>NC_079195.1:119258242-119610742 GCF_029499605.1 Hyla sarda
TACAAGTCTGTAATAGGACGCATAAGGACCTCAGGGGCCACTGTATAGGTTCCCTGTACACAGGTTTGTGCTTAAGCCATAAACAAAAACACAAGCCCTTACAGTAAGTACACTTATACAGTATTGATGCAAGTGTAAATGAAACTGTCATGGTTTTGTATGTATGGACCAATATTACTGCATGCTTCTTATGTGTTATAAATGGTAGCACTGAACTCTAATAAGCCCAATAAACAGTAATATTTTGTTACTCCTTTTCAAAGTCCTTAAGTTTAAAATGAAAAAGTATAAAAGACAAAAAGATAGTTTGAGTGGTAACCCAGATCAACTGCTCACCATTGTAGTCTGGCATGTTGAGAAGATGTTTATAGCCAGAAAATTTATTTTCCAAGAGGACCTGAAGCATTCTGACATCTCCAGCCTGAACTGCCAGGTGAAGCACAGAGTTCCCATAGCGATCCAGGATGGTGGGGTCTGCTCTGCCTTTTAGCAGAATATTGACTGTCTGGTACTGCTTGGTGATAACCCCAAGATGCAGAGGAGTCTGTAAAACAAGACACACATTTACATATAATACCAAATAGAATATATTAAAAATTAACGATCAAGTTGAGGGGCACATCTCTCATTCTGTACGTAAATGATGAGGGCAGAGTCTGATGGGTGTTCTAATGTGGAGACAAGTGGGGTGTCTTCATGAGATACGGACTCACCTTGCTGAATGATAGCGTACTACCTGTGCACAGAAATATGGCGAAAGCGGTCATTCAGCGGAGAGGCCTAGAGATCATGAATATGCTGGAGGGCATGTACAAGCACACTACAACTAATACACTACAAGTTTCCCAAAAACTACACAATATTTAGGCTGAGTTCACATATGTCTGGAGCATCAGGCTCAGTTTTTATTTATAGAGTACCTGTCACCAAATAAAACTTTTAATATAGTATTCCTTGTGTAATTAGCAGACACTTTCCCATTCACTTGCTTTTAAAATTATCAACATAAGTATGTTTAAAATGTAATATAAAAAAACGGCCACTAGGTGGCTCTGTTCTGTTCCCTGCCACAATTAATACAGTGAGTTTGGTCTCCTCCAGGCCTGGCAGGAGACCAAACTCAGGAAGTGCTTCTGGCTGCACTGAGCTTGATTGACTGCTGCACAGAAAGTGAAAGCTCCACAGATTCTCACTCAAAACTGCACAGACTGAAAGATGCAGGAGTGCCTCACTGATAGCAACACAGATTGAAACATGCACAGAGCCTGAGGTCTTCTATTTATCACAGTACTGCAATCATGTGAGGGCAGAAGTGGTCCCCCAGCATGCTTCAGTGATGTTATGCCTGCTGAGAAACGCCCACTTTCTCCTGCTGGGAAATTGCACTATGTGAGCAAGAACAAATGTATGATACAGAGATTTTTGAAGCTCTGATTTTTTTTTTAAGTGACAGGCGGGTGTTAGGAGTAGTTACGGAACATAGCCTGAGTTAGTTTAGAACAGTGTATTTGGCCTTAAGGACTAACTAAGGCAATTTTATTTTTACATTTTCGTTTTTTCCTCCTCACCTTCAAAAAATCGTAACTCTTTTATATTTTCATCCACAGACTAGTATGAGGGCTTGTTTTTTGAGTGACCAGTTGTCCGTTGTAATGCCATCACTCACTTTACCATAAAATGTAAAGTACCGTAAAATGTAAAGTACCGTAAAATTGTGTGGGGAAATTAAAAAGAAAACCGTAATTTAGCAAATTTTGAAAGGTTTCGTTTTCACGCTGTACAATTTACGGTAAAAATTACACGTGTTCTTTATTCTTTGGGTCAATACGATTAAAATGATACACATGCTAACATACTTTTCTATTACTGTAGCGCTTAAAAAAAAAAAACGCAAACTGTTTAACCAAATTTGTACCTTTAAAATTCCCCCTATTTTGAAGACCTATAACTTTTTCATTTTTCCGTATAAGCGGCGGTATGAGGGCTCATTTTTTGGCGCTGTGATCTGTACTTTTTATTGATACCATATTTGCTTATATAAAACTTTTAATACTTTTTTTTATAACATTTTTTGGGAATAAAATGTTATAAAAAAGCAGCTATTTTGGACTATTTTTTTTACGTTCACGCCATTCACCGTACGGTATCATTAACATTTTATTTTAATAGTTGGGATATTTACACACGCGGCGATACCAAATATGTATATAAAAGATAATTTTTTTTTTTTACACTTTTTGGGGGTGAAATAGGGAAAATGGAACAATTTACGTTTTTATTGAGGGAGGGGGTTTTTCAAATTTTTTTTTACTTTTTTTACTTTTATTTTTACACTTTAATAACTATTTATAGCAATCATTCGACTGATAATACTGTTCAGTGCTATGCATAGGACATAGCACTGATCCGTATTATTGGTAATCTTCTGCTCTGGTCTGCTTGATCGCAGACCAGAGCAGAAGACCCGAGGAAGGCAGCGGAGGCAGGTGAGGGGACCTCCGTCTGCTGTTCTGGATGATCGGTTCGCCGCGGCAGCGCTGCGGGCGATCCGATCCTCCATTCAAAGTACCGCGATTACTGCAGATGCCGTGATCTTTATTGATCACAGCATCTGAGGGGTTAATGGCGGACATCCGCGCGATTGCGGATGTCCGCCATTACGGGTGGGTCCCTGGCTGCTATCAGCAGCCGGGACCTGCCGCGCATGACACGAGCATCGCTCTGATGCTCTCGGTTATGCAAATGTCCTGGTGCGTTAAGTACCAGCTCACCAGGACGTACATTTACGTCATGCGTTGTTAAGGGCTTACGTGTAACCATCATACTGCTAAAAACAGCCTGTCTGTAAGTACTCCATACTGTCCTCAGGAAGGTTAGCATATATTTACTAATAGGTTACCTTTACAGTTTAACCCCTTAACGACGAAGGATGTAAATGTACGTCCTGGTGAGGTGGTACTTAACGCACAAGGATGTACATTTACATCCTATGCATAACCGCGAGCATCGGAGCGATGCGCGCGTCATGCGCGGCAGGTCCCGGCGGCTGATAGCAGCCAGGAACTCGCCCATAATGGCGGACATCCGCAATCGCGCGGATGTCCACCATTAACCCCCCAGATGCCATGATCAATACAGATCCCGGCATCTGCAGCATCGCGGTAATTTGAATGGATGATCGGATCACACGCAGCGCTGCTGCGGCGATCCGATCATCCAGCATGGGGGTCAGAGCTCGCCTCACCTGGCTCCGGCCGTCTCCCGGGGTCTTCTGCTCTGGTCTGAGATCGAGCAGACCAGAGCAGAAGATGACCGATAATGCTGATCAGTGCTGTGTCCTATACATAGCACTGAACAGTATTAGCAATCGAATGATTGCTATAAATAGTCCCCTATGGGGACTATTAAAGTGTAAAAACAAAAGCAAAAAGTGTAAGCAAAAAATTTTAGAAAAACCCCTCCCCCAATAAAAACGTAAATTGTCCCATTTTCCCTATTTCACCCCCAAAAAGTGTAAAAAAAAAAAAATTTTATATACATATTTGGTATCGCCGGATGTGTAAATATCACAACTATTAAAATAAAATGTTAATAATATTGTACGGTGAACAGCGTGAACGTAAAAAAAAAAGTCCAAAATAGCTACTTTTTTTTTATAACATTTTATACCAAAAAAATTTTATTAAAAAAAAGTATTAAAAGTTTTATATAAACAAATATGGTATCAATAAAAAGTACAGATCACGGCGCAAAAAATGAGCCCTCATACCGCCGCTTATACGGAAAAATGAAAAAGTTATAGGTCTTCAAAATAGGGGGATTTTAAAGGTACTAATTTGGTTAAACAGTTTGCGATTTTTTTTAAGCGCAACAGTAATAGAAAAGTATGTTATCATGGGTATCATTTTAATCGTATTGACCCAAAGAATAAAGAACACATGTCAATTTTACCGTAAATTGTACGGCGTGAAGACGAAACCTTCCAAAATTTGCAAAATTGCGGTTTTCTTTTTAATTTCCCAACACAAATAGTCTTTTTTTGGTTGCGCCATACATTTTATAGTAAAGTGAGTGATGGCATTACAACGGACAACTGTTGCGCAAAAAACAAGCCCTCATACTAGTCTGTGGATGAAAATATAAAAGAGTTATGATTTTTTGAAGGCGAGGAGGAAAAAAGGAAAATGTAAAAATAAAATGGTCTGCGTCCTTAAGGCCCAAATGGGCTTCGTCCTTAAGGGGTTAAATAACAAGGTCCTGGTTTGGCTGCATTTTATATTCATTCATGTCAAAGATGAGCTAATTCACGTAGGAACACTGTGGCATTTCCCTCCTCCCAAGAAAAGAATCCGGCCATACCTGTGGCACCATTTATAAAACAACTATTTACACTAAGCTGTTCAGTCAACATTTACAATAATGTACGAAACAAGAGTCAAAAACTGGTACTGCTGGAAAGCCAGCCTTAAAGAAGGTTGTCCAGTCTGATCATTTTAATTCATTGATCCCCCAGTGACTAGCTGAATGCTTGGTTGAGCACAGAAGGCATTTGTATCCCCATCTGTAGTGTAGGTCCAGGCTAATATATGGGGCGTATCAGGTGAATCCCTATTACATGCTAACAATAGTGCATTAAACAAGGGACTGCTTCATCTAGAAAACATGACAAAATGTTATCAACTGCTAAATGACTGCTAAATGTAGTTCTCTTAACATACCCCCCCTTTTTAGACTATAAATAGAGACCAAAGCAGCCACCAAGAACAAGTCCTGACAGTTTTGCTGTAGGTCAGTTTTGCTGCAGCTAGTATAATCCATCCATAGGTTATGTAGTAATTTTGTAGCTCTCTTAAATAAGCAAAAAAAAGTGTTTTGATGACTGCTGCCCAGGCCATCTGCTGCTGCGGATACAGATTACAATGCAGTTCTACCCACATATTAGAGGTACTTGTTAATGCTTGGTCCACACATGTAACATAACAAGGCCTTTACCATTTTAAGGCTTAGCTAAAAAAAAAAAAAAGGAAAAAAAAGGGAGGATATAAAGAAGAAGTTCCAAGAATTAATATAAAACTCAGGGAAGAGAAAGTTTCGATACATCGTGTTGTAAACCAAATGGAAGGAAAACCAACAATACCTGGTGAAGGTTGTTGCACATATTGAATATGTGTTGATTTGGCATGCCCTGTAGGACATCTACCATCTGCTGAACGACAACTGTCTGCCCGTGTATGATGGCTAGATGAAGTGGCCTGGTAGAATAAATATACTGTATTAATAGTAGTAATAACAAGCAATCAGGTGAAAATATAAAAATCTTCACTTTGCATATAGTAGTATTTAACTAGTAGAGTCAACAGGAAATCAATGTCTTACGTGTCTCCATTCTTATCCTTTGTAGCCACTAAGGGTCTCTGTACAGCCAACAACATGCGAGGGTCTGCGGTAACTGCATAGTCCAATAAGGCTTTAGAAGTGCGCTGAGCAAGAGACAGGATTCTCATATTGCAGACATGAGCAACTGTGCGGACAAAACAGTAAACGTGTCAGAGAAACATAAAGGCGTGCGGACGTATGTATCCAAGTTAAACTAGGTTTTACAGGCAAGTGTAGAAAAATCTTTACTGTCATGGAATATGTGTAATACTTTCTATGACATTATAAGTGTGTTCTCCATACCTTGTTGCGCAGCCCTCTGAGTATCTGTAAGATGTGATGCAGAGCTTTCTTGCGGCGGGCTGGCCTGGGACTCCTCTTTTGTTAATAGTGGTGTTGTCGCTGAAGAGTCCGATGATGCATCATTCATCATGTAGTTACTCTGGTATATCCCACCAGGATGTGTGTAGAATTGATTGTGCATAGTTCCAAATGAGAAGTTCATATTGTTTCCTAACAAGTAAATGCATGCAAAATAAGATACCTTTTAAATGGATATGATCCGTTGCTGCATTTCTTGATAAATACGGGATCCCGCTTTAGTAGGGGATTGACTGAGCAGAAAGTCACTGCTGTTCAGCACAAGGGTGTCTCAGAAGGTTAGGGGCCGGAGAGCTCAGGGGAGAGCAGTGGACTTGTAAGCTTGGTGGCGAGCGCTAGGCCCAGTTTAGGAAATCAATTAAGAGGTTAAAGGTAGGGCTGGGCGGTATGGCCAAATATGTGTATCGCTGTATTTTTGTAACTTATGGAGGTTCCACAGTATATAACAGTATTCCCCTCCCCCCAAATTAATTATTAGCCCAGCACTGCACTGTCCCCATCGGGGTACTACTCACGTCACCTGCAAGCGCTGCCCTCTTCGTCCTCCTGTTTGTTGCGGACGCCGGCGCTGACACTCTATACTGTATCCCTATGCCCGGGCAGCAAAAGGTAAACAAAAATAAACTTATTTTGTTTACCTTCTGCAGCCCGGGCATAGGGATACAGTATAGAGCAGTGGTCTTCAACCTGCGAACCTCCAGATGTTGCAAAACTACAACTCCCAGCATGCCCGGACAGCCAACGGCTGTCCGGGCATGCTGGGAGATGTAGTTTTGCAACATCTGGAGGTTGAAGACCACTTGTATAGAGTGTCAGCGCCGGCGGCCACAACGAGTAGGAGGACGAGGAGGGCAGCGCTTGCGGGTGACATATGTGAGTAGTACCCCGATGGGGACAGCGCATCGCTAATAATTAATTGGTGGGGGGAAGAACAGCGCTCGCGGGTCACATATGATTAGTTCCCCGATGTGGGGACAGCGCAGCGCTGGGCTGCTAATTAATTCATTGCCGAGGGGGAGGGGCCAAACCGGTATGGGTTAAAATTCATATCGTGCAGCACAAAAAATTTTGGTATTCGGTATGAACCGATATACCGCCCAGCCCTAGTTAAAGGTTTGTCCAATTCTTTTATATTTCCCAGAAGCTGCATCACTTGTGTGGAGATGAGATGCAATACCAGACATAGTCCAAGTACAGGTGTGGTGCTGTTTCTTATATTATATATATATATATATAAAAACAGGAGACCCTTTTTTTTCCCCAAAACTGCACTTCAAAAGGAGACAAAAAACTGCGTGTGAACATAAAACCATCTTATTGGATCAGTATTTTTAGCCAAAACACTGAAAAAGCTGCAAATGTTTCCGTTCATAATTTTTCTCAGTGTCTGTGTGTGAACCAAGCCTAAATGTCAATAGATAGCAGCATTTGGAGAAGGATTAAAAGGGCATTCTTAATATACCATATTTTTAAAATGTGCTTTTTAATGAGAACAAATTCTTCCTGAAAAGGCTCTGCATCTTATAGTCTACTAAAGCGCTTTGCCTTGCAATTATAGAGAGAAGTGTGCAGCCATCCATAGCTACATAGTTCCCTCCCTGCTCCTGATCAGCGCTGATGTGTGTGATCTACACCGGGCAGGATAGAATCCTGAATGTGGTGTCCTCAATGCCTCTGGTCAACTGGAAATATTAAGCATGAGGAAAGAAAACCTGAGCCCGTGTCTTCATATGCTTATAGACAACAATACCTAATGGCATTTATCTTAAGGATGCTCCATTCGTGTGAGGCCCACTTCACAAAAGGCTTACTTACCACCTCCATGCCCAAATCCTCCCGATCCTCCTCCTGCACCACCCATGGGTGCTCCGCCACCAAACTGATTCAGAGATGGTAAATCTTTTCTTCTTTTCCTGTCCACTTCTTCTTTGTCTGCAAAGGAACAAAAACTGTGAGAATTAATGGAGGGCTATATAAATTATTTCAATGCGGTATGTGTACAGGTAATGAGCACTAACTGAAACGTATAACTAAAAAGTCATATACATTTATAGAATAAAAAGAAGGGGGAGACTTGTCATGCTGTATTGTAGTAAGATTCTCTTTGTTACTCATAGCAACCAATAGTTTACTTTACAGCAGCAGTGACATACCCATACACCCATGTGACTATTGCAGCCAATCACTGAACTGATACATGAATGTATGGCACAAGGGTGCAGGGGTGACTTTGTTCAGTGGACACATGGGTGTCATGCAGCAGTAAAGAAAGAACAGCTGTTGTGGCTGGGAGAGTTTAACAGAATATTGGTTATTTTTGGTACTTTAGTATATTCCTGCTGTTAGACTTTTTTTCTGAATATGCCCCAATCTTGAGAAAGAAGGGGCCACACTGTTGATTCAGGGCTGCAGCCTCTTTACGTCATTTCCTGCACAGAAAGGCTCTTGGTTACAAGATCTGTAGGGATCTGTCCCCTTACTGATCCCAGCTAGGAGATGGGAATACCCCTTCAGGGTGTATTCACAAGTACGGTATACTGCACGATTTAAAGTTGCAGATTTTATGCTGCAGATTTCAATGTAAACTAACTGGCTTAACACAGCTTCAAATCTGCAGCTTAAAATCCTACGCATCAAATATGCGCAGGATACTGTACATGTGAATAAACCCTAAACCTTAAAAAGAACATATAACTATGACAAACCTATTAGAATAAGGTCATCAATACAATACCCTAATTCAGGTCTAGAGGGTGCAACTACTAAATAGTTCCATATTGTCAAACAGACTTATCTGTAAGCTTCTGCTTACTAAGAATAGAAAGCATGTTACCTTGCTCTAATGGGTAGTATGTGAATTGTTTGGAGTCACTAACATCTCCTCCACGTTTCCTCTTCAGCTGTAAGAATACTGTGACTGGACGGTCAATCATCTGTTTGTGGTATGGAGGAGTCCGGAATACAATGGCATACTAAATAAACAAGAAAGGCTCGTCAGGCTCTAACATCATTATAATATTAGCGGCAATTACAGCCATATGCTGAGCATTCATTTTTTTTTAACTATTCAAAAAGGCTTTATTTAAGAGAACACAATGTAATACAAGCAAATGAATGCAAGAAGAATACACCTAGGCCCCTAGGCCTAGTAAGGCCAACAGAAATAGGATGGGCCAAAAACAGAAAATGGTAACAATACAAGCGTCCCCAGGAAACCTCTAAGAGGAGTTTCACCTTAAGCCAGGCCAGTTGCCGTTCTCGGAGAACAGACTGCGAAAGCGAACACTTGTGTGCCAGTTCGAGTGAAGAGACTAGGAGAAGAGGCCGGCGCAAGGCCTGAGCCCGCTCCTCGCTATGCATTCATTTTTATGTATTTTTTTGTTTGTTTTTATCGCAAAATTCTTATTCCACTTGGCGTTTTTCACTGACTTTTTTTCTATCCTTAATCCTTTTGGTGTTTTTTCACTCTTTTCTTGCGTTTTTGAAATCGTTGGTAATTGCAGCATGTTGAGCCACTGGCGTTTTTTTTTGTCAAAATCTTGGCGTTTTTCTCCCATACAAGTTTATGGGAGTGAAAAAACGCCAAGAAAAACAATATGTGGGTTTTAACTTTGGCATTTTTGCAGGCGGTTTTTATTCTTTTTTGGACTTTAGCGATCCAATAAAGTGATGGAGATACCTTTTTTAATAAAATTTCGTAGGGTACCATTAAAAAAATTAATAAAAAAGATACAGTAGTGAAGGAAAAAATTGTATCTAACGAAATGTATCTTTTTTATTACAAAATTTTTATTAATTTTTAAACAGGGATCAATTTATGTGAGCGGGTGGGGACCTAAAAATGTAGCCGACAATAATAAAAATGTAGTGTGTGTGTGTGTGTTTTTCACTTTATTTTCTTTATTTAAATTTTTTTTTAGGTGGTACTACTACTCCCAGCATGGAACACACTGTTCCATGATGGGAGTAGTAGTACCTGTACTAATTGACAGATCGCCCGTTGCGATCCTCCTGTATAATGTATAGATGCTGCGGCCGCTCTTCTAGGGCTCCCTGCACTGACGTAAATATACACATATTCATATTTCCCGCAGAGCTGTGATTGGCCAGATGGTTCCAGCCAATCACAGCTCTCTGTGGGAAATCGGAATGGTGATATATACGGCCGTGCAGGGGACCATAGAGAGCGGCTGCTGCATCTATACATTATACAGGAGGATCACAGCGGGTGTCAGGAGTGATACCCGCTGTAATCTTTCTGTAACTGCAGGTACTACAGCTCCCAACATGGAGCACACTCTGCTCAATGCTGGGAGCTGTAGTACTTGCATTAATAGACAGATCGCAGCGAGTGTCAGAAGTTACACTCTGTCTATTAATTCAGATACTACAGCTCCCAGCATGGAGCAGTGTGCTCCATGTTGGGAGTAGTAGTGCCTGAAGTTAAGGACACAATACAGTGGATGTCACTACTGACACCCGCTGTGATCGTCCTGTCTATAGCAGAGATGGAGCGGCTGTATACAGCACTCGCATCTCTGCTCTGTACTCCGGCCACTCACTCATTGACATTTCCCTCAGAGCTGTGATTGGCTGCAACCATCCAGACAATCACAGCTCTGGGTGGGAACTATAAATCAATGATGTTCTATTCACATCACTGGCCGGAGTACAGAGCAGAGATGCGGGCGATATGTCTATTACTACAGGTACTACTACTCCCATCATGGAACAGTCTGTTCCATGCTGGGAGTCATAGTACTATCTAAAAAATAGAGAGAAAAAAGTGAAACACACACTTTATTAAAAAATTTATAAAAATATTGTTAGAAAATAATTAGTTTAATAAAAAAATTTCCATCACTGCTGCATCCTTTTTTTTTTTTTTGGTACCCAACAAATTTTGGGTAAAAAAAAAAAATGCCAAAAAGGTGACAGAAATGCAATTTCCACTCAAATGAAAAAACGCCAGAAAAAACGCCAGACGCAGGACATTGCACTGGCGTTTTTTCAGGCGTTTTTTTTATCCCAAAAAACGCAGCACAAAAAACCAAGTGGAATCCTAGCCTTAGGTAACACAAAGGCTACATATGAAGGCCAACATTGCTTAAACGAAGCTGGGACCATATAGGAATCGCATATACAAGCAGCATAGCTATTATGGATCCTACTTAACAAAACAATATATACATAGCAGTAATGATAATTATTTAGTTCTTATGCCAGATATAAATGTTACACTGTGGAGAGTAATAATGAATAAGGAAATGTGTCTGCAACAACCTGTCATCCCTACCTGTTTGTGGACGTCTGTTGGTGAGAAATCTCCAAAAGCCTGCCACCCATTTTCATCATCTTCATAAAACCGCACTTCTATATCATCTGAAACAAGCAGAAAGCTAAATGAATACATATCCAAAGAAACCTTGTGCACAAATGTCCCACCCGTGTCACCCACCCACATCCAACATGTACTTTATTTTTTTTGAAAGGAGAGAACGTCACTTTTTAACGCCCTTTTCATGAAGCCGCAGTAGTTTACAGTGTTAAGGGGAAAAAACTATGGGGAAAAAAACATCTCATAAGGAATAGCCTTGATGCTTTCTTTTTGTTTCCCAGGCACCTAAGAATTAGGAGTGTCATATGCCTTACCTTTCTGCACTTTGTCACAGAGCAGGTACACCTCATCTCCTCCTTTTACAGAACCAGATATTTTATCCATTCTGGAAATGCGCAGGTTGGAGGCTCCAGGAGATTCTGCGAGGGAAAACATTTTTTATTTTCCAGTCAAAGGATACAAATCAGCAGTGTATTATAATGTTAGGTGGTATAAAGCCAGTATTCCTTTATCATTGCTTGTGCATCTTTATTTTCGCCACTTTTTGTTGGCCTTCTTTAGGCTAAATTCACACATAAGATGTGATGGAGAGGCTCCTGTCAGCCTAGTAACCAATAGACCCGAGCTGCCCAAATGACACCTGAAAGGTTAGGTAAAAGAAATTGGGGCTCAGGGTCATGGATATTGAATCAATTATTATTTATTAATAAAATATAATGTGTGTTGTGTCCTGTGACTCACAGGGCCCTTGTGGGTCAGCAGGGCCACTTAACTAAAACAGAAGAAGGTTTAGTGTTTGGATTCGCTGTGCGGACAACGAATCCCAACACTAAACCTTCTTCTACTTTAATTGACTTAAAAGGCTTTTTTAGATGCGGACAATGTCCCAATTGTAAAGCTACGAGGTCAAATCTACTGTCAATAACTTTGTGTATAAAATTAATAACTTTTTAAATTGCGCAAGCAAAGGGGTAATATATATTATCCAATGTCCCTGTAACAAACAATACATAGGTCGATATAATCAAGGAAACCGTAATAACCTAGAATACACAGCAATTCAGTTGGTTCAACAAGACTGGAGAGGTGGCAACTATATTAGTAAAATATCCAGGGCAGAGTCCAGAATTTTTTTTTTAATTTGGCTCTCTGGCACCAAGGGGACTGAGTAGTGATCTGGAGATATTCGTTTTTTTTTTAACTAGGGGGTGGTCCCTTTGGACGACTCGTCGGCATCATGCTGTATACCCAGCACTCCGAAGAGCCCTTTATTGGGACCTCTCCCCACATTTCCATCATATCATCTATAGAACAAGTGTCCCTAATTTTGTTATTTATATGCTATGTTGTGTCCTATACTATATATTGATTTTGAGAGGTGTTCAATGGATTTTAGTATGAATTCCATGTTACATATTTATTTCGGTGTGTACATGCAGGTGATACGCATACATACATATTTCAGTCACAGATTTATATTTATATCTTATCAAAATATACATTACTTTCAATTTTTTATATATACACCAACATCACTATATACATTATTCAGAATTTTACTAGTAAAGACATCTTTAGCTATATATTAATGTCGTATACCGCTTGAAGCTTATGCGCATGTGTGCGATTCACATGCATATTTATTTATTTTATTGTGTTTGACCATATATTCTAAAAAAAAACAATCAACTGTATATTCTACTGTTGAAATCACTAACTCTCACTTCTATAACAATGTTATTAGTAATATCAGTACTATTTTAATGAACATATCACTGTTACTATTCTTTTGAACTGGATGTGATGTTATTTATAAAGACCCCCGACAAATATAAATGTCAAGCTGCTGAGGAAAGGACCTATGGGGGTCCTGAAACGCATCCAGCTAAAACAATATACCTGCGACCACCACCATCTATATCATCGCTAACAGCACAATTTTGGAACACATCTGCCTAGTATATCGGAACTACCTGATCTGTCAATCATTCCATCACAGAGCGCATTACCTCAGCATGAGGATGCTGCCGGGAGCTCTAGCCGGGGAGCATAGAAGACGCGCTGCAGTCCACCTAACCAGAGCTCACCGTTATCTGCGCTGCAAATTGGGGAGACGGCCGAGTCTCCAGCAGTGCGCTCTCCTGCAAAGAGAGCCGGAACGGGGACAGAGACCAGCGCAAACTGTAAGGTAACATTTACCTATCTCTAATATTGGCTAAGAGATGAATTGCCATAAGCGCATTTAAAAAGGAATCCTTAACAGAGGCTCTCCCGTATCCCTGGACCGGGAAACTATAAACTTGACACTTACTCCAATTAGAGCACTGAACTGAACTTTACCAATAGGGGAAAGTCTTAACAGAATATACCTTCTTAACAGATTTTATCCTATAACGGAATATACTTGTTATTGTGCTATTCAGAACGGACTTTACCTATAACGGAACATATCCTTTATAATGCTACTCAGAACGGGTTCATCCTATAAGTGTGTGGTTATATAATTTTATGCATTTTAATATATTTTATGCCATTTTTATTTTAGTATAAGTTGTAAAGTGTCCCTGCTGACCCACAAGGGCCCAAAGAGTCACAGGACACAACACACAATATATTTTATTAATAAATAATAATAATTGATTCAATATCATGACCCTGAGCCCCAATTTCTTCTTTTACCTAAGTTCACACATTATTTCCATCAGTATTTTGGTTAGTCTTTTTAGCCAAAATGCATTTATAGTTTTCTCTGTATCTGTGTGTGAACTTAGCCTTAGTTTAATTATAATGCATGTGTACCTTGCTCACTAATTTTGTTTTTCAACAGATGTTGTCGCTGTGGCTTAGTTTGGTTTTTAGACATATTGGGAGAGATTTATTTAAAAAAAAAAAAAACCTGTGCAGTGGAAAAATTAGCAGCTTGCTTCTTTCCTTTTTGAAAAGGTCTCTGAAAAATTTAAGAAGCAAATTGATTGGTTGCTATGGGCAACTGGTAAACTTTTCCTTTGCACAAGTTTTGATAAATCTCCCCCATTATTTTTAACTTTTTTTGCTGAACAAATGGCGTAAAAATCCACAAGACAAAAACAGGTATTTTAAAAATGTGTTCAATTCTTAATGCATCATGCGACATTATAAGTGTGGCACATTTTATATGTGTAAATAATACACTAAATTGTCTATAGAAGTTTAAAAAACAGAAGAATGTTATCTGCAGTAAACCTGTATGAATAAGCTGCATTTAACTAAGCAGTCACTAGAGGTCAGACATGTCAATACAATAAATGCCTTGGTTAGGCCCCTTTCACACTATAAAATTCATCAGTTAAAAGATCCGTTATAAACATCCGTTAGAAAAGCCTTAATAACGGATGTTAAACGTCAGTTACAAAATCCCATTCAAGTCTATGGGAATTCTTGATTACCCGTTATAGCCAGTCATGAATAACGGACGTTATTTGTGATGAAAGAAAAAACGGCACATGCACTAATATTTATGTCACAAGAAACGGGTAAATTAACGGATGTTATTTTTAACACTGAAGTCTATGGCAAACGGATGAGCCTTTATGTGATCTGTTTGCACCTGGTTTATAATATCTGTAATTACTTCTAAGCATGCTCAGAAGAGGTGACATCAGCAGACTCCTGCAGTGCTGAAGGACTACTACTACTCCCATCATGGAACATGAAAGTAGTAATTCCCTGGCTGCGGTCGTCTGCAGACAGCTGGGGAGGATAGATTAGGGTTTGTACTCCTACCCCCATCATGCAACAGAGTCTGTTCCACGATGGGGGTTGTAGTACAGGGGCTGAGGGAATGATCGCACTGGGTTTCACTTCTGAGACCCGATGCGATCAGTAGTTATTAAGCAGGGGAGCGGGCGGCAAGCTCCGCAACCCTGCGATGTATCAGTGTGTTTTAACTTTCATTTTTAAATCCCCCGCGGGGAGCCTTGAATGGCCAGTACTGAGGAACCAATCAGGGCTCTCAGCAGGAGATTTAAAAATGAACATTGTGAGTAGCAGGGGCCATATCTATATTAAAAGCGCTGTGGGGGGCAAGACATATAGCGCTGCAGGGGGGGGGGGAACATATAGCTTATATATATATATATATATATGCCCCCCAGCGCATTTATAATATGACCCCCGCCAGCGCTTTTATAAATGTATACCCCCGCCTGTGCATTAATAAATATATATCCCCTGCCGGTGCAAGTATAATGTACCCCCGCAGCACATGTATAATGTACTGTTGCAGGCTGCCATTTATATACATATGCCGGGCTGCACTATGAATGAAAAGCATTGTAGCAGCACAGCTCTGGCAAATGTATATAGAAGCGCTGTGGGGGGCAGATAACGCTATATGTCTGCACCCCCCCCAGCGCTTCTATACACATTTGCCGGAGCTGTGCTATGAATGAAAAGTATTTCTATCAGCAGCATCGGCCGGCCGATGCTGCTACAATGCTTTTCATTCATAGTGCAGCCCGGCATATGTATATAGATGGCAGCCTGCAACAGTACATTATACACGTGCTGCGGGGGTACATTATACTTGCGCAGGCGGGGGATATATATTTATAAATGCGCTGGCGGGGTCATATCTTTATTAATGTGCTGTGGGGGCTAGATATATAGGCTATATGTCTCCCCCCCCCCCCCCTGCAGCGCTATATATCTTGCCCCCCCCCCCCCCCCAGCGCTTTTAATATACATATGGCCCCCGCTGCCACTCACAATTTTCATTTTTAAATTCCCCAGCAGGAACCCTGATTGGCTCCTCAGTACCGGCCATTCAGGGCTCCTTGTGGGGGGTTTAAAAATGAAAGTTAAAACACACTATACATCACAGGTTTGCAGAGCTTGCCGCCCGCTCCCCTGCTTTAAAACTTCTGATCGCATCGGGTCTCAGAAGTGAAACCCGGTGCGATCGATCCCTCAGCCACTGTATTACAACCCCCCATCATGGAGCAGACTCTGTTCCATGATGGGGGTAGTAGTACAAACACTAATGTAGCCTCCCCAGCTGTCTGCAGACTCCCGTAGCCAGGGAATTACTACTCCCATCATGGAAACAAGTCTGTTCCATGATGGGAATAGTAGTAGTCCCGGCTGTGGGAGTCTGTAGGCAGAGGTGTTCCTGCCATACATTAGGGATGTTATAACGGGTCTTAATGAATGAATATTTATTCAGTCGTTAGCACCTATTATTTCATCCGTTATTATACATTAGTTTTCACACAGAAAACGGACATTTAATAACGGATGAAAGCTCATAGTGTGAAAGAAGTGCTATGAGAGCTCCCAGTGTATATGTCACACGTATCCATATGCTATCCTATTAACCTAACTGCTGCAGGAAAGACCACATGGGAGACATTAATGGAGAGTTCTGACTTTATTTTATAGCATTTATTACTGTCTGGTTAATTTCAAATACTCTGGGAAAACCCCTTACATGTATTTCAGAAACCAGGGATTTTTTTTTTTTTTTACAACAGATACTTTATATACCTTATCAGTGGTGGATAAGAAACAATGACACACATCTACACAGGGTGCTGCCTGCATGAAATGTCATTTACATGAAGTTTACTCACTAGGAGTGAATAACCTGGATTTACACGTGTGTCACTGCACGCAGTGGAGTCCCAGAGTAGACCACCCATTAATACGTGACTTCTGGTACTCAATATGTTAAAAAACACAACTAGTGTTGAGCAGCATAGGCCATATTCGAATTCGCGATATTTCGCGAATATATGGACGAATATTCGTCACATATTCGCTAAATTCGCATATTCATAATATTCGCGTTATATTTTCGCACATGCGAAAATTAGCATATGTTACAATTAGCATAAATGAAAATTCGCATATGCGTAAATTTGCATAAGCAAAAATTTGCATATGCAAATTTTTCCATATGCGAAAATTTGTACGCCAGTCTCACACAGTGGTATTAGAGCCTCCTTTAGACCACATAAGCTGGAAGCAGAGAGGGATGATCACTGTGATGTGTACTGTGAAAATAAAAATATTCGTAATTACGAATATATAGTGCTATATTCGTGAATATTCGCGAATATGCGATATTCGCGAATAAAATTAGCATTGCGAATTTTCGCGAGCAACACTAAACACAGCATATGAAGAACCCAATCTGACACTGCATAAAAATACAGATGGGACAAGCAAAAGCTTGATCGCTCGGTAAAATGAATTTAACCAAAGGGCAACATCTGCATGGACTTTGAAGGCGCTCCTGGTCTTGATTTTGGTTTTTTCCAGGTACTCTTGTTTGCCATGCTACACTGATAGAATAACTGGCTTCCAATGAAATTGCCCCAAGATGTATGTGAGATAGGGATTGGGATTATGAGTCCCACTGGTATACAGTGTTGTGGATGACAGTCTGTACAGCTTTGCTGAATATGTAGAGGCTATATAAGCAACATGAATAAAAAAATAATAACAAGCAATTGATCTGCTCAAGATAAGCAATGAAGGCAGTATGCCCACTACACTATACAAAGCAGCCTACACCGTGTCACATTATCACAGAGGCAATACTCCAGGCCTAACAAAGCCCTAACTGTGAGGGAGACGATTATAGATAAAAAAAACATGTCTGATCATTTAGATGACCTTTCCATGTAATGCATATCTGATTTCTTCGCATGAATCTTAATTTCATCCCATATACGGAAGGTTACCAATACAATGTGTAAACCCTTCCCTATGTATTGTCAGTACCGTGGTCCCTCAAGTTACAATATTAATTGGTTCTGGGATGAGCATTGTATGTTGAAACCATTGTATGTTGAGACCAGAACTCTATGGAAACCTGGTAATTGGTTCTAAAGCCCCAAAATGTCATCAAAAAATAGGAAAAAAAGTGTGAATTAAAGAAAAAAATAAGTAGATAACTAATATATATATATAAAGCAAGTCCTTACATATAAACGTAAGAAAGATCTGCTGGGAGCTGTAAATCACTGTCTATGTCAGTGTATTCCAAGCAGGGAGCCTCCAGCTGTTGCAAAACTACAACTCCTAGCTTGCATGCTGGGAGTTGTAGTTTTACAACAGCTGGGGGCACCCTGCTTGGGAAACACTGGTCTATATAGAGAGAACAGGAGCTTCTTCGGGGGCCTGTACAGTACACGCAATGTCCTAAAAAAGTAACATGGAATCGCCCTTAGCTGGTGTCCAAAGGAGCAGCTAACCCTGGTACAGGTAAAGTGTACAGAACATGTAATACCTCCCTGTACTGTAGGGGGCGCTACCAGACATCAGTCAGTGCATACGCTTCAGGAATACAGGGTGTTTTACCAGTGAATGCCCATTCTGATTGGTCAGTTCTTCCGGCCATTGACACGTTTCACAGATCTGGACTGTCTGTAGTATTGTACGTTGAGTTTGGTTTCAACTTACAATGGTCCAGAAAAGACCATTGTAAGTTGAAACTATTGTATGTTGAGGTCATTTTAAGTTGAGGGATCACTGTATTAGCTTATAGAAGGCAAAGGTTCCTCAAGATCTACCTGTTAACAACTGACAACGTTTTACTATGACCAGAGAAAAGCAGAACAAAAACCCCCAGTGAGTCATCCGTCAATTTACAGAAAAAGGATGGGGAGGGGTGGGGGAATTCCTTCCGAACTCCAAACATAGCAATTGGTCTTCTTCCTTGATCAATGTCATCTGAGCCTCACAAGTATTGATCGAGGACTGCTCCTCCACTAACACATCCACCAACAGCAGCTAATTGAATATCCTAAGTACTCCCATAGTGACAGGTTATTTGAGGCTATCCTCTAACCATCCAGTCTTCAGCATGTTTCCAGATAGAACTGAAAATGTCATTAATGATTGCTGTCACTTTAAAGGAAATGTATCACCTAGATTTTATGTTTTACTGATCACAGCCAGATACCGTGTTTTTCTAAAATAAGACCGGGTCTTATATTAATTTTAGTCACAAAAAACACACTGGGGCTTATTTTCAGGGTAGGGCTTATTTATTTATGGGGGGGGGGGGGGCTGTAGCAGTGTGGAGGATGCCGCACCCCCCCATCTTCCACACTGACACAGCCCCCCATCCTCCCACAGCCCCCATCCTCCACACTCCTGCAGCCCCAACATCCTCCACACTCCTGCAGCCCCCCCAACCTCCACACTCCTGCAGCCCCCCCCCCCATCCTCCACACTCCTGCAGCCCCCCCATCCTCCACACTGCTACAGCCCCCCATCCTCCCCTTCCCCGTCGTCCTCCACACTCCTACAGTGCCCCCCACCCCTCTGCCATAATAAACCAGCACTTACCCACCTTCATAGTGTCCGCAACTGAAGCTGCAGCTCTCGGCGGCAGCGGCGGGATCTCCTTTTGCCGCTTACCGGTAGCAGCCAGGGCAGGGACACGTCGGTGACTTCGGGCGAGCATACACGCAGACGTTTTAAAGCGTCAGCGTCCCTGCCCCAGCTCATTTAACTTGCCAAGGGACCAGCCAAAGGTGGGGGCAGGGGGGGTCCGCATCGCATTACTGGTGGCCACGGTCCGCCAGTTAAGTACCTCTGGCCCTAGGTCTTATTTTCAAGGTAGGGCTTATATTGCAGCCCACCCCGATAATCCAGCTAGTGCTTATTTTCAGGGTAGGGTGTATTTTACTGTTATTCTCTATAATCTGTTTTTATTTTCTGATTGTAAATTTTGTATTTCCTTTTCAATACATTATAATAGGGGCAGTCATCTTGCCTGAGCTGTGTTCAAAGCATTAAGCATTAATATGCTTTACTGCAAGTTGCAGCAATGTAGACTCAACAGTCTGGAGAAGATCCTATTCATTTGTATTGGGGCGGTTTTTGGGCATGCTTTTTGACCTCATGGGGAGGGAGGTAGAGTTCCGAACTTCACAATTGTGAATGGTGTCTTAAGTGTACAGTGGTGTGACCTTTCATTGTGAGCCCTCTCCCCACCTAAGGAGGAGACTACTGGGAAGTGATCTGTACAGAACAGGAAGTGCCAGCTTATTATTTGATAAGCCAGAAAACAAAACAAAAATAATCAATGTCTAAAACAGATGCACATAACCAGGCACAGTCTCGACTCAAACGCCACCAAGGATCTCCCTATTAAATGCAGGATCAGCACAGCCTCCGTTTCCTTAGTGTCTTACATATGGTGCTCACAAATGAAACACAGCGTGAACATACACTTGCATAAAGAACTTATCTTGGAGCACTCACCTCGGACACAATACTTCCAGCAGTACAATGTCTTTATTCAGGTTGCAGGTGAAGCATACAGCAAGGAGGTGGGAAGATGAAACAAGGACGGGTGGGTTCAGCCAGTGGGCGACGGTCTGTATCGTGCTCTTTGAACTTCGTCAGGCCCCACTGGGGTACGGACCATCGCCCACCGGCTGAACCCACCCGTCCTTGTTTTATCTTCCCACCTCCCTGCTGTACGCTTGACCTGCAACCTGAATAAAGATATTGTACTGCCGCAAGTATTGTGTCCGAGGTGAGTGCTCCAAGCTAAGTTCTTTATGCAAGTGTAAAATAAAAAATCTGATTGGTTGCTATGGGCAACTCAGCAACTCCTCTGGACAGGATGACAAAAAAGAGCAGCGAGAGAAGAGCACTACCAAAAGCATGTCTCACCGTTCTGTCTATGAGACCAGAACAGCCCTATAGATATTAGGAGTCATTATATAATAAACTCATGTACAGGAACTGAATTTTCCTCTACAGTATACATTATTTAGTTCACCATAAATACACATCAAAAAGATCAAAGCACAAGATATTCCTCCTGTCAAAAAGAAACTGAATCACAAATAATGTAAAACCCAACAAGCAAAACGTACAAGTTTCTTTAATCTTCGGCTGCTTACTGTCAGCACAGACATTTCTACCGCAGCGCTGACTAATTTCTGAAGATTTGTTAGACTAAAAGGGTTACATTGGCGCTTTAAGAAACCTCATCCCCTGCCAGCTCACATAACAGCAGTGTAATTCCCTGCCTGATGCTGGAAAGTACATCTTCCGGAGTAGAATAAGGAGAGCCATCACATCTTCATAAGCCTGACACATCTGTGACCACAGAGCCGCCTACTTTACTCTCCCGTCTGTCTAATGCTAGCCAACTACAGGGTTAATAGGCGATACAATGCATGAATAACCACATATGAATCGAAACCACTGAATCCAAAAATGTCTTATACCTAAATATTATCATTTTCTAATGTCCAGCAAACCTTACACATTGACAGACTTTAAAGACTAAAGTAGAGTTTCTTAGGCCTCATTTAGAAGCAAGAGATCACTAGTTTTTGGGTTCAGGGAGCATACAACTCTGACAACCTCCCTTGTGACAGTGATTTAGGATTCACTCTGAGCAGCTGTGCCTTTTCAGGGAAATTATAGATGACACTTCAGATGAGAACAGAACGTCAAGTGTCTGGGGCTGCCCACCAACTATGATAGGCAAATCTCTCACTGTATACATATATCAATCAATCCAACATGGACCGCCAGATCATTTGGAGCCTGTTCCTGGCCAAAATGACAACTACTTTTGCTGAAACCATGCAGCCGTGTATTGATTCATCCTGCTCGTGGTTCGGACATCATGAAACCAGTGACAGGTTCCCTTTAATAGTTTTCCTGTAATTGCCTTTTTCATAGTCACATCGGATTGAACAGGGTGATTTAACCCCTTAAGGACCAAGCCCATTTTCACCTTAACCTCCCTGGCGGTATGATTCTGTCTGGAAATTTGTACCAAAAGTGGTACAATTTTTTCACTGAATTTCACATCTCCCCCCGCCCATTTCACATCTCCTCCCGTCACATTCCCCCTTCCTTGTCACATTCCCCCCCTTATCACATTCTCCTCCCCCTTGTTACATCCCCCCCTCCTTGTCACATTCTTCCCCTCTTGTCACATTCTCCCCCCTCCTTGTCACATTCTTCCCCCCTTGTCACATTCCCTCCCCTCCATGTCACATTCCCCCCCCCCTGTCACATTCCCCCCTTTGTCACATTCTTCCCCCCCTTCTCACCTTGTCCTGCAGTAACATACACTAGGTTTGCCGGCAGATTTCAAACCTAGTGTATTTGCTGCAGAACAAGTCCTTTCCCCCTCAGCCTTCAGCCAATCACTGGCTTGAAACCACTGCGGCCTGTGATTGGCTGAAAAGTGAAAGGTCCTGTAAGATGAATAGTGAAGAGAGCAGGGACCAGAGCGCACAGAGGGGAACGACATCTGCAGGGACCGGGATTAGGTGAGCAAAAGTTTTTTGTTTTATTTTACTCCTTTTTCCTTTTACACTTAGCTCAGTGTTTCTCTACAAGGGTGCCTCCAGCTGTTGTGAAACTAATACTCCCAGTTTTGCAACAGCTGGAGGCCCCCTGGTAGGGAAACACTGACTTTTAGTATTTTTCTTTACCTGCTCTGGCCGGCCCCCACCACGGGAGCCGACCCGAGCAGATAATCGCATGTTTTCCCGGGGGCGGTATCGCTATATCGTGCAGCCCGGCCGGGAACTCTGCAATTCTACCCCGAGCATGACTCGGGGTTACTGATCCTGGCAGGGAAAATTAACCCCAAGTCACGCTCGGGATAACCGCTCAGGAGGTTAAGGACCAGGCCAATTTTATTTTTGCGTTTTCGTTTTTTCCTCCTCGCCTTCTAAAATCCATAACTCTTTTATATTTACATCTACAGACTAATATATGGGCTTGTTTTTTGCGTGACCAATTGTACTTTGTAATGAAACCTCTCATTTTACCATAAAAACATTTTTTTAGGGAGGAAATTTAAATGGAAACCGCAATTTTGCACATTTTGGAGGGCTTCGTTTTCACACTGTACACTTTATGGTAAAAATGACATGTGTTCTTTATTCTGTGGGTCAATACGATTAAAATGATACCCATGGCTAGATACGTTTATACTTTTGTACCGCTTAAAAAGAAAAATCTAAAAATTTTTGTACAAAATCAGTAATCTAAAATTGCCCTATTTTGACCACCTATAACTTTTTCATTTTTCCGTATATAGGGCGGTATAAGGGCTCATTTTTTGCGCAGTCATCTGTACTTTTTATCGATACCACATTTGCATATATAAAACCTTAAGATAATTTTTAATAAATTTTTTTTTTAATAAAATGTGACAAAATAAGCAGCATTTTGGGACTTTTTTTATTTTTTAATGTTTACGCCATTCCCCGTACGGGATAATGAACATTATATTTTGATAGTACAGACATTTATGCACGCGGCGATACCGAATATGTTTATTAAAAAAAAAATTACGCTTTTTGGGGGTAAAATGGGAAAAACTGACAATTTTCATTTTTATTGGGGGAGGGGATTTTTCACTTTTTTTTACTTTTTATTTTTACATTTTTCTACTTTTTTTATTTTTACACTTTTTATGTCCCCATAGGGGACTATCTATAGCAATCCTTTGATTGCTAATACTGTTCAGTCCTATGTATAGGACATAGCGCTGATCAGTATTATCGGTGATCTTCTACTCTGGTCTGCTCGATCTCAGACCAGAGCAGAAGACCCCGGGAGACGTCCGGAGCCGGGTGAGGGGACCTCCGGCCGCCATGCTGGATGATCGGATCGCCACGGCAGCGCTGCGGGCGATCCGATCATCCAAAGTACCGCACTGCTGTATTGATCTGTATTGATCACGGCATCTGAGGGGTTAAAGGGGTACTCCGGCCCTGAGACACCTTTGAGCTCCACGTTGACGGCCGTCACACCCCCTCCCATAGACTTGCATAGCGGGGAGCGGGGGGGGGGGTGACGTCACACGGGAGCGGAGTCGTGATGTCACGATACTCCGGCCCCGTGGTCGCCACCCTGCTGTTTGTGAGCTGGCACCGCGGCGTGCAGCTCAAACAGGTGGGTGGCGAATACAAGATTGCGGGGGTCCCCAGCGGCAGGACCCCCGCAGTGAGACATCTTATCCCCTATCCTTTGGATAGGGGATAAGATGTCTCAGAACCGGAGTACCCCTTTAAGCATTGTGACCCAGATTTATCAAACTGTGTGAGAGAAAAACTGGAGAGATTTTTCCAAAGCAACCAATCACAGTTCAGTTAATAAGCTCTGGTAAAGTGAAAGCTGAGCTGTGATTGGTTGCTGTGGGAAAATCACTCCACTTTTTCTCTCACACAGTTTGATAAATCTGGGCCTTAATTTCTATTATTTAGTATAAGTAAAGTGTGCAAATAAAAAATCTATTTGGGTTGATGCACATGACTGCTGAGGCCAGTAATTGGCTACAGAGCCACCTGCCCAGTGCAAGAGGGTTGCAGCACTTCCAGACTGGAAAACCAGGACAGCGGTGTAAACGGGTATTTTTCAACCCATTTCCTGCACAAGCCTGGAAACCTCTTTAAAGAGAATGAATATACAGTATGTACCGTATTTTTCGCCGTATAAGACGCACTTTTTCTTCCCCAAAACTGGGGGGAAAAAGTCCGTGCGTCTTATACGGCGAATACACCCCTATCGCGGCGGTCCCTGCGGCCATCAAAGGCTGGGACCCGCGGCTAATACAGGACATCACCGATCGCGGTGATGCCCTGTATTAACCCTTCAGACGTGGCGATCAAAGCTGACCGCCGCGTCTGAAGGGGAAGTGACACTAACCCGGCTGTTCAGTCGGGCTGTTCGGGACCGCCGCGATTTCACCGCGGCGGTCCCGAACATCCTGACTGAATAGCCGGGTTAGTGCTTACAGGACACCGGGAGGGACCTTATCTGCCTCCTCGGTGTCTTCTCCGTTCAGGGATCCCCTGTATGGCCGGCGCTCTCCTTCCTCGTCATCACGTCGTCGCGTACGTGCGTAACGACGTGATGGCGGCGACGGAGAGCGAGGATACCCGGCCGGCAGCAGAGACGTTCCGGAGTGACGAGGACACGGCGACAGCGATTGAGTGACATCCAGGGCAGCGGTGACGGGTCCGGAGCGGCGGGGACACGTGAGTATTACCTCCTATGCAGTGGTCTTCAATCTGCGGACCTCCAGATGGTGCAAAACTACAACTTCCAGCCGTTGGCTGTCCGGGTATGCTGGGAGTTGTAGTTTTGCAACATCTGGAGGTCCGCAGGTTTAAGACCACTATTGGGTTCAAAATCTTTATTTTTTTAGATTTTGCACCTATAAATTGGGTGCGTCTTATACGCCGGTGCGTCCTATAGGGCGAAAAATACGGTATATTTTATGTTTTCTAACAGCATGTGTAATTCAGCAGATTATAAACAGTGTGAAGATGAATGTTAAATGCATCATGCATGAGAAGTGCACTTTACTTACTGCTGTCATGGATGGGATCTGAAATAACAGGTTTTAAAGGCAGAGTAAAAGCTCCTGTGCTATCCGGTAAATAGGCTGTGAACCGTAGGCAAACAATACTTAAATCTGTAACCTTTTTCAGTTCCTTGACTTCTGCCTCAATCTTCTTCTCATCAAGCTCTGTGAAGGTAAAACAGTATTTGAGATTATATATTTATATTTTCCAATCAAGATTAGCTTTTTGGCCCTGTAATCGGTAACCACAGAACCTTGGCAGTCACTAAATCCCAGAATAAGGACCTAGGGGGAGATTTATTAAAACCTGTGCAGAGGAAGAGTGGTGCAGTCCCATAGCAACCAGATTGCTATTTCTTACAGGCCTCTTTAAAAATGAAAAAAACTAGCTGATTGGTAGCTATGGGCACCGTACCACTCTTTCTTTACACAGGTATTGATGAATCTCCCCCCCGGCTTTATCACATAAGAGAGCTGCTTCGCCTAATTTAGATTTAAAGGGGTTATCCCATTGAATAATGAACATGGAAATCAAACTGGCTCTTCATTCCTGTTAATGTGGGAAAGATCCACTATGTATGGCTCTTACTTTGGCGGACCTGGTCCATACATGTGTGACATTGGTTGACTACAAGTTCTCCCAACTATAACAGCTGCCAAACCTACAAGGCAGATTCTTCTGAAGAAGGGAATGTTATGGGGAGACAATAATTGCCAAATCAATGAATCCATGTTGTTTTATGGACAGATTAATCTTTGTATCAATTGGCAGCTTAGCAGTTCACTATCCTGTATGTATTAGAAAAGTGGATAACGGCATGCAGTGCTTCCCCAGCCCTAAAAACCATAACTTACCTGTAAGTACATGTGTCCCTCTGCCATTCCTTAATAGCTGCTGTCTTATCTTTTCTTTTAGGATGTCAATCTGACTCTTTTTTGTGACATGGACAATACCTAAATTATTAAACCTGAAAATAAACCATATTACAAAAAGCTTGTGGTGAAACTAGTAGGGAAGACCATGAACTTCATATATGTACAGAACATGCTTCAACCATATGCTTTGGCAGAATGATCAATACAATGGGCCCAAACACACTCCCCTAATTGACTGCTACCATGATTTCTTTCTGTTTCCAAACATCACTATAATGTTGTATAAGCTGTGCTTAGGCGTTACAGTCTAAATATCTAAATAGGACTCCTGACCTGTCTATTGTAGTATATGTGTCCTACATTTTTTTTTTGCTTTTTGTTCTTTTTTCTGCTACTTAGGAACATGTATTGACTTCAATTTGGAAGTCAAAGACATAAGCCTATCTGTTAGCTTGGTTGCCATGTACACTACTAATCTAATAAAAGAAAGATCTTAATTATGTCAGCTGTATTTGCTGCAGCCACCATTGGTTAGCTGTTAGGGTATAATAGCAAAGTGTACCTTTCCGGGAGCAGCTGTCGATCACCAAACTTATAAGATCACCTTTTATTTCTCAGCTTGGTGTCAAGGAGGCTGGACTGAGCTGCTGAAGTGCCACAGCCTGGCATGCCTCCACGGTTGCCCTCAGTTCTCAGGCCCAACATGACTAAAGTACAGCCCTGTATATCAGTCAAGAAGGGGCTAACAACTTTCCATCTGTGTCCACCACTGTGTCATGTGACCAGGACAGTCTCATAATGCAAGTCAAAGGGACCACCTAACTTCAATAGACAGAGAGCAGGGAAAGAAGAATGCAACCATACGCTTCTCTCCCCACTTGTTCTAGAATTCAGTCAAGGTTTGCACACTCAAACCCCGACCAATGAGAACTTTTGAAATGTCCCGAGGACATATAAAAAGGTTTCTGCAATGACAAGCTATACATGAACCAAGTTTGCAAAGGAAAAGCACTTACTGGGCAGTCATATCTTTAGGTCCTACAGTCACCACACAATTTCCATATTCATTGGCATGTCTTCCTACCAAACTGTGAGCATGAACTCGAGCAGGTTCTGTGTGGGTTACCAGATCTACCTCGATCTTGGCCATGCCAACATAATTAAAGATCTGAAATTAAATATACTGTAATATTACAAAACAAGACAAAATACACAAATAATACACTGTACACTGCTACAAAGTTATGCACCAACCTGTCATCTGCTGTAAAAGTGACAATAAATGACATTGAAGGCTTACTCAGGCATTCTAGTGGTTATTAACCCCTTAAGGACCACAGGTTTTTGCACTTTCGTTTTCTCCTCATCCCCTTCTAAAAATCATAACGCTTTCAATTTTGCACTCATATGAGGGCTTATTTTTGCACCACCAATTGTACTTTGTAATGACATCAATCCATTCACCACAAAATTTATGGCGAACCCAGAAAAAAAAATATTCGTGGGGTAAAATTGAAAAAAACAAAACGCCATTTTGTAAGCTTTTGGGGGCTTCCGATTCTATGCTGCACAATCTCCGGTAAGAATAACAGCATATCTTTATTCCGTAGGTCCATACGGCCCGATCAGCGATGTCCAGTATTAGCCACGGGTCCTGGTTGCTGATAGCAACCAGGACCCAGCAGATAGGAAGCGCGCTTAGCTTCTGAGTGCGCTTCACATTACGGGAGCCGGGCATGGACGTAAATATATGTCCGTGGTCGTTAAGGGGTTAATGACCAAACCATTTCTGTTATTAAAGTGTCACTGCCATTTAAAACAACAACTAAAACTTTGGACATGTCATACATTCATGTTAAAAGTTTTATTTGGTTTGGGTCTGGATGCTTAGACACCCACCGATCGCTAGGACGAGGGAAGAGAAATGTTCAGCTAAGTGCTTCACTCCTCATCTGTCTTCATGGCAGGAGATTTATTTTATAGTAAGTCTATGGAGCCTATTTCCTGCAGCAAGAGAGATGGGAAGAAAAGTGCCAAGCAAAGAGATTCTGAATCTAGTAATAGGTGGGGTCACAGCACCCATACCTCAACCAATCAAATCTCTCTATGTGTCTCTAGGACACGTCAAAAGTTTCTTCAATTGACAGTAACACATTTTTTAGTATTCCCATGTTGATTTTCTGAAACTATATAAGCTATACTTTTTGTATAATCCATTAGGATTTATTTGTTATTAACAAGTTTGGAGATACAAAATAAGAAAAAAAAAGAGTGATCTAAACTAAGTGGGGGGTATTCATCAAGAGTGGTGTAGGTGAACGTCTATGGGAGGCTCATAAATGCTATGTCAGGGGGATTCTAATAAAGCATGCTTCACGCATTAAAGGGGTATTCCAGGAAAAACTTTTTTATATATATATATCAACTTTTCTGTCTAAGTCCTCTCTGATGACACCTGTCTCTGGAAATGCCCAGTTTAGAAGCAAATCTCTTCTAAACTGGGCGTTTCCCTAGACAGGTGTCATCAGAGAGGACTTAGACAGAAAAGAACAACCTTAACTTCAGAAGGAGAGAGACAGAGACAGAGAGAGAGAGAGAGAGACACTACAAAAACTTAACACACTATTAGAAGAGCTAAGAATGCTGGAAGCACAGAATAAAAGGTTAATATAAAAATATAAAAAATATAGTTATACAGAAACAGGAGGAGATTAGATATCTATTGTCAAATAAAGCAAAAAAGCTAAACTTACCTGTGGGAGACGATCGAATGAATTTAGCATTAAAATAGGTAGAGCTCTAGTCCACACGGCTAGGGCACAAAAAGTTATCTCCTACATCCCACACATCCGGCAAAAAGATGGGGGTATGGCATTCCATCCCTATGAGATAGCTGCAACATTTAAATTTATTTTGAAGACCTATATAACATTGATAAATGTAATCCAGCAACATTACGGTAAGTAAGAATTTTAGAGAAAAGGTCAAAACCTATATTTCTGATTCAGGTGTGCTACAACTAGAGAGTAAAGATGTTGAGTTACTGGAAAAAAAGAGATAACGGCTGAGGAATTAGATTGCGCAATAACTACAACTTCAGATAGGAAAGCGCCAGGACCAGATGGTCTTTCGCTGGTTTATTATGAATCAGTAAGAGAGATTATGTCCTCTTATTTCTTAAAGGCATTTAATGCGATTTGTCATGGGTCCACTCTTCCTAGAGATACTAGTGCGATCATTGTGGTTATTCCGAAAGACGGGAAGGACGGGGCCCAGTGCGCAAGTTATAGGCCAAATTCGTTATTGAACGTAGACTTCAAAATTGTTTTCTAAAATCCTGGTCCATAGATTGCCTGCTGTAATGAGGAAAATTATTCATATTGATCAAAGTGGTTTTATGGTAAAAAGAGGCTAAAAGGCGACACCACTAGAGCCATAGATTTGATCCAGTTCACCCGGTCTAGAAAGATCCCTGCAATTATATCGTCACAGACGCAGAGAAGGCCTAATTAAAATGTCCCTCCCTTGATTGCGGCTGTACGTCAACAGTGTCAGAATTGGCTACCAAATCTTTTTTGTAGTTCGGTCGCTGTGAGCTATATAAGATGATGATTTTACCGAAGATTTTACATTATTTTCAGTTCCTTCCAATTAAACTTCCTACAGTTTTCTTTAGGGAGATGGATAAGATACAACATGCATTTATATAGGGTGGAAAGAAAGCAAGAAAGAGACCATGTTGCTTGTCCAATGATAAGGGGGGAGTAAGCTTACCAGATCTGAGGGGCAACTACACAGCAGTACATCTGGCTCGGGTGATAGAATGGTGTAGGAGTGCAAATGTTAAACCATGGGTTCTGGTGGAAAAGGGAGAATCGAAATTAAAGTTAAATTGCCTTCCGTGGTGTAAAGGGAGGGAATGGATAGATCTTAAGAACCATCCAACAGTCGGTCCGACCCTGAGGGTCTGTGAGGATGCCAAAGTGCGTAAATATCTCCTCCCCTATAATTCGCAATTAATGTTTAAAAAAATGGATTAAATGCAGTTTACTTAGAGTGGGACACCAGAGAAATGACCCCCCACCTAACTCTTGGTTAGACGTACCAGACATAACCTCGCCGACCCCTTTGGGAGCTTGGAGGGCTATCCAATTAAAACACTATATGACTTCGATACCACCGCCGGAATGGTACATGACCGACACTACCAGTTTTGAGGTTATGTGCTTAGCAATAGAGCCTATGAAACACGTACTCTCATGTATTTATAAATTGTGGATTTCCGCGAGAGGTGAAACCCTTCCTTCTTTTACTAAGAAATGGGAAAGGGACTTAGATTTACAGCTCTCCCCTGAAGATTGGTCCAAGATTCTCAAAACAGGGTATAGTTCAGTTATTAGTACGCATGCCCAAGAAGCCAATTATAAGATCATATCTCGTTGGTACAGAGTCCCTAGAGGGAAATACATAGTGCGAGGAATTTGTGAAGTATTATGTTAGCCATGTAGCAAAGCAGAGGGCACTTATCTGCATTTGCTGTGGGAGTGTGAAATTATTGCGGAATTCTGGGGGAATGTTTATAAGATCATTAGAGAGATTACAGGGGTGGATGTACCATGCTCTCCTGCTTTCGTTTTATTACAGCACAACAATATACCACTGAAGAACTATAGACACCTTCTGCTCAGTTTTCTTGTGTCGACAGCTAGAGGTTGTGTAACCTTTTTTTTAGAGACAAAGGAAGATTCCCTCAGTACCCTTTTGGTTTGAAAGAGTGAATGAAGTTACGTATCTTGAAGATCTGAAGCTTTTTAACAGTGACGCAGGGGAGGTATTCATTAAAACATGGTATGAGTGGAAACAGTACCAAAAGACAACAGAATATATGTCGAGGTTAGGTGGAGGGAATGGACGAAGATAGAGGAGGGATAGGTTAGAACACAGAGGGAGGGAGAAGGTTTGGACATAAGGCAGCGTGGAAACAAGTTTGCATTTTTTCTTTTTGTCCTTTTTTGTTTCTTTCGCGAGTTAGTAAGTAATACAGTGGTTTGGATAAAACATTACTCTATGCCTAATGGTGGTTTCTTTTCTTTTTCCTTTTAAATTGATTGTATGCTGTGTAAAATAAAAAAATTCAAAAAGGTGAATGTCTTGTTACCCCATTAATTCATGTGGTGGAAACGGTGTACCTGCACCAGATTAATTACATGGTGCAGGGTAAGTGATAAATTTGGTGCTCATCAAATTTTTTACTTCAGTACACCACTTTGTATGGTGTCCCTCTGCGACTTTTTGTGCGACTTTTTATCCCATGCGACAAAATGTGTGACTTTTTAATAATGCTGTTCGCAGTTTTGTAAGCCAAGTCAGGGTTGGTGTAGATTTGTGCCTAATTAAGCTCAGTTGCGACAAGAGATGCGACAAACTGAAAAGTCGCATTTCATGAATTCCTTACCACTGCATGATATTAACTGAAATCATGACTTGGTATGTTCTTTTAGAAAAACCTTCTAAAGCAAAAGTCACAATGAAAAGTCTCAAAACAGCATCTGAGACAAATGAACACCACAAAACCAGGGTAAAACCAATGATAAATTCCCCCCAGTGTGTATATAGTAATAGTATGTTTAAAAGGGTACTCAGCAGCTCAGTGTATGGAACAAACTGTTCCGAATGCTGGAGCCGGGAGCTCATTACTTCATAGCCCCGTCCCCTCATGACATCACACCCCCTCCCATAGACTTACATTGAGGGGGCGGCGCGTGACGTCAAGAGGGGACAGGGCTATGACATCACGAGCTCCCAGCTCCAGCGTTCGGAACAGGTTGTTCCAAACGCTGAGCAGCGGAGTACCCCTTTAAGTCCTGAGGATACCAATTGTGTGGTTATATTAAAGAGAACTTGTCATGTTGTCACAGTCCAAGCTAGAGGAAGCATGTTGTACAGAGGCAGAAGCTGGGCAGACTGATAATGATACAGGAAAATTTCAAGGATAACGAGTTATTTATGGAAATCGGGGATCCTACTGGGCTAAAAACTCAAGTAGCCGGTCCTACTTGGTCACTGACAACTGACAATCTGTGTATAACTTTGCATAGAGAGCTGTCAATCTCTGAACAGGACTACTTAGCCCAGAATTATTAGACATTTAAAAAATGTAGAATACTGTATCATTTTTAAAATAACTTCCTTTCTTACATAGTTACATAGTTAGTACGGTTCAACCAGGAAATTAAGGGGTAGGGGTGTGGCGCGATATTGGTGGAAGGGATGGGATTTTATATTTCTTCATAAGCATTAATGTTATTTTGTTCCAGGAATGTATCTAATCCTGTTTTAAAGCTGTTAATTTTTCCTGCTGTGACCAGTTCCCGAGGTAGACTGTTCCATAAGTTCACAGTTCTCATGGTAAAGAAGGCGTGTCGCCCCTTGAGACTAAACCTTTTCTTCTCCAGACGGAGGGAGTGCACCCTCGTCCTTTGGGGGGGTTTAACCTGGAACAGTTTTTCTCCATATTTTTTGTATGGGCCATTAATATACTTATATACATTTATCATATCCCCCCTTAAACGTCTTTTCTCAAGACTAAACAATTGTAACTCCTTTAATCGCTCCTCATAGCTAAGATGTTCCATTCCCCATATTAGTTTAGTCGCGCGTCTCTGCACCCTTTCCTTCTTGTTTTTTTATTCTAATCAATGTCATCACGTTTCAACATTTTTTGGGTACAGTGGCATTGTCCATTAGAATACTGTGAAGATATATCCATCACAGTGCATTTAGAAGCACCTACTTGTCATAGATGTATCCATCATACATAGGGTTAAATCTCTTGTAATTTAATACTGCAATCAGATTCTAACAAACTTACTTTAACAGTTGGATAGGTTTTCTTTCCCTTCTCACTGGAAGCTCCAGGCAGTCCTCCATGAGATGGCCCCTCACATACATAACGAAACCGAAAGCCACGCTGTAAATAATAGTCAATATAATAGTTAAAAATGGATTGTAATGGCCACAAAAACACTAATTATATTGTGTAACAAGAACATGTAATTTAATTTTACTGGTTAAAGGGGTTTTCCCTTTAACACTTTTCATTTTTAGTGCAAAACGTGCGTACCTGTTTTGGTTGTTCGATGATTGACAAATATGGACCATTTTCTGGAAGGCAAAAAGTCAAGTGAGTGACACAAATTAACAAATGAGAACACAAATTTCAAAGGGGTTATTCCATTAATAGAAGATATCCCCTATCTGAAGAATCAGGAACATGGGAGTTAATTCTCTGTCAAATGAATGGAGTGGAAGTGAATTAAGCAGTAACCGAGCAGAGGCAGTGAATGGAGCAGTAGCTAACCAGAGGCAGTGAATGGAGAAGTAGCTGAGCAGAGGCATTAAATGGAGCAGTAGCTGAGCAGAGGCATTACATGGAACAGTAGCTGAGCAGAGGCATTACATGGAACAGTAGCTGAGCAGAGGCCGTAAATGGAGGAGTAGCTGAGCAGAGGCAGTGAATGAAGCAGTAGCTGAGCAGAGGCAGTGAATGAAGCAGTAGCTGAGCAGAGGCAGTGAATGGAGCCATAGCCGAGCAGAGGCAGTGAGTGGAGCCATAGCCGTCCATGCACAATATTGTGCATTTTTTGTGCCTTTTATTTAAGAGAAAATTAACATCTGTTCCCGCAATCTGTGGCGGTCTTAGTTGAATAGGGGATAACTTTTAATCCTAGGAAAGCCCCTTTAAAGGGAAACTCTCATTACTTTCATGCTGCTAAACCACGAGTCATTGTGGTGGTCCCCAATAACACCCCTCCCCCCAATTACTCGTGGTAGCATGAGAGTGATGACGGGAACCCTTTAAAACAACAATGTGAAGGTTATCATTTTTGCATTATCCTTTCCACACTCTTGATATATAATATATAATATTTTGGATCCAAGTGTAAACGTGAAGCCACTTTAGCCTGGTTTTCACTCTACAGGCTCCATCTTTAGTTTAATTTTATAGGCAGTATGTAACCTGACAGACCATCTTATATTTAGGATGAAAAGATAAAATTGTACATATACACATGGGGGGGAATAAAATGAATATACTTAAGACAGGGGGAATGCGATTATACAGTAATTAGGCACACTGTAAATGCCTAAATGGCTCCTCCGTACCACTCAGGGCTCCCGGCGGGGAATTTAAAAAATGAAAGTAAAAATACATCGGTGTCCATCCTTTACACGCATCTTATTCAAGCCAAGAACTCACGTTCACAATTGCCGGCTATAAAATATTGGCAGTCATATATTCCCAACCTTACTGAGGATGACTGGTAGAAGATCCTATCTTCCCATATGCTAGTATCCCCGGCTGCCAATAATAAGCTTATTCAATTGAACATCATTCACTACAGTTATGTCACTCCTATAAGATTATCTAGAATGGGTCGCTCTGACACGGATGCATGTCATCGTTGTGGAGCTGCTAGAGCTGATTTCTGGCATCTCCTTTGGGCATGCCCTCAAATTGCGGTCTTTTGGACTGAAGTCCCCCGACTTCTTGCCCCTCTTGTACAACCCTCTCCTCCAATTGAACCTCTAATATGCCTTTTTGGTGTATTGAATGAAGAAGCGTGGACACATTATGTTTGCACATTTCTGCGAGAAACTCTGTTCTTGGCCAGAAAGGCTGTTGCTCTCAAATGGTTGGACCCACGACCACCTACAATGTCCCAATGGCGAGCGCTTGTTAATGCAGTGATTCCCTTTTCTCATCTTTTATACAAAAACAGGAAATGCCCGGGTAAATTCCTTTCAGTGTGGGGTACTTAGTGCTTCTCTCCTCTCACTCAATGCACTTATTCTATGGCCACTCCTAGTGTTCCCTAATTGAGACATCTATTGGTAATTTTTCATTTTGTTCCTTTTCCCCTTCTCATTATTCATCCCACCTCATGTCAGTGCCTGTCCGTTGTTAGTCTTGTAAGCTTCCTTTTCACCTTGTAACTATCATTCAAGTTGGTGTATATTAAGATTTTAGAACCTGCAGATGTTTGATAATAGGTGGCGGTTAACGCCCATTGCTGTTGTGTTTTAGGTTATTTAATTGGTTTTTAATTTTGACATTGTGTTGGCCCCTGTGGTCAGAAGACTATGAACCTGTCGTCTTTTTGCTGTAACATTACCTCTGCTAATACGTGTCACGGCACCTTTTGCAATGCACTTGTTATTATGTTCCTTGTGAGGCCACATGGCCAATGGTTGTTTATTTTTCAATAAAACAAATAAAAAATAAATAAATACATTGTAAATCGCAGGGGAGCGGAGCATGCCGCCCACCCCCCTATTTAATAACTTCTGATCGCATCGGGTTTCAGAAGTGAGACCCAGTGCGAACAATCCCTCAGCCCCTGTACTACAACCCCCATCATTGAACAGATTCTGTTCCATGATGGGGGTTGTAGTACAAACACTAATGTAGCCTCCTCAGCCACCAGCAGACTCCCGCAGCTGGGGAACTACTACTCCCATCATCCATGAAGGGAGTAGTAGTCCCTCAGCACTGCAGGAGTCTGCTGATGTCACCTCTTCTGAGGTTCATCAGTTTTCATTTTCAATGTTAAAATTTTAACGGCCATTATTCCACTGTTATTTTTGACGGAAGAAAAATTAGTGCATGTGCCTTTTTTTCTTCCTTCACAAATAACGTCCGTTATTCATGATGGGCTGTAACGGGTCTTAACGGATAATCAAATAATCCCATAGACTTTAAAGGAGATGTCCGGTACGGACTATTCCTATTCCATCCTGCCCAGGATGTAAAAGAGAAAACAAACGCTCCCACTGAGCTCCGCAACTGCTGATCGGTCGGTCCGGCTGTCTTTTTCCTACTTCCCTTAGCCCTGGGCGTCACATGGCGCTTCAGCCTATCACGGGCCGCAGCGATGTCCCGCCTCGGCCAGTGATAGGCTGAAGCGCCATGTGACATCCCGGGCTAAGGGAAGTAGGCCGCCCATCAGCTGTTGCGGAGCTCCGGGGGAACGTAGCAGCCCGAGAAGGATGGAATTGGAATAGTCCGTACCAGAAATCTCCTTTAATGGGATTTTGTAACGTCCGTTAGAAAAGCCTTAAAAACGGATGTTAAATGGAAGTTTATAACGGGTCTTTTAATGGAGTAACTTTAGAGTGTGAAAGGGGCCTAACACAGCAACATACATAAGGCCTAAAGAAGATGAAGGATCAGTAAAAAAAACATTGATAATAAGTAACAGATCTAATTTGGTTGCTACAATTTCCTCGTGTAACTTACGAATTTCTGAATCAGGTTCATGCTGTTGAATTATTGGTGGATAACCAAAGCCATTATCATCCAGACCCCCATTGTGAATCAGCTGTTTGGGAGATATAAAAATTAGATTAAGTTCAGAATAGTCTTAAAATAAACTGCTCCTTAGTTGACGTGACCTATACTTAAAGAGTACCCGTCAGATTTAAAAAAAAAAAACATTTTTTTAAAATATATCACCAGTACCTAATGCCGAGCATGTACATCTAATTTTTATCTGTCTAGCACCTTTATTTTTTTATTACACTTTTAATTTAGCTCACTAGTCTGAATTCCTCTCAAAGGGAGGGGGCGTGGCCTCACTGTGCAGGTCTCCACCCCCTCCCGCAGTATGCTATCTGCTCACGTCTCCCCTACCATTAGCAAAAAACTACAACACCCAGCTTGTCCTCACTGACATTAGCGGGACACAAGCTGACAGTGGGAGGAATTTTCCTCCAGTTGTGAGCCCTGCACTCACAGCTGTCAATCAAGGAAGTGTGTCCATGACATAGGTGATGATGCATGGACACAGCAGGACTTTTATGTGTCAAAGCAGGCAGGGTGTCAGTTGTTTGACTGGCTTTTTCAGTATAAAATACTGAAAATTCTCTAATGAAAGCAACTGCAAAACCTATTGGTTTTGCATGCTTTACAACATATCAAAAGTTTTTGTATCTGACAGTGCCCATTTAAGTACCTCTAGCCAAAAATGATTTTCCTATCATTAAGTACCCTAAAGTAAGATGATCACATACCCTTTTATAGTTTCTTTATGAAAAGTCCCCTTGCAGGTAAAGCTCCGTGATTTTAATCAACTCATCTTTAATGTTATAACAGAAAACTGCATTCAAAAACACTATAACATGCAATCCCAGCCAGAATACACAATTGCATTGGCATTGTAAACGTGCTGATCATAGTAAAATCATTGCTCTGAAGGAAGTAAAGATCTGCAGTATATCAATATCAACAGTTAACAGGATACAGCCAGAAGATGTTTTGTGGCTGTGATTCATAGCTGATCGCTTACATCTTGCTGAATTACGGGAATCACCAGTGGGGAAAAAAAAAGAAAAAGCAAGAGCTCATAATGATAAAGACGTAAGACTATTCAGGGCTTCTCTTTTTACAAAACATTTGTAAGGAATTCAAGAATGAGTCAGGATGTAATAAGATGAGGTGGTGCAGAGCAGCCATGGAATCTTCAGAGAATTAGTACAAGGATCTGAAAATGTTTCCATAATACCCCAGTATGGGGAATCTTCTTTGTTTACAGCCATTACAGATTCTGGATATTTTCCTAGATATGGGACTATGCTCGTGTAATGTAGTAAATACACTGGTTGTACATAGAGATTTGTTAAAGAAAATTGATGGGCAAAAACATAACTTCATTTTAAAACCAAGCCCACGCCATATGAAGTCTGAGCATAGAGAACTACAGTGCTGGAGCCAAAAATGCTGAAGCTGGTGTAGTAGTTATCGCTAGAAGGATTCTGCACATTATTATGCATATTTTATATGTGAAATACCTTACTTCTTCTCTGCAGGGCTTGCTCACTCCTATTTTGCTGGGGGCGTTCCTTTAGGAACATGACAACTTGCTCCCCCCCCCCCCTCCCTTTGTCACATGGCCAGCATTGGAGTGCACCAGGTCCACAGTACAGGGTGCAAGTCCACAAGAATGATATATCCAAATTGCCCATAAGGTGTCTCCCAGGGATGTGCTGAGACCAGATAAGAAGTTATAAGGATTTATTTACCATTATGCAACGCGTTTCACGGTCACCCGCTTCCTCAGGCATGTTGGGTTTAGCAGATTACAAGGTATATATAGGGAAAAGGGGTTAACCCCTTCAAGGAGGAAAATTAAATTAACCCCTTGAGGGGTCAAGCCCTTTAAGCCCTTCACAACAAGATAGAAGCACATAATAACATCACAACAAAGTACCCAATAAAACCAATACAATACAATTAAAAACAAATATTAAATTTTAACAAAAAAATATTAAAAATATTATAGTACTATATATATATATATATATATATATATATATATATATATATATATATATATATATATATATAAAGAAAAAAAATTCTTTTTTTTTTTTTTCTCCCTTTTCCCTTCCTCCATTGTTCCCATTTTTTTCTCCTTTATTTATTTATTTATTTTTTCCTCTTTCCTCTTTTTTCTCTTCGATGTTTTAACGGGCATTTTCCAGTGTCTCATTAAGACCATCTGGAAATAAAGTAACCAAAGAAAAAATCCAGAAGGATTCCCTATTATTTAATCGCTGTGTACGATTATGACTAAAAACTGGAATAGTTTCTAGTATAGTCAGCTTTAAAACATCAATGCATCTATCATGTTTGTTTAAGAAGTAAGTGGCGTGAGACACTATGTAGAACAAAACCATTTTTAATGTTAGATCTATGTTTGTTCATACGTGACCGCACCGTCTGTACGGTGCGGCCAACGTATTGAAGCCCACACGAGCAAGTAAGTAGATAGATAGCAAACGAACTATCACAGGAATAATGATTTTTTATTTGGAAACTTTTTTTAGATACTGTGGAGTTAAATGAAACAGAGGGAGTGCCAATCATAGCACAACAAAGGCACCTTGGTCGCCCACAAGGAAAAGTGCCCGGGGCTTTGGAGCCAACAGAATGGTTTTGTTGAAGAGATTCAGATTTGAACCTACTAGGAGCCACCAAATTTCTCAGGTTCGGGGACCGACGAAACGTAATACCTGGTTGGGATGGCAAAATTTTTTTTAAAATAGAGTCATCCAATAGGATAGACCAATTTTTTCTTAATATTCGGCGAATATCACCTGCTCCACTATTATAATCTGTAATAAAATTATATTTATAGGACTCCTTAGGTGCTGTCTGAATAAATTCTTTTTTTCTTTTTCTCACAAGTGTTTCCTGTGATATATCCTTCACCCTATTAAATGCATCGGTTAGGATGGAGGGGGGATAGCCTTTGGATAGAAAACGTTCACGAAGAATGCCTGACTGTTTTAAAAAATCTTGTTTATTGGTGCAGTTTTTGCGTATACGCAAATACTGCCCATAGGGCACGTTTTTAATCCACTTGGGATAATGAGAACTACTGTATTCCAAAAGACTATTAACGTCTACCTTTTTGAAAAAGGTTTCTGTTATAATCTTATTATTGATATCTTTTTTAATCAACAAATCTAAGAATTCTATCTCATTATTAGAAAAATGTAGGGTAAAAGAAAAACCCCAATCATTAGAATTTAGATGAGAAACAAACTGTTCAGCCAAGATGATAGAACCTGACCAAATAAAGAACAAATCATCTATAAAGTTATGGGGCGATTCGAGTCCCTGTACATTAAGCAGCCCACTCATTTCAGTTCACATATTTTTTACAGACGTTTTATAGATGATTTGTTCTTTATTTGGTCAGGTTCTATCATCTTGGCTGAACAGTTTGTTTCTCATCTAAATTCTAATGATTGGGGTTTTTCTTTTACCCTACATTTTTCTAATAATGAGATAGAATTCTTAGATTTGTTGATTAAAAAAGATATCAATAATAAGATAACAGAAACCTTTTTCAAAAAGGTAGACGTTAATAGTCTTTTGGAATACAGTAGTTCTCATTATCCCAAGTGGATTAAAAACGTGCCCTATGGGCAGTATTTGCGTATACGCAAAAACTGCACCAATAAACAAGATTTTTTAAAACAGTCAGGCATTCTTCGTGAACGTTTTCTATCCAAAGGCTATCCCCCCTCCATCCTAACCGATGCATTTAATAGGGTGAAGGATATATCACAGGAAACACTTGTGAGAAAAAGAAAAAAAGAATTTATTCAGACAGCACCTAAGGAGTCCTATAAATATAATTTTATTACAGATTATAATTGTGGAGCAGGTGATATTCGCCGAATATTAAGAAAAAATTGGTCTATCCTATTGGATGACTCTATTTTAAAAAAATGTTTGCCATCCCAACCAGGTATTACGTTTCGTCGGTCCCCGAACCTGAGAAATTTGGTGGCTCCTAGTAGGTTCAAATCTGAATCTCTTCAACAAAACCATTCTGTTGGCTCCAAAGCCCCGGGCACTTTTCCTTGTGGGCGACCAAGGTGCCTTTGTTGTGCTATGATTAGCACTCCCTCTGTTTCATTTAACTCCACAGTATCTAAAAAAAGTTTCCAAATAAAAAATCATTATTCCTGTGATAGTTCGTTTGCTATCTATCTACTTACTTGCTCGTGTGGGCTTCAATACGTTGGCCGCACCGTACAGACGGTGCGGTCACGTATGAACTAACATAGATCTAACATAAAAAATGGTTTTGTTCTATATAGTGTCTCACGCCACTTACTTCTTAAACATGATAGATGCATTGATGTTTTAAAGCTGACTATACTAGAAACTATTCCAGTTTTTAGTCATAATCGTACACAGCGATTAAATAATAGGGAATCCTTCTGGATTTTTTCTTTGGTTACTTTATTTCCAGATGGTCTTAATGAGACACTGGAAAATGCCCGTTAAAACATCGAAGAGAAAAAAGAGGAAAGAGGAAAAAATAAATAAATAAATAAAGGAGAAAAAAATGGGAACAATGGAGGAAGGGAAAAGGGAGAAAAAAAAAAAGAAGAAATTTTTTCTTTCTTTATATATATATATATATATATATATATATATATATATATATATATATAGTACTATAATATTTTTAATATTTTTTTGTTAAAATTTAATATTTGTTTTTAATTGTATTGTATTGGTTTTATTGGGTACTTTGTTGTGATGTTATTATGTGCTTCTATCTTGTTGTGAAGGGCTTAAAGGGCTTGACCCCTCAAGGGGTTAATTTAATTTTCCTCCTTGAAGGGGTTAACCCCTTTTCCCTATATATACCATCCGCTAAACCCAACATGCCTGAGGAAGCGGGTGACCGTGAAACGCGTTGCATTATGGGAAATAAATCCTTTTAACTTCTTATCTGGTCTCAGCGCTTCCATTGATCCCGCTCTGTTACCTGGAGATTGCTTGTTTTTATCGTGATTCTATTTCAGCGGGACGAAGCTGCAGAGACCCTTTGATGATACACCCTGTTCCATTGTTGTACTTGGTTGGAGTACAACTTCATGTGGTAAGCGCAATTCACACTTAGCGTTACCAACTCACCTTTGGTGTTACACTACGGAGCGCATCCGTTTGTGCTTTTTTTTTATCCCAGGGATGTGTGACACTTTCTCAAATTCCCATTCCAGCTTTCGCCTTCCTGGGACTAAATTCCCAAACTTGGGAACCCTAGAATATAAAAATGTATCTTTTATTTATATCAATTAAAAGGTGAATTTTTGTGAGAAATTAAAAATTGTGAGTTAAAACCACAGACATTGGGTCAGATTGGGATTATTGTTATGCATTCCCATTTGTAAACTAAGAGGTTGGATATCTGGCTCCTCTTATCAAATCGCCACTCTTAATTTCTATCAGGATTGATTTCCTATTATTATCTCCAACTCTCCTATTATATGATGAACTGTCCCAATGCTGCCATTTAAAATAACACACTGACACCCGCCCCACCCCCCCACCCCCGGATGTTTCGCTGGCCGCAACCGGCTTTATCAAGGGTCAAGGTGCTAATGGCGTCACTTGTCTAGATTACCAGGTTTAAATACAATCTGTTTGTAGGTGGAGACAACTTTCCACTCAGCTTAAACCAATCAGACTTCATTTTTAATTGACCATGTCATTTCTGATCCTCAGTGTAGCCCCTGAATGGTAAGATGTATGTGGTTTTAACTCACAATTTATGATTTCTCAAAAAAATAATCACCTTTTAATTCATATAAATAAAAGATACATTTTATATTGTAGGGTTCCCGAGTTTGGGAATTTAGTCCCAGGTAGGCGAAAGCCGGAATGGGAATTTGAACAAGTCCACAAGAAATCTGTTCATTTTATGCCCATAGGGTGTGCATATAGACATTTCATTGATGTAGTACCTTGTATAACCCTCCCCACTAACATGGTTCAGCTGCCACTGCTGAGTGTAGTGAGGCTAAGAGTGAGCATAATAGGGAGATAACCCTCTGACTGTCGGGCCCAGGAAATACCTGGCTCAATCAGACACTCACCGAATCACTGGCGGAGGCAGAACATTGCTGCGGCCAGCAATTTGCTGACTGGCAGTATAACAGGTTGGGTCTGGGTGCTTAGTGGGCCCGACATGTCAAGCTGCAGCTCAGGAAGAAGATCGTATGTTAATATACTTTAAGGGTTGGGTCAAACGTGTTGTATTTGCTGCTGCATATTTTCCTGCGCATTAAAGTTAATGAGTAGGAAAATATGTAGAGGCAACTACGCAGAAAAATACGGCACGTGTGACATTAGCCTTAAATAAAATTTAAAAAATCCTTTTTTTTCTAATGACAGTTATGCTTTGTCATTTTTTCTAGTTTTTTGTCATTTGTGCTGACAAAAATTGTGTCAATGTGAATGGAGCCTAATCCTGTGGCTGCCTGTAAAAATTACAGGCACAGATGATCCATCTAATCCATACTAACTAACAAGTTTAGTTTTTTCATGCATTGGATAAACAACTTTTTATAGTCTTGAACAAGCCCCTGCAGGCAGAGCTCAGGGTTTACACGCTCTCATAGAAGAACATGCATGAATTGCACAACATCAGCAAGAGCCGTGGTGCAGCCAACTGAACTGTTGTGTTCTAAAAGGGATTTTCCAGCTTCCTGCAAATAAAAATGTTTTTTATGCAAAGTTTGACAACTTTGTTTCCACTCACTTGCAGCAAGCACCTTACAAAAGCAAGATATTAAAGGAATACTGTAGTGGTATGTAACCTACGCCCCCTCTATGTATTACATGGGGGGGGGGGGGGGGGCATGTCGGCCACCAAGTCGTGCTTGGGATAGACACGCCCCCTTCCTGCGCACTGCCGGGGCCCCGTACAGGAGATTGCAGGGGGTCCTTCGGATAGGGGATAAGTTATTTACCACTACAGTATTCCTTTAAAATAAAATCTTGTTCGTAGAATCTCTACCACATTTTTTTTATACTGTAATCCACTGCAGACTGTACCTGCACAAATCTGGCACATGTGAATTCACCCTTATAACGGAGGCATGACTAGAATTATATCTAGTCTAAGCAATTCTCTGTAAAGCGAAAAAAAAGCTCAAATCTCTTTCCTCTCGTGTTTGCTACAAGGCATCTGATACATCAGTGTAAGTGAAACATTAATTTCTTAAAAGGGTTATTCAGCCTGTAAAAACTGATCATCAATATTAGATTGGTGGGCACTGAGGACAAGCGGGGCTCTGTACACTGAGGACAAGCGGGGCTCTGTACACTGAGGACAAGCGGGGCTCTGTACACTGAGGACAAGCGGGGCTCTGTACACTGAGGACAAGCGGGGCTCTGTACACTGAGGACAAGCGGGGCTCTGTACACTGAGGACAAGCGGGGCTCTGTACACTGAGGACAAGCGGGGCTCTGTACACTGAGGACAAGCAGGACTCTTTACACTGAGGACAAGCGGGGCTCTGTGCACTGAGGACAAGCGGGGCTCTGTACACTGAGGACAAGCAGGACTCTTTACACTGAGGACAAGCAGGGCTCTGTGCACTGAGGACAAGCAGAGCTCTGTGCACTGAGGACAAGCAGGGCTCTGTGCACTGAGGACAAGCAGGGCTCTGTGCACTGAGGACAAGCGGGGCTCTGTACACTGAGGACAAGCGGGGCTCTGTGCACTGAGGACAAGCAGGGCTCTGTGCACTGAGGACAAGCGGGGCTCTGTACACTGAGGACAAGGAGAGCTCTGTGCACTGAGGACAAGCAGAGCTCTGTACACTGAGGACAAGCAGGGCTCTGTACACTGAGGACAAGCAGGGCTCTGTACACTGAGGACAAGCAGGGCTCTGTACACTGAGGACAAGCAGGGCTCTGTACACTGAGGACAAGCAGGGCTCTGTACACTGAGGACAAGCAGGGCTCTGTACACTGAGGACAAGCGGGGCTCTGTACACTGAGGACAAGCGGGGCTCTGTGCACTGAGGACAAGCGGGGCTCTGTGCACTGAGGACAAGCGGGGCTCTGTGCACTGAGGACAAGCGGGGCTCTGTGCACTGAGGACAAGCGGGGCTCTGTGCACTGAGGACAAGCGGGGCTCTGTGCACTGAGGACAAGCGGGGCTCTGTGCACTGAGGACAAGCGGGGCTCTGTGCACTGAGGACAAGCGGGGCTCTGTGCACTGAGGACAAGCGGGGCTCTGTGCACTGAGGACAAGCGGGGCTCTGTACACTGAGGACAAGCGGGGCTCTGTACACTGAGGACAAGCGGGGCTCTGTGCACTGAGGACAAGCGGGGCTCTGTGCACTGAGGACAAGCGGGGCTTTGTGTGACCTAAAAAAACTCCCAACACCATCTTGGCGAACTCCTCAATAATATAAATGGGGTACTCCAGTGAAAAACTTTTTTTTTTTTTTTTATCAACTGGTGCCTGAAAGTTAAACAGATTTGTAAATTACTTCTATTAAAAAACAGGATTTGTTTGCTATGGGGATTTCCTTTTACCCTGGACAGTTCCTAAAATGGACAGAGATGTCAGCAGAGAGCACTGTGCTCATGATGTCAGCAGCCAGGTCTGTGTTTCAAACGGAAAATAATTTTCAATGTAGTATTCAGCAGCTAATAAGTACAGGAAGGATTAAGATTTTTTAATGGAAGTAATTTACAAATCTGTTTAACTTTCTGGCACCAGTTGATTTAAAAAAAAAAAAAAAAAAAAGGTTTTTCACTGGCGTACCCCTTTAAGCACCTTTCTAATTGGCTGAAAATGACCTGTTGTATAACACCAGTTATAAAATCGCGGGCGATCGCGGGGTAAAATGGCCATTAGAAAAGCCCTAACTTACATTAGTAAATCCCATTATAGTCTATGGGATTGTTCTAATACACGTTTTAACCCGTTCTCGCCCGTCATTCATAACGCACGTTATTTTGGGACGGGAGATAGTAGCGGGAGAAATAGTGCATGCACTATTTCTCCACTACTATCTCCCGTCCCAAAATAATGTGCGTTATGAATGACGGGCGAGAACGGGTTAAGACGTGTATTAGTAAATCCCATTATAGTCTATGGGATTGTTCTAACGTAAGTTAGGGCTTTTCTAATGGCCATTTTACCCCACGATCGCCCGCGATTTTATAACGGGTGTTATACAACGGGTCCTTTTCATAGTGTGAAAGGAGCCTTATTCAGGTCAACACCATTTCCAGTATCTTTACTTGCGGTCAGCACTCCGCCCATTCTCACCTTAACACTTTAAGGACTCATCTTGACCTTAAGGGCGCAGCCAATTTTATTTTTGCATTTTAGTTTTTTCCTCCTCGGCTTCTAAAAATCATAACTCTTATTTTTTCATCCACAGACTAGTATGAGGGCTTGTTTTTTGCATGACCAGTCATCCTTTGTAATGACATCACTCAATTTACCATAAAATGTATGGCGAAATTAAAAAAATACTAATTGTGTGGGGAAATTGAAAAGAAAACCGCAATTTTGCTAATTCTGCAAGGTTTTGTTTTCACGCTGTACAATTTACGGTAAAAATTACATGTTTTCTTTATTCTGTGGCTCAATATGATTAAAATGATACCCATGACTGCACACTTTTCTATTATTGTACCGCTTTAAAAAAAATCTCAAACCTTTTAACCAAATGATTGCGTTTAAAATCCCTCCATTTTGACAACCTATAACTTTTCCATATAAGCTGTGGTATGAGGGCTCATTTTTTGCGCCGTGATCTGTACTTTTTTTGATACCCTATTTTCATATATGAAACTTTTAATAATTTATTTTTTATTTTTAAATTATGTGATTTTATATTGTGTGATAAAAAAGCAGCCATTTTGGCCTTTTTTTTTCTTTCCTTTTTACGCTTACGCCGTTCCCTGTACGGGATCATTAACATTATATTTTGATAGATCGGACATTTACGCACGCGGCGATACCAAATATGCATATTATTTTTTTTTTTTTTTTTTACACTTTCTGGGGGTAAAATGGGAAAGTGTGACGATTTACATTTTTATTGGGGGAGGGGATTTTTCACCCTCCCCCAATAAAAATGTAAATTGTCACTTTTTCCCATTTTACTCCCAGAAAGTGTAAAAGAAAAAAAAAATATAATAAATATATACACACACACACACAGTGACCCCCCCCCCCCCGACCTACGATGGCCCCGACATATGATAATTTCAACATGCGATGGCCTCTCAGAGGCCATCGCATGTTGAAGGCAGCATCAACATACGATGCTTTTGTATGTTGGGGCCATCGCATAAACGTTTACGGTGCCCCGTGTGCTCCGGTGATGGTCTCCTACCTGTCCGCGGGGCTCCGGACCTCCTCTTCGGGATCCCCTCAATCGCCGGCGCTCTCCGTCATCATCACGTCGCCGCGCACGCCCTCCCGTCATACAATAGGAGCGGCATGAGTGCGTAGTGATGCGATGACGCTGACGGAGTGCGAGAATCCCGGGGAAGAAGACGTCTGGAGCCTCGGGGACAGGTTAGTACAGGACACGGCGACAGCGATGGAGGGCGACATCCTGGGCAGCGGTGACGGTCCGGAGTGGCGGGGACAGGTTAGTACAACTTCCTATACTTTACATTGCACGGATCCCTCAACAAACGATGGTTTCAACAAACGATGGTTCACCATCGTATGTTGAGGGACCACTGTGTGTATATATATTTGGTATCGCCATGTGTGTAAATGTCCGAACTATCAACATTCATTTGATTGCTATTACTGTTCAGTGCTATGCATAGGGCATAGCAATGATCAGTGTTATCGGCGATCTTCTGCTCTGGTCTGCTCGATCTCAGACCAGAGCAGAAGACCCCAGGAGACGGACAGAGGCAGGTGAGGGGACCTTTATGGGTCCATTTTGGATCCTTTATGGGTCCATTATGGATCCATTATGGATGATCGGATCCCCACAGCACCTTACTGCCGCAGATGCCGTGATCTGTATTGATCACGGGATCTGAGGGGTTAATGGCACACATCAGCGCGATCGCTGATATGCGCCATTACCGGCGGGTCCCTGGCTGCCACTCCTGTGTTCGCGATCTGTAGTTTTTGTTGGTCCCATTTTTGTTTTGATGGGACTCTTTGATAGCTTTTTATATGGTGTATGAAGTGACCAAAAAATTCACAATTTTGGACTTCTTTTGGTATTTTTTTTACATGTACGCCATAGACCGTGCGATTTAGGTAACCTTATACTTTAATAGTGTGGACATTTGCGCACACGGCGGTACCACATAAAAAAATAGGAAAAGGGGGTGATTCAAACTTTTATTAGGAGAGGGGCTTATTCACATCTATTAATAATTTATTTTATTTTTTTTACACTTTTTTTTTGCCCCCATAGGAGGCTATACCATGCAATCTTTTGAGTGCATACACTGTTCAATGCTATGCCATAGCATAGCATTGATTAGTGTTATCAGTGCTCTGCTGCTCCAGCCTGCATGGCAGGCTTGAAGATGCAAATGACCGATTGGACGGCGAGGAGGCATGTAAGCACCCTCCCACCGTCCTCTCCGCTGAGCTGCTGGGATACTTTCACTTTCATCTTAGACGCTGCAATCAACTTTGATCTTGGTGTCTAAAGGGTTACTGCTGGGCATCGGCCCGATCGGCAGTGCCCAGCATTAACCCTGGGTCCTGGCTGCTGATTGCAGTCGGGACCCAGGGGGTTTGAAGCGTTCTCAGCTCGTGAGAATGCTTTAAACCCCAGTAACAGGACTAAGGGCATACATGTACGCCCCGAGTCCTTAAAGGGGTACTCCGGCCCTAGACCTCTTTTCCCCTATCCAAAGGATAGGGGATAAGATATCCGATTGTGGGAGTCCCGACGCTGGGGACCCCCGCAATCTCTTTTTCAGCACTCACTTGTCATCAGCCTCACGGAGCAAATATCGCTCTGCGTCTGATGACTCACAATACAGGGGCCGGAGTATCATGACATCACGGCTACGCTCCCTTGTGACGTCGGATCTATGGGAGGGGGCATGGTGGCCCCTGTATCGGGAGTCAGGCACAGAGCGATCTTCGTTCCATGAGGCTGATGACAAGTGGGTGCTGCAGGAGAGATTACAGGGGATCAGACCCGCGATCAGACATCTTATTCCCTATCCTTTGGATAGGGAATAAGATGTCTAGGGCCGGATTACCCCTTTAAGGACTGGTTAAGATTAGATTGGTCTCCTTCTGGCCTGGCAGGAGACTAAACTCAGGAAGGGAGTTTAGTCTCCTGCGAGGCCGGAAGGAAACCAATTTTAACAGCAAGTCAATAGCAAAGTGTCTTATAATTATATAAGGAGTTCTATATTAGGTTTAGTTTGGTGACAAGTACTCTTTAACCAGTTCAAGATGCAGGGCATACAGGTACGCCCCCACACGCGAGTCCTTAAAGGGGTACTCCGGCCCTAGACATCTTATCCCCTATCCAAATGATAGGGGATAAGATGTCTGATTGCGGAGGTCCCACCGCTGGGGACCCCGCAATCTCTCCTGCAGCACCCACTTGTCATCAGCTTCATGGAACAAAGTTAGTTAGTTTATAAAATATGATTTGATGGCAGGTACGCTAACATTATTAACATCTAAAAGCTGAAAACCCATATGGGACTACTACTACTACTCATAGCTTAGCATTTGTTACAAGCAATTTGGCATGAGATCCATAGCCTATATTGCAGGGAGGAGTTGTTTACCTTCACAGGCTCATGTTGGCATAATACTGCTCACAGCTGATTGTTTGCCACAATTGTCATAGCACAGGAAATCCTTAGTGAGGTAAAAAAGGAGAACTCCAGCCAAAACTAACTTACCCCCTATCCACAGGATAGAAGAAAAGTAGCTGATTGCGGGGGGCCGACCCCTGGGACCCCGCACGGTCAACTACTTATCCCCTATCCTATGGATAGAGCATACGGTAAGTTAGTTTTGGCTGGGGTTCTCCTTTAAAGACATCAGCACAAACCTCTCACTTTGCATGTAGTTTGTTACAATATATAAAAGTCTGAGAAGACCGACTAGACTGGACACAATTGTATGTATCCCCGGCCTTTACTGGTTTCCAGCTTCTTTATATAAAGATGAATGGAGACAACAGGTGAGGGTTTTAAGAAGCTGTAGACCAGGGGTCTCAAACTGGTGGCCCTCCAGATGTTGCAAAACTTCAACTCCCAGCATGCCCCTGGACATACCCAGACAGCCATTTGCTGCAGCTAACTGTTGTCAGGAATGCTGGGAGTTGAAGTTTTGCAACATCTGGAGGCCCACCAGTTTGAGACCCCTGCTGTAGACCTTTTATTTATAATACAGTAAATACAAGATATTAACAAATTTGATAATATTTTTTTGGTTTAGCTATGTTCAGAGGTGAGGTGGCTGTGCACTAGCAGGCACTCACTAAAATATATATAAGATATAGTAGCAGCTAAGTGAGCACACTATTGAGGTGTACAGAAAGTATATGGGAAACCCCCTTTATCCTTTAATGACAAAGCTGGAAAACCCCTTTAACACCAGTATTGTTATTTCCACTAAGGTAGTGATCACCAAGAAGGAGCCCGCACAGTATATATAACTTCTACACATGAAACATGGCTACATCAGCTTGTAAAAGAAAGCTCCAGGTACTACACTGCCAACGTTATACCTAAAGCTAGCGGGTCTGCTGCACCCCATAAACCAACAGGGCCTAACAGACCCTACAGACTCTTATAGGTTCTGTCTGGTTCTTGGTATGGTGACAGTATTATTTTTCCTGTTTGGATGGATTCTGCAATGGAGGCCCTAAAGGGAGCCTTTGACCAAGATGTCAACCTAGCCTAATTGTAAGACTGTCTTTGTTGCCCATAGCAACCATTTTCAGCTCAGCTTTCATTTTACCAGTTTAAGATAAGAAAGCTATATTGTGAACGGTTGCTATGGGCAACCAATCATAACATATGACCAAAAATAAGAACGCCATGTAGGTCTGGTATTTCATATTTCCCTATTGACTCCCAGTTAAAGGAGCACTCTAGTGTAGACTATTCCAACTCAGTTGTGCCCGGACTGAAAAAAAAAAAAAAATGTAAACAAACTTTCACTCACTTTCCTGCGTTCCCCTTGATCGCCGCTACAGCTGATCGGTCCTCTGGTCCAGTCTTCTTCCTGTGCACGGATCGTCACATGGCACTCAGCCTATCACTAACCACAGCGATGTCCCGCCTCGGCCCGTCATAGGCTGAGCGCCCTGTGACGATCCGTGCACAGGAAGAAGACTGGACCGGAGGACCGATCAGCTGTAGCGGCGATCAAGGGGAACGCAGGAAAGTGAGTGAAAGTTTGTTTTCATTTATTTATTTTTTTTCAGTCCGGGCACAACTGAGTTGGAATAGTCTGCACTAGAGTGCTCCTTTAACTGGGAGTCAATAGGGAAATATGAAATACCAGACCTACATGGCGTTCTTATTTTTGGTCATATGTTATGATTGGTTGCCCATAGCAACCGTTCACAATATCGCTTTCTTCATAGGTGAATGAAAGTTTGTGTTCAATTTTTTTTTCAGCCCGTGAGTTGGAATAGTCAGAAGGACATGCAGCTAGTATGGTAGTCTTTGGACAAAACCGCTGCGTCTGTTTCCAGCCTAAAATCATGTTGATGGCCAGGGGATGACATAACACAAGGAAGTTCTGGAAGAAGAGGTGTTATGCTGTAAAACTTTGGGATTGGCCATTCAAGAGGATGTCATTTTGACATGTACCACCTACCTAACTATTGTTGCAGACAAAGCACACCCCTCCATACTAATGGTATTTCCTAGTGGCAGATAACGCTAGTGGTCACACTGCAAAAAAATGTTTATGAAGGTCTGAGAAAAATGACAGAGTTCAAGGTGTTGTCTTGGCCTCCACATTCCCCAGATCTTAAAGGGGTACTCCGGCCCTACGAGATCTTATCCCCTATCCATAGGATAGGGGAGTCTGATCGCGGGGGTCCCGCCGCTGGGGACCCCCGCATTCTCACATGTAGCATCCACCTGTGGGAGCTGCACGCAGCGCTGCAGCCTCCGAGTCTGCCGGGTCACGACTACAGGGTCACGCCCCGCCCCCGCAATGTAAGTCTATGGGAAGGGGTGTGACAGTGGGTGCTGCATGTGAGAATCCTCAGCAGCAGGACCCCCACGATCAGAAATCTTATCCTTTTTGGATAGGGGATAAGATGTCTTAGGGCCGGAGTACCCCTTTAATTTGATTGTGAGATGTGCTGGAAAAACTAGTCTGAAACATGACAGTCACAGCTTACAGAAGAAAGATGTGTGACATGACAGGACACCACCAGAGGTCTTGTGGAGTCCTGGCCTTCTGGGGCACCCACACTATATATCAGGTGGTTACAGTGATACGGCTGCTGTATACAGGATCTACCATAGGTGACCATGCATACAGACTCCAGCTGCTCTCCATGATACAATAAAAGACTCTTGTTTAGTTACAGTAGGTCATTTCTTACAGTGATATACCATACACATTAGCAGCTTCACACTATCGTGGCACGTGCCATATTCTGAAAATGCTGTGTGACAATGTTCTGGGGTCCCTAGTGGGCACATACAAGACTGTGCTGAAAATGAACGCAAATGACAAAGCCAGTGGCAACCAATCAGGTTGTAGCTTTATATCTCTAAAGGCCACATAACAATGAGCCCCAGAATCTGAATGGCTGCTCTGCTAAATGCATTACTTTCTTTTTGCACAAGTTTAGAGTGATCTTCCTAAGAGGCGATACAGTTCTAGAATATATAACTGTAAAATATAAAGAGAGTAATCTATGAGAGAATGCACTACACAGAGAGACAGCGAAAAGACTTCTATGGCGTCCCTCATCAGTCATCTGACAACTCTCTCTGATAGTATAATGATCCCCAACCTGTGGCTCCTCAGCGGTCTCATAACTACAGATCCCAGCATGCTCCCCAACCTGTGGCTCCTCAGCTGTCTCATAACTACAGATCCCAGCATGCTCCCCAACCTGCTCCTCAGCTGTCTCATAACTACAGATCCCAGCATGCTCCCCAACCTGTGGCTCCTCAGCTGTCTCATAACTACAGATCCCAGCATGCTCCCCAACCTGCTCCTCAGCTGTCTCATAACTACAGATCCCAGCATGCTCCCCAACCTGCTCCTCAGCTGTCTCATAACTACAGATCCCAGCATGCTCCCCAACCTGTGGCTCCTCAGCTGTCTCATAACTACAGATCCCAGCATGCTCCCCAACCTGTGGCTCCTCAGCTGTCTCATAACTACAGATCCCAGCATGCCCCCCAACCTGCTCCTCAGCTGTCTCATAACTACAGATCCCAGCATGCTCCCCAACCTGCTCCTCAGCTGTCTCATAACTACAGATCCCAGCATGCTCCCCAACCTGTGGCTCCTCAGCTGTCTCATGACTACAGATCCCAGCATGCTCCCCAACCTTCTCAGTTATTGCAGAACTACAGTACCAAGCATGCTCCCCAACGTATGACTCCTCAGTTGTCGCAGAACTACAATACCCAGCATGCTCCCCAACCTTCTCAGTTATTGCAGAACTACAGTACCCAGCATGCTCCCCAACGTATGACTCCTCAGTTGTCGCAGAACTACAGTACCCAGCATGCCCATCAATTGTTGCATAACTACAGTTCCCAGCATGCTCCCCAACCTGTGACTGCTCAGCTGCTCCATAACTACAGTTCCTGGCAGGGCCCTAACCAGTGGCTTCTCAGTCTATTTGCAGAACTACAGTACCCAGCATGCCCCTGAATGGTTGCATAACTACAGTTCCTGCACGCTCCCCAACCTGTGGCTCGTCAGCTTTCCATGACTACAGTACCCAGCATGCTCTGACAGACACTAGTCGTGCAACAGCTGGGGAGCTACAGGTTGAGGATCTCTAGACTGTATGGTGGCAGATGCTGCTGCTGGGGGTTGTAGTCCTTTACCTTGCTGCACCCCATGCCCAGGAAAACAATGCTACCCCATTACTCACGGGATCATAGGGTTCCATTTTAAAGCCTGACATGGGGCAATTCCTTCTGCCAGTGTACAGCCACAGAGAACTTCAGACGAGAGGCTGGCACGACCTCCACCAATGTGCCAAGGCAAACAACCACAATGACGCCCCTGTGTGACGGGAGAGCAGGCAGACTGGGCTTCTGAAGAAAACTACAGGGGAAAACCAGCAGCTGAGGGAGGGAGTGCGGCCGGGCCGGGTGTACAGGGTGCAGAACAAAAGGGAGGGGAAGGGCCCCAGGAAAGTTGAAGCTTCAGGAAAGTCCCTAAAATACCAGCGATGCGAGCAGTGACGTGCAGGTCATGTGACCTCCGCCTCCCCCGGCAGAGCAGGAAGCGGGGCAGAGCTGTCACACGGTGCCTGGGAGGGCACCGGGCTTCTCACCTAGTGTCCGGGAAAGTTGTGTGATCGCTCCCTCAGTCATCATGATGTACACACTATCTATAGCCCACTGCTGGGGATCCGTCAATGTGCCCCCTTCTCCTGACAGCAGCCATTGGTCAAGGTTACATGGTCGGTCATTGACTATGCCAGCGCTGGGTGAACCTGAGCGACTTCACTCCCAAATTCACACACATTTTATATTTGGTGCATTAACCCCTTAAGGACGCAGCCCATTTTCACCTCTAGGACTCAGCCCTTTTTTGCACATCTGACCACTGTCACTTTAAACATTAATAACTCTGGAATGCTTTTACTTATCAATCTGATTCCGAGATTGTTTTTTCGTGACATATTCTACTTTAACATAGTGGTAAATTTTTGTGGTAACTTGCATCCTTTCTTGGTGAAAAATCCCCAAATTTGAAAAAAATCCCCAAATTTGAAAAAATTGAAAATTTTGCATTTTTCTAACTTTGAAGCTCTCTGCTTGTAAGGAAAATGAATATTCCAAATATTTTTTTTTTGATTCACATATAAAATATGTCTACTTTATGTTTTCATCATAAAATTGACGAGTTTTTACTTTTGGAAGACATCAGAGGGCTTCAAAGTTCAGCAGCAATTTTACAATTTTTCACAAAATTTTCAAACTCGCTATTTTTCATGGACCAGTTCAGGTTTGAAGTGGATTTGAAGGGTCTTCATATTAGAAATACCCCATAAATGACCCCATTACAAAAACTGCACCCCCAAAGTATTCAAAATGACATTCAGTAAGTGTTTTAACCCTTTAGGTGTTTCACAGGAAAAGCAGCAAAGTGAAGGAGAAAATTCAAAATCTTCATTTTTTACACTTGCATGTTCTTGTAGACCCAATTTATGAATTTTTACAAGGGGTAAAAGGATAAAATTTATACTTGAATTTGTAGCCCAATTTCTCTCGAGTAAGCACATACCTCATATGTCTTTGTAAAGTGTTCGACGGGCGCAGTAGAGGGCTCAGAAGCGACAAGGGGATTTTGGAGAGTACGTTTTTCTGAAATGGTTTTTGGGGGGCATGTTGCATTTAGGAAGCCCCTATGGTGCCAAAACAGCAAAAAAAAAACATGGCATACCATTTTGGAAACTAGACCCCTTAAGGAACGTAACAAGGAATAAAGTGAGCCTTAATACCCCACAGGTGTTTCATGACTTTTGCATATGTAAAAAAAAAAACATTTTTTCACTAAAATGTGTGTTTCCCCCCAAATTTCACATTTTTGCAAGGGTTAATAGCAGAAAATACCCCCCAAAATTTGTAACCCCATCTCTTCTGAGTATGGAGGTACCCCATAAGTTGACCTGAAGTGCATTACGGGCGAACTACAATGCTCAGAAGAGGAGTCATATTTGGCTTTTTGAGAGCAAATTTTGCTCGGGGGGCATGTCGCATTTAGGAAGCCCCTATGGTGCCAGGACAGCAAAAAAAAACGACATGGCATACCATTTTGGAAACTAGACTCCTTGAGGAACGTAACAAGGGATAAAGTGAACCTTAATACCCCACAGGTGTTTCACGACTTTTGCATATGTAAAAAAAAAATTATTTTTTTTTACCAAAAATGCTTGGTTTAGCAAAAATTTTACATTTTTAAAAAAGGTAATAGCAGAAAATACCCCCCCAAAATTTGAAGCCCAATTTCTCCCGATTCAGAAAACACCCAATATGGGGATAAAAAGTGCTCTGCTGGCGCACTACAGGTCTCAGAAGAGAAGGAGTCACATTTGGCTTTTTGGAAGCAAATTTTGCTCTGGGGGCATGCCGCATTTAGGAAGCACCTATGGTGCCAGGACAGAAAAAAAAAACACATGGCATACCATTTTGGAAACTAGACCCCTTGGGGAACGTAACAAGGTGTAAATTGAACCTTAATACCCCACAGGTGTTTCACGACTTTTGCATATGTAAAAAAAAAAAAAATTATTTTTTTTCACACTAAAATGCTTGTTTTCCCCCAAATTTTACATTTTTACAAGGGATAATAGCAGAAAATACCCCCCAAAATTTGTAACCCCATCTCTTCTGAGTATGGAAATACCCAATAAGTGGACGTGAAGTGCACTGGGGGCGAACTACAATGCTCAGAAGAGAAGGAGCATCATTGAGCTTTTGGAGAGAGAATTTGGCCATGTGCATTTCCAAAGCCCCCCCGTGGTGCCAGAACAGTGGACCCCCCCACATGTGACCCCATTTTTAAAACTACACCCCTCACGGAAGGTAATAAGGGGTGCAGGGAGAATTTACACCCCACTGGCATTTGACGGATCTTTGGAACAGTGGGCTGTGAAAATTAAAAATTTTATTTTTCATTTTCACAGACCCCTGTTTCAAAGATCTGTCAGACACCTGTGGGGTGTAAATGCTCACTGTACCCCTTGTTACATTTCGTGAGGGGTGTAGTTTCCAAAATGGGGTCACATGTGGGTATTTATTGTTTTGCACTTATGTCAGAACCGCTGTAAAATCAGCCACCCCTGTGCAAATCACCAATTTAGACCTCAAATTTACATGGTGCACTCTCCCTTCTGAGCCTTGTTGTGCGTCCCCAGAACACTTTGCGCCCACATATGGGGTATCTCCGTCCTCAGGAGAAATTGTGTTACAAATTATGGAGGCTTTTTTTCTTTTACCGCTTGTGAAATTTTAAAGTATGGGGCAACACCAGTATGTTAGTGTACAAAAATGTTTTTTTTTTTACACTAACATGCTGGTGTAGACCCCAACTTCACCTTTTCATAAGGGGTAAAAGGAGAAAAAGCCCCCCAAAATTTGTTAGGCAATTTCTCCCGAGTATGGCGATACCCCATATGTGGCCCTAAACTGTTGCCTTGAAATACGACAGGGCTCCAAAGTGATAGCGCCATGCGCATTTGAGGCCTAAATTAGGGATTTGCATAGGGGTGGACATAGGGGTATTCTACACCAGTGATTCTCAAACAGGGTGCCTCCAGCTGTTGCTAAACTCCCAGCATGCTTGGACAGTCAATGGCTGTTCGATAATGCTGGGAGTTTTTGTTTTGCAACAGCTGGAGGCTCCGTTTTGGAAACAATGCTGTAGGATACGTTTTTCTTTTTTATTGGGGGGGAAGGGGTGGTGGGGGGGGGCAGTGTACGTGTGTATATGTAGTGTTTTACTCTTTATTTTATGTTAGTGTAGTGTTTTTAGGTTACATTCACACTGACGGCGGATTACACTGAGTCTCCCGCTAGGAGTTTGAGCTGCGGCTGCTGCAGCTCAAACTTGAAGCAGGGAACTCACTGTAATCCGCCGCCAGTGTGAATGTAACCTGTACATTCACATGGGAGGGGGGGGGGGGGGGGCAAAACTACAACTCCCAGCATGCACTGACAGAACGTGCATGCTGGGAGTTGTAGTTTTGCAACAGCTGGAGGCACACTGGTTGGAAAATACTGAGTTAGGTAATAGAACCTATTACCTAACTCGGTATTTCCCAACCAGTGTGCCTCCAGCTGTTGCAGAACTACAACTCTCAGCATGTACTGATTGCCAAAGGGAATGCTGGGAGATGTAGTTATGCAACAGCTGGAGGCACGCAAGTACAACTCCCAGCATGCTGAGACAGCCATTTGCTGTTCCTGAATGCTGGGAGTTGTAGTTTTGCAAGGTTTAGAGGGGTTCAGGCTAGAGATCACTGACAGTGGTCTCTAAACTGTGGCCCTCCAGATGTTGCAAAACTACAAATCTCAGCATGCTAAGACAGCAAACTGCTGTCTGGGCATGCTGGGAGTTGTAGTTTTGTAATATCTGGAGGGCTACAGTTTAGAGACCACTGTCAGTGATCTCCAGCCTGAACCCCTCTAAATCTTGCAAAACTACAACTCCCAGCATGCCAACACAGCAAACAGCTGTCAAGGCATGGTGGGAGTTGTAGTTTTGCAACATCTGGAGGGCGACAGTTTAGAGATCACTCTAAACTGTCGCCCTGCAGATGTTGCTAGGCAACAGACTCCCGGACACGCGGCGTCATACTCACCTCCACCGCCGCCATGATCACAGCCGCCGCCGGGTAAGTGACCGCCGCTGCCGCCGCCGCTACTACACGGTTCCCCCCGCTGTGCCCGGACACCGATGGGTGGGCATAGCGGAGGGGAACCGAACTTTAACCCCCCCGCCCCCAGTCTGCTATTGGTCGCTCGGCCGATCAATAGCAGGGATAGGAGGGGTGGCAACCCTGCCACCTCACTCCTATCTCTTCAAGGGGGATCGAGGGTGTCTTGGACACGCCCGATCCCCCTTATTTTATCGCGGAGCCGCCGTTGATGGGCAGGGGGAGAGCGCTCCGCCTGCAAACACCATAGATGCCGTGATCAGAACTGATCACGGCATCTATGGGGTTAATGCTGCCGGGACCGGCGCGATCGCGGCCCCCGCAGCTGCGGTGGGACTCCGGCTGTGATTGACAGCTGAGTCCCACCCGCGATCTCCTGCGCTGCCCGCGGCAGAGCAGGAGATCGCTTGGACGTATGCATACGTCCATTTGCGCTAACGTGTAATTCGCCTGGACGTATGCATACGTCCAATAGCGGGAAGGGGTTAAAGGGGTACTCCGGTGGAAAACATTTTTGAAGAAGATTTATCAAGCTCCTTAGTAGATTTTATTTGTGTAAAAAAAAAAGTCGCACATACTTGCGCACGTGCAACCTTTCCATACATGCTGCGATTTCTTGATTTTTGCTTATTCCAAAGCACATTTCTGAAATCTGCTCAGCAGTAATTTTTTATTTCTTTTTTACTTTGCAGTGGTCATCAAATGCAATTGTCGCTATTTATGTTGCATCTCCATTTAAAAGTCGCATATGTATTCCAGGTCCAACCTGGCTTACAGAAAGTGCTTATGTCTGCAGAAAACGACATTAACACCAACTTTATCAACTGTTCTTGTTCTGCATCATGAAACAAAGCTACTACATTAACCCCTTAACGACGCAGGACGTATATTTACGTCCTGCGCCGGCTCCCGCGATATGAAGCGGGATCGCGCCGCGATCCCGCACCATATCGCGTCGGTCCCGGCGCTCATCAACGGCCGGGACCCGCGGCTAATACCACACATCGCCGATCGCGGCGATGTGCGGTATTAACCCTATAGAAGCGGCGGTCAAAGCTGACCACCGCTTCTAAAGTGAAAGTGACCCGGCTGCTCAGTCGGGCTGTTCGGGACCGCCGAGGTGAAATCGCAGCATCCCGAACAGCTGACAGGACACTGGGAGGGCCCTTACCTGCCTCCTCGGTGTCCGATCGGCGAATGACTGCTCCGTGCCTGAGATCCAGGCAGGAGCAGTCAAGCGCCGATAACACTGATCACAGGCATGTTAAAAAATGTAAAAAAAAAAGTGTTAATAAAGGTCATTTAACCCCTTCCCTAATAAAAGTTTGAATCACCCCCCTTTTCCCATAAAAAAAATAAAAGTGTAAAAAAAAAATAAACGTATGGGTATCGCCGCGTGCGTAAATGTCCGAACTATAAAAAATATATCATTAATTAAACCGTACGGTCAATGGCGTACACGCAAAAAAATTCCAAAGTAAAAAAAAAGCGCATTTTTGGTCACTTTTTATACCATTAAAAAATGAATAAAAAGAGATAAAAAAAAGTCCGATCAAAACAAAAATCATACCGATAAAAACTTCAGATCACGGCGCAAAAAATGAGTCCTCATACCGCCCTGTACGTGGAAAAATAAAAAAGTTATAGGGGTCAGAAGATGAGATTTTTAAACGTATAAATTTTCCTGCATGTAGTTATGATTTTTTCCAGAAGTGTGACAAAATCAAACCTATATAAGTAGGGTATCATTTTAACCGTATGGACCTACAGAATAATGATAAGGCGTAATTTTTACCGAAATATGCACTGCGTAGAAACAGAAGCCCCCAAAAGTTACAAAATGGCATTTTTTTTTCGATTTTGTCGCACTATGATTTTTTTTTCCGTTTCGCCGTGCATTTTTGGGTAAAATGACTAATGTCACTGCAAAGTAGAATTGGCGACGCAAAAAATAAGCCATAATATGGATTTTTAGGTGGAAAATTAAAAGGGTTATGATTTTTAAAAGGTAAGGAGGAAAAAACGGAAGGAGGAAAAAAAGAGGAAAGGTAAGGAGGAAAAAAAGAGGAAAGTGCAAAAACGGAAAAACCCTGAGTCCTTAAGGGGTTAAGGGGTTAATGTTAAGAAAAAAATTATTATATAATTAATACCTCTATTAATTTTAAGGTTGAAAATACACACTGCACACCTTGTTAAAGTGTAGCTCCCACCATCCTTTTTTTTTTTTTTTTTTGCCCCTGCCTATTGTCCATCTATACCTAACCGCCTCCCTGCCTTTATTTTTATTTATTTTTTACTATATTAAAAATGGCTTTTTGTCTGTCTGGTAGTGTGCTCACTACCAGGCAGACTTCCCCAGCAGGCACTACGTCACTGATGCCTGCTGGGTCCGACACTTCCGCCCTTAGTTCATGTTCATCTACACAGGGTGCCTCCAGCTGTTTCACCACTACAACTCCCAGCTTGCCCTGACATCTATTGGCTGTCAGGGCATGCTGGGAATTGTAGTGGGGAAACAACTGGAGACACACTGTGGTGAAAACAATATATCTTTGCTACGGCCGCAACCCGTTCTATCCCGCGCCCACCACCCACGGCCACCGCGCAACCCGCTCTACCCCCCAAAAAACAATTACCGAAGTGCCGCAACCCGCTCTATCCGATGCCATCGTTGCCACGCAAGCCCCCCCCCCGCCACACCCCGAAAATCAATTACCTTAGTGCAGGGCAGTCCTGAGGATGGGAGGCGGGGCCGGCGCGCGAGGCCAGGGAGCCGCATCCTCTGTGCTCTCAGCGCTCACTCCCGCCTGTCTGATTGACAAGCAGGGAGCGAGCGCAGGCTGATTGGCTGACTGAATTAGGACCGATTGCCCGGCCAGCATCGGCCCTAATTCAGTCGTGACGTCACGGCAGGCTGCAGCCGGCTACTAGGAGGGAGACCCCTAGTGGCCGGTTTTCAAATATAAAATAAACTATTTTAATTTTTAAAAAATAATGAAAGTATATTAGAGATATGTTGTAGTACATAAGTATTACAACATATCAAAAAAAAATTCGGCGACAGTGCCCATTTCATTTTAGGACACGTACATGCTGGCATACCCACTAAATTTTAAAATTAATGTTGTGTCAAAATAGAATGAGGCACAAAATAATTATGTAAGAATTTTTACAGACTACGTAAATAACCCGTATGTGGAACAAAAATTTTTCCTAAAAAAAAAAAGAAATAAAAAAAAAAAAAAAAAAAAAAAAGAAACATCCATAGTAATACAGCTTCAGGCACATTTTGGTTGGGTATCGTATCGAGACTTTTTCTTTTTATGGCTTCACTATTGTTTATGTGCCTGTTGGTGCTGCGCTGTCTTCCTTCCTGACGTAAACTCCGCCCACCAACGTCACAAAATGCAGGCTCAAAATTAAACAAAAAAGCCTCCAGAGTACGGATATTCATGGTGCGGCATTGTATGTTTTTAATATTTTTTTTATTTCTGAGGGGGGTGGATGGGTTGTTGCGGGATAGTTGGAGTGCAGCTATTAAATGACAGGCAGGCCAGCATGGGTGTCACCCAATGCGGTAGGCCCCCACTTTTTAGCTGCTATGTGCTTTTTGGATTTCTTTTTTTTTTTCCTTTCCACAGTGCCCTCTGCTGACACCTCTGTCCATGTCAGGAACTGTCCAGAACAGGAGCAAATCCCCATAGCAACCCTATCCTGCTCTGTACAGTTCCTGATACAGAGGTGTCAGCAGAGAGCACTGACCATATCTGGTCAAGACCAGTATATGGAGGGTTAATGTTCAATGTTTACCTATAGATTCCCCTGGGGAAATCCAAAAATACCCTACTTTCCCATAATTTGCTTTATTAGTAATTGTTGTATTCTACACACCGTTTAAAATCAGATAGTGCTGAAAACCCTTTTAAAGTTTTGTTTTTGTGCTCTATCCTCCCAGGGATCACTCTAGTGACATCACTTATAAGTTTGTGATAAGTCTGAGTGTGCCTGCAGGTCACTCTCAGCACTATTCTGGGCTCAGCACTATTGTTAAAACCTCCTACTCTGCCCCCTTGATATGTTTTGCTACGTAAGTAGTTTTATCAAGAGGTGGCGGGCATCTGAGCGTGGACGCCGTGTCTGCTGTTTTTATAAGCTCTGTTTGCTACGTCATTGATAGGGGTCCGAATGCTCCCTGTCCAATGATTTACTAGGTACAGCAGGGGTTCTTAATGATGTTCCTATGCATGTAAGCAAAACCAAAGCATGATGCATCTAAGCAAATCCAAAACAAAAATAAATTACCGTATTTTTCGTCCTATAGGACGCACCGACGTATAAGACGCACCCAATTTATTGGTGCAAAATCTAAAAAAATAAAGAGTTTGAACCCAATAGTGGTCTTCAACCTGCGGACCTCCAGATGTTGCAAAACTACAACTCCCAGCATGCCCGGACAGCCAACGGCTGTCCGGGCATGCTGGGAGTTGTAGTTTTGCAACATCTGGAGGTCCGCAGATTGAAGACCACTGCATAGGAGGTAATACTCACGTGTCCTCGCCGCTCCAGACCTGTCACCGCTGCCCTGGATGTCGCTCCATCACTGTCGCCGTGTCCCCGTCGCTCCAGAACGTCTCTGCTGCCGGCCGGGTATCCTTGCTCTCCGTCGCCGCCATCACGTTTTTACGCACGCCGACACACGTACGCGACGACGTGATGACGAGGAAGAAGAGCGCCGGCCATACAGGGGATCCCTGAACGGAGAAGACACCGAGGAGGCAGGTAAGGTCCCTCCCGGTGTCCTGTAAGCACTAACCCGGTGACAGTGTTAGTGCTTACAGGACACTAACCCGGTGAAATCGCGGCAGTCCCGAACAGCCCGACTGAACAGCCGGGTTAGTGTCACTTTCCCTTCAGACGCGGCAGTCAGCTTTGATCGCCGTGTCTGAAGGGTTAATACAGGGCATCACCGCGATCGGGGATGTCCTGTATTAGCCGCGGGTCCCGGCCGTTGATGGCTGCAGGGACCGCCGCGATAGGGGTGTATTCGCCATATAAGGGTATTCCCCAGTTTTGGGGAAGAAAAAGTGCGTCTTATACGGCAAAAAATACGGTACTTGAAAACACAGACAACAATGCGAGATCTCCCCCTATAAGAATTCAAACAAAGCAAACAAAAAATAAACACAATACAGAAGTCCCAATACAGAGGTCCCCTAGTCATCAGATACAATTGTATTTGTTTTAACTCTAGAAAAAGAGATAAATACTTGCAACATGTCATAAGGAAATTTCTTTATCAGGCTAAGTTTCCACTTTTGTTTTTCTGGCATTTTTGGGAGATCTGCCACTGCAGTTTTTGAGCCAAAGTCAAAAGTGGATCCATAAGGGAGGAAAAGTGTAAGTTCTTCCTTTAAATGTCCTATTCCTTTTGAATACACTTCTGGCTTTGGATGAAAAACTGAAGTGGCAGATATCAAAAAACTGTCAGAAAAAACCCAAGTGGAAACTTAGCCTCAGGGCAATCACCCCCTTCGATTGGTGACCAAATACTCAGAGCCATTAATAATTCTCAGGTACTGAGAACAGTTGGAGAAAGCTACAACATATCCAACATAAGGATGACCCTCACCTGCTGTTATAGACAACCCCCAAATCTGAGGAACATCAGTTCACTGCCCTCTGAAACACATCAAGGAACCTATCCCTGCAATGTAAGGGCCTGTAAAACCTGTTGTCAATATAATCACTATGGACAGGATTTGTCTCCCTAACACACAATAAAATGGGACTAGAATATTCCTGGGACAGTCACCTGCTCTACATCTAATGTGGTCTACCTGCTTCTCTGCACTAAATGTCATGTTGGAGAAACGGAACGGAGACTGAAAGAAAGAATAAGGTCTTATGGCCAAACAAAGAAAGACAGGAAAATGCATCTACCTGTGGCCAAACATTTCTGTTGCCCAGGACAAAATAAAGATCATATGAAAGTTGTAGTATTAAAAGGCAACGTCCAATCACAAAATGACAGAAGGGTCCGAGAATGCAAATTCGTGGCAAGCTTTGACACAGTGCAAACAGGACTTAATATCCTTCAAGGTTTTACGGCTCGTTACAACATCTTAGGAATCTGATCCAGACGTAAGGGGGACTCAGGCCCATGGGACTTACATCCTGGGACTTTAGTTATTTTGTTATACCATACAAGAAGAAGAACCCTATGCAGAGTAACACATTATTTGTTTTATTTATGTTAGCCATTAAAAGGTATCATAACTGCAAGACTACAATTGTTTTCTTGCTCCTTGAGATCACCATTCCTGGTGTGTGGAGCTTCAAAGGCCATTAGCACTGGACATTCTGGGAAGAGGAATATGCAAAGCAGCTCAATCTAATGGTGATCTCCTCAAGAAAAAAGCTTGTCCCTGTACTCAGTCCACAGGCCCCTCACAAGCTAAGCCAGAATTCCCTGCTCTGTACTGACGGGGGGCAACAACCCAGAAACAGCAGTGTCTGTAGATAGGTCCTCTTTCCTTCTGGAGAGATCTATGGCTTGGCATTGAATCCTAATCATTTTCTTAGACTCTGTAGTTGGAGTGAAAACTGATTTGTAAAGAAAACTACCTGAAAGGGGGGTGTGATTGAGCTACTTTGGATATTCCCTAGTCTTAGAGGAATAATACATTCTCCCAGCTCTGTGTCACATGACCAGGATGGTCTCAATGTTAGTCTATTGGCCGCACCTCTCTCCTAGCTTATTCTCATCAGTAGGGTTCCGTTAAATAAAAAATGTACTTGTCACTATGACATGTTACAAAAATAAATAAATATAATTATTGACAGGTACACTTTAAAGTGTTGCTATCGTTAAAAAAAAAAAAGAAAGAGAGACATGTCAAAAGTTTTGATTGGTCAGGGTGCTGAGATCCCCCCAACTGTTATAACAAGCAATATAAAATGATTCTCTCCTTGTCTCACTGCATAAGACAGACTCTATGATATGTTTATGGAGCCCATCTGCTGCATAGTGGAGATAGAAGGGGAGAAGCCCTTAGCTAATATAGTGGGGATTAAAGCATCCAAACCCTGACAATCAAAACTTCTGACGTGTCTCTATGACATGGCCTCCATTCAGGAATTATGCAATGAGGTTTGATGGATGAATTGAGGGGTGCCTCTAAGTGGCATTCCTTATAGGTATAGGTATATAAGTATGCAACACCTGTTGGAGACTCCCTCTGCTGTATAGGTCTAGGTAGTAAGGACATGTGATGACAAGTGAACATAGTGTGAACTTAATATAGTCTGGGCTTAGGGAACTACAATACTATATACGTCATTTAAATGCAAACAATATATTTAATTTGGAGCTTGCAGGGCAGCAGACATACTCTATAGTCTATGGGTGTGCGGTACACAGAGTCTTCAGAGTACTAAACACTTCTGTATAGCCATGGTACTACATTAGAACAAACAGTTTTTGTGTTTTTCTGTTTTAGCCCACTTTTAAAATAGATTCCATTGAATGTAACAAAAAAAAAAAAAGCAGAGGCAGAGTTTGGTGTGTAGAAAGTATACGGATAGATTAGATCAGATTGCTTTAACACTGGTGCATGCACTGACGTATATATGTAGCTGTATGCAGCTCCACCTCTTCTTATGAAAGACCAGTTACACAAGGAAATTACACATACCTTGTATACAAGTGCATTGCTACCACTCACTGTGAGTGGAAATTCGAAAAGAAGATGAAACTTTTATTTTCACTTAGAGTATTTCTTAATCGGTGCACAATATATAGAGTCCCTGGGACTCTTAACCATGTAAAAAACTACTAGTTTTTGCCAGCGTATTTCATTATTAACATGCATTTGTGGTAGGCGGGAGTAAGAGTTTTATAGTCAGTATGGATACTTGGCTGGCAGGTTGTCAGGTTTGTGATCCCAGAAGTAGGGTTGCAGTTACTATGTCCGGTGGCTGAGGTGTAACACTGTAGTTAACCAACAGTTCTCACTAACCACTAATTCAATAAAGCAGCTATCCATATTAAAACCCCAAGAAATAAATATGTCAAAAGCCAGGATTTAAAGAGTTCCTATCTTCAACTACACTTACCCTAATCCCCCTCCCAATCTGTCCCTGACTAACTCTATTCTTGACCTTTTTTTTTTATTCAATACCCGCTATAAATACGTTTTTTATTCCATCTTCAGTAGCTCAGTATGGTGCTATGTACGAGTGGAGGAAGTGGGCGGGCCCGGCAGGCACAACGTGATCTGATGCCTGGCCGGGGCTTGCTTCCACTCTTCTTCCTGTTTGCGGCGCTCCCTCTTGGGAGCGAGTGTGGTGTCCCGGTACCGTATTACATGCCGTACCTTGGTAGGGGTCCCCAAAGTCAGAGTTCCTAGGAACCGTGGGGTCCTCAGGTCTAGTCTGCCCCTAGTCACCCCTTAAATAGTTAATATATTATTCAGGTAATTGTAAATAAATGTATATAAAAAGTGTACTTACCTTGCTCTAGCGTCGCAGGATCTGCGGGTCACGTGATGATGTTCTAGTCTCTATGGTAGTTAAAAAGGACCTTTGGAGGTTCATGGGACATGTGATACCCACAATGCCTTGTAAAGTTGATTGACAGATGGCGTGAACCAATCCAAAAACTGCCAGCCCCTGCCCATATAAGGGAGCTGCAGCCAATGATCGCTCTCTTGTTCCTGTGCTGCAAAGCAAGCAGCATCTCTTGGGTTGCTGTCACTGAATGAGGTAGGACCTCCGCAACTTTCAACGACAATTACTAGGCCAAAGCCTTGCGGCCTCGGCTGAATTACACTGAGTTCTTCTAAATTCCCCGCTAATGTTGGCAAGGACCCTGGACCTAAACATAACCCTAAATCCAGCAGATCTGCGCATACTAAATCCCAACAAGCTAAAGAACTTACTAAAAGTCCCAACCAACGGTCAATCTCAGCTAAGCTGTTCATAGACTCTGTTACAAAGATTGTTCTTATGTTCGCATGTTACAGAAAATCTTCAGTAAAGTTTACGCAAGTTTTCAGAGAAGCTCTGGTTGTGGACAATACTTTATTCTGCAAACACCTATCGTCTTTGGGAAGGGTGGCGATAGGCCAAGTCATACAGCATTTAACCCTCACCCTGGCATCACGACTGACAAGGGTTAATAGCACCCTTTATAACCTGCACAGCAACATCCCGATCACCATTCACACTCACAAGGCACCACACGAGCATACAGGCTGAGTACAGGGGAGGGACGGCAGCTTCTGTGTCTCCTCTCTTTTGGCTTTACATGTGCCATACAGAGAGGAGGAACATCCGAGGACAGAGCTGCCATGCCCTGCAGGGATACGCGCACAAAACTAGCTCCCCACCCGACAGGTGGGGAGCTGCACTGAGTCTGCAATTTCGGACTCAACAGCCAGGCCGGCGTGAGTCTGAAATCACTGAAACAGGGACTCCTAGGGAGACCCCTAGTGGCCAGAGTTTGAAAATGAAATTAGACATGAAAGGAATCATTGTTTTTTAAATAAAATCAATTTGCAAAGTTGATCTACAGTATATAGATTAAGCTATAAAATACTTTAAAAAATTTTGATGAGAGGTACTCTAAGGATATAACCTTTTCCTCTACTAATGTTGCAAATCCAAAAGAACTGCAGACAGTGATGAAGATGCAGACTGAGGACATTAGACTTGATAGACACTTTAGGTAGAGATAGCTGGCAGTATGCCACAATCCTTTAGTACTTTAACAAACTTGAGTATTAGCACTATTTGACTTGTAGACCTCGTTATTAGACACTAGAGAATTGACTTTGACTACAACTTAAGACTGACTGGACTTTAGACTGACTTGACTGGTAACAGATTTGACTTAGCTCAGCTTCCTCCTAAATGCTAGCCGAGGCTCAGAGGCCCGGTTCGGGAATCTACCACCATGGGTAATCTCTTTGGTACTTGGCTTGTCCCTCACAGCTCTAAAGATACACTAAACTCTAGAGTTTGGGGCTGTGCTTCTATGCTGGCAGTTATCCAAGTGAGTGTGTATACTTCAAGTGTTTTTTGTGTGGGATTGTTTGTGGTAAACGTTGCAAAGTCTCCCTTCCGCACCTATGTTGTGTATCACAACACATCCAAAAGCTCAAACCTAAGATTAGGCTGGGGACCCTTGAGGCAACAGCCACCCAAACATTGTTTATGGTAGCACAAAGTGACCCCGCTCTAAGACATCACACATTTTTGCCTTTGGATAATCCACTTTTTTTTATAATGGTCCCTTAAAAGTCAGCTTATCATAGGGAGTCCTGCTGCTGGAGAACCTAGCATCAACTGTTCAATTATACTGCAGCGCCACCAAAGGAGTACTAATACATTTCATGATACGCATGATACATCATGGTGTACCTGGAATGCGCAAAAGCTATAGATGCTTTTTCTAAAATTGTGTGGCTATGCCATAGTCTAGTTAACTTTTTGCAGTGGTTATGAATTTATCATGTGCCCTCAAAGCCCTCGACTTGCCTCAAATGTACACCAGCCCAGAGCTGGCTTACCAAACTGGTTGTGGACAGCATTTGTAAAAAGATGAAGATTTTGGCACAATGCATTAAAAAGTCGCAGAAAAAGATGCAGGAAGAACCACACACAGTGGTGTACAAAAGTATATTTAAAAATATATATATTGTACTTGCTCCATATTTATCACTTGACATGCAACTATTTAACCCTTTAAGGACTCAGCCCATTTTCACCTTGAAGGGGTACTCCGCTGTTAGACATCTTATCCCCTATCCAAAGTATAGGGGATAAGATTTCTGATTGTGGGGGGCCTGCCTCTGGGGACCCCCACGATTCCCCCCTGCAGCAGCCCAGTACCTCAGCAGCCTGGAGCTAAGTTTTCTCAGAGGCTGATGACGGGCGGTGCAGGGGACGGGGCATGGTGATATCATGACACGCCCCCCTCGTGACGGACGGGCCAAAAGATAGGGGATAAGATGTCTGACTGCGGGGGGCCCACCACTGAGGACGCCCGCAATCCTTCCTGCAGCAGCCCGGTACCTCAGCAGCCCGGAGCTAAGTTTTCTCCGAGGCTGATCACGGGTGGTGCAAGGGATGGGGCATAGTAATGTCATGCCCCGCCCCTCAATACAAGTCTATGGGTGGGGATGTGATGCCCCTTCCATAGACTTGAATTAAGGGGGGGGGCGGACGTGAGGCGGATCACGAGGGGGCGGAAAATGAAAAATTAGATTTTTAACACTAAAATGTTGGTGCTATCCAAAATTTTTAATTTTCAGAAGGGGTAATAGGAGAAAATGCCCCCCAAAGTTTAAAACCTAATTTCTTCTGAGTATGGAAATAACTCATACATGGACGTAAAGTGCGCCCATAGAGAAGAGAAGAAGGGAAGGAGAAAAATGTGGCTTTTGGAAATAGAATTTAGCTGAAATGGTTTTTGGGGGCCATGTTCCATTTAGGAAGCCCCCATGATGCCAGAACAGCAAAAAAAATATATATAAATAAATAAAAACACATGGCACACTATTTGGGAAACTACACCCCTTCCCTCAAGGAACGTAACAAGGGGTACAGTGAGCCTTAACACCTCAGAGGTGTTTAAAATGCTGTGTTACCCCAAATTTTTCATTTTCACATCGGGTAAAATGAGAAAAAGGCACGAAAATTTTAAGCCTAATTTCTCCCAAGTATGGAAATATCCCATATGTGGACGCAAAGTGCTCTGCTGGTGCACTACAGGGCTCAGAATAGAAGGAGCGCCATTGGGCGCCATGTGCGTTTACAAAGCCCAATGGTGCTAGAAAAGCAGAATCCCCCACATGTGACACCATTTTGGAAACTGCACCCCTCAAGGACCATTACAAGGGTTACAGTGAGTACTTATACCTCACAGGTTTATTGAACAGTGGGCCGTAAATATGAAAAATAAAATTTTTAACACTAAAATGCTGGTGTTACCCCCAAATTATTCATTTTCACATGGTGATAAAGGAGAAAAAGGTGCCTAAATTTTGAGCCAAATTTCTCCCAAGCAAGGAAATACCCCATATGTGGACTTAAAGTGCTGTGCTACTACAGGTCTCAGAACAGAAGGAGCGCCATTGGGCTTTTGGAGAGAGAATTTGGTTGGAGTAGAAGTCGGGGCCCATGTGTGTTTACAAAGCCCCCATGGTGCCAGAACAGTGGACCCCTGTAACACTCACGTTTCAGTAGACAGGAACACTGGTGAATGTGGATCTGCTGGACCTGTGTGGCAGATGACACGGATCATACCAGGGAGCGGAGTCTAAGGTGCCGCTGGTTTTCACCCGAGCCTGCCGCAAAGCGGGATGAACTTGCTGCGGCAGGCGGTACCCAGGTCGCTACCCCTGGCACGGCTCAACCACACAGGTGGCTGAGGAAACTCAAGGCACAGGTGGGATAAGGCAACTCGTAGTCAGGATAGCAGGAGGTCAGGGCAGGCGGCACAGTAACGTAGTCAGGAAAATAGCAAGTGATCAGTAGGCAGGTGGCAAAGGAGCAAGGTCAGGTCACAAAACAAAGGGTATGATACACAGCAAAGCAATACTCAGGAACGCTTTCTCTCAGGCACTAGGGCAACAAAGATCCAGCAGGGAAGTGAGGGAGGTGGAGGAATTTATTAACTGGCCACAAGTGTTAATTAATGGGTGCACTGGCCCTTTAAATCTCAGAGCTCCGGCTTGCGCGCCCTAGGGGACGAGGACATGCGTGCCGGAGGATAGAGACCTAGGGGGAGGCAGGAGGAACAGTAGGCGAGTGATGGGCTGGGATTTGGATGCGGGCGAGTCCCGCGATGCGAATCCCAGCACCACCAGCAACAGAGGAAAATGGGGCCATGCGCTCACGGCCGGCGTGTGCGGCCGGAGCAGGGGCGGATCCAGAGTGGAGTCTCGGGAGGGGCACTATTAGAGTATTTTGTGTTGGCAGACAGAAAATAAGATGTTGCTTACGGAACTTACAATATTATGAAATGTATCATACAGTCCTAACCTTGTTTAAGACTCTTAGGCCATGTTCACATGTCAGAATAATTATCAAATATACCAATTGCCACAGAATGGGAAAGTGCGAAATAAGTTTTTACCATTTAAAACTACAGCTCCCAGTATGACCTAAGTAGTGGTAAGGGGATGCTGGGAGTTGTCGTTTCACCCATCATTACTGCAGAACTTCTTCAGTGACTACAGCTCTGATGGGACACACACAGGAGGATACAGAATGACATCAGTGACTACAGGTGACGTCTTCTCTATAGTCTTTCCTTATCTAATTCAGATGTACATACCACCGTGACTTGTTTCAGCTAAATGTTCTCCCTGCAGAACTTGATGCCCAGACGTCTCCTCACTATGTCAGCGGATTCTGATCCTCTATATGAAAACAATAATTATTATTGTGCTCGGTGCTACAAATAGCGAGCCTACCTACTTAAAACTAACTCAACTATGGCTAGGCAGTCTGACCTGTGCCATATACTGCCGCGTAAGGGTACACCTTGTAAAATAAGAGGGCATACCTTGGAAGAAGTAAAAGAAAAGAAGGGAGGGCAGGGTGGGACAATGCGAGAGCCGTGGCGCACTGAACACAGGGAGCCGCGGCTTTTAAGCGCAAGTACCGCCCCTCCCACAAACACAGGTTAAGTGACTCAGTCAATTAACCTTCGCACTTGTGCTCGGTGCTACAAATAGCGAGCCTACCTACTTAAAACTAACTCAACTATGGCTAGGCAGTCTGAACTGTGCCATATACTGCCGCGTAAGGGTACACCTTGTAAAATAAGAGGGCAAAACTCAAACCAAACAGGCAACTCAGAAATCAAAAACAAGCTTTATTAGTAATTACAACACAAGCGATTCAAAAGCACACTGCATCTCCAATTTCGGGTTTGGAACATAACGTATGTACGCACTGGACTTCCAGCGACCTAACTTCCTGATAACATGAGCAGGAACACCATGACGAGAGGCAGACGCGGCTGCCCCTATGCGTAGAGAATGACCGGATATGACCGAAGCATCATGGCCTAAGGATTTAACTAAAACACGTAAATAACGAACAAAAACTGAGGAAGTAAGAGCAATGTTATTAAACAACAACAAAGGGCATTCTGGACTGTCATGAACACGAAGAGCAAGTAACGAGTTAAAGACCAAGACCGGACACCATTTGTTAGAGGTTTTAAAATATTTGACGTGCACCTCCTGACCGGGAAGTGATGTCTTAGTGTCGTGCAGAACGAGAGTAAAATGATTCGTGGCTCGCTGCAATTGTCCCAACTTGAGAAATGGTGCGGTACTAGTTCTACTCGTGAACTCGCCCGGCCTCAGAAAGCCATAGAAACCTAAGAAGAGGGCTGCTTTTAGCGTTAAACTATTACCTAGACCAAACGGGGAGTGATCCAGAGCATCTGCCAGCTCCCTAAACAGCGACCCCGAGATGGGCTGCCGGCCTGGAGGCTTTGGTACTCTGCTTTTGGCAACCCCCTTAAGGGCAGCCTTAACTGCATGCGAAGTAAACAAAGATGCCCGATCCGGGAACTTCAAAGTAACAAAGTGTTGTATGCCTGCCAAATAAATCTTTATGTGTTATATGCTAGCCGTAAGGAGGAGTGGCAAAACCCTATAAAGGCTAAAATAAAAGATACTGAAAGGACATCGTTATGCGGGTGAGACTGACAGAACTTAGTAAACAGATTAAAGGCCGTACGGTAAACTTTCTGAGTGTTACGGGAAAGTGAACTATTAATCAAGTCCTGACCTACAGACAAATAGGCATTTAGTTCAAAATCAAATCGTGGAACGCTGGAACCATGCATCCTGATGGATCGGCCTCTGGCATTACCTATAAGAAAAGTGGAAAATTGAGCCTAGACAGTGCATCAGCAGCCGTGTTCCTAACACCATCTATATGAGCACTAGAAAAGTGAAAATGATGTGACAATGATAACCATACTAGTTTACGCATCAAAGACATGACCTGTGGGGACGAGGATCTACCTTTAAGTAGAATATACACCGTAGCTTCATTATCAGAAACGAACAGTACTGACTTCCTAAACCATAGGTGACCCCACACACTGGCAGCTGCAACTATAGGGTACAACTCAAACAATGCTGAGGACCTGCTAAAACCCAGAGACTGAAATACCTCAATTGGCCAAGCACTGGCCAACCAATGATTCTCCCAAATGGCTGCAAAACCCACTGAGGAGGAAGCATCGGAAAAAACTAAAAGGAGAGGCATTATCGATACCAGGGGTGAAAAAGGATATCCCATTCCAGTTAGTCAAAAACGTATGCCACATAGCAAAATCGGCAATCGCTTGTCTATCAAATATGACTACGTCGCTTTGGCCAGGCACAGAATTCATAGCGTCTAACAACCTGGAAACAAAACTCCTACCCTGTGGAATTACACGCATGGCAAAGTTCAGCATGCCGAGAATGGATTGCAGCTGCACCTTGGTCACCCGGGGTGAATTGACAAGATCATGCATGGTCTGTCTAATACGTGAGAGCTTGTCGAGCGGTAATCGGGCTTCCATGACCTGTGTGTCTAGAATACCTAAGAAAGTCAGTGACTTGCAAGGGCCCTCAACTTTTTTATCTGACACCGGAACCGCCAGTTGCTGGAACACTGCTAACGAGGTTGTCAAGTCCCTGGGGCACACGTTACCTGGCTCAATAAACAAAAAGTCGTCCAAGTAGTGGATGACATGGGAACAGTCAAACCTGTTTTCCAGGAGCCAGTGTAGGGATTGCGCAAATTTATCAAATAACCAAGGATTACTCCTGGAACCAAAAGTTAACTTAACAGCAAAATAATACTTGTCGCGCCATTTAATACCGTGCCACTTGCATAGCTGAGGCATAATGGGCAGGAGCTTAAAGGCATCGGAAATATCGATCTTGGACAGCCACGTGTTACCGCCCATGCTCAGGATGACCGCTATTGCCTCATCTATGGAAGCATATTTCAGGGAGAACTCTTCAGCGGGAATAAGAGAGTTTAAACTAGGTGTGTGTGCAGAGTAAGGGGCGGACAAATCATAAATTAAACGAAGTTTATTACTGAATTTCCCAGCCACCAACCCCAATGGGCTTACTCTCCAAACGTCAAAGGGGGGGCTCATCAAACGGACCAATAACAAAACCCTTGTCTATTTCAGCTTGTATCAGGGTATCTACAGCCCTAGGGTCCCTTAGAGCAGAACGTAAATTGTCACACTCATACGTAGCAGAGGGTAAAGTAATGAAACCTGTGTGGAAACCTGACCGGAATCCATTAATCAAAAACTGAACAAAACACCTATCTGGATGATCAGCAAGAAAATGTTCTAAAAACACAACACGTCTATCACTGCTAGTCATGCTTTCGACTTCTGTAGACAACTGGCCTTAGGATGGGCCCTGAAACAGAATGCACAGACATGTAAATGTCTACACTGGTTATAATTGCAAGACCCAAAATTGAAATTATTGCAAATTTGAGATTTACCAAGATACTTGATGGGCCTACCTAACTTGTCAATCAAGCCCGGGTGTTTCTGATTCCTAGGCTGAAATGTGGGTGAGGACGTGCCGGGATTTACCTCGGATGGGGAATTAACAGTATTGCACCATTCAGTGGTATGGGCGATGGACTGACACCGAGAGCAAACGGGGGCTTTAAGACCTGCAAAATGATTGCAGAAAATCTCGGTGTCAACCAACGCCCAATTAACTGTATAGTTGTACTGCACTAGAGCTGCCGCCGCCTTAGCTGAAAATGATTTATGATAATCATAAAACGTGAACCCACCATATTTATGAGCTAACTCTGTGACTTTGTACAGATACATGTCAAGCTCTTCACGTCTTTCTGGCTTGACTGAGCATAAAACGTCACGATAAATGGCGAACGCCATACTGAATTCAGCTAGTGTAAGCTTGCGACTTAACCTTACATCTTTAGCTTTCAGAATAACCGACACCTCACCGCAAGCAATAGTCTTGTTCTCGGAAACATCATGAGATGCAATAAGCAAGGAAGCGAGATTAACATCCTTACCATCAAGAATGTCCTTCTTCAGATTAGTCGGGATAAAATGAGCTGGCGCGACATTTGGCACGAGCATATTAAGTCCAACCGGTAATACTGAAGCCTGCGGGGTAGCAGAAACCTGAGGGGGAACGGAAGTGTGTGGAACGGCCGAAGCCGAACCCACCACTGGGGCCGGAGCGGGAGCCTCCGAACTCTTACACTCCAAGGTATCAACTCTAGAGCACAGCGAGTTAATTAACGTATGCAACTGCAAGATGGACGTATTAAGTGTCTGCATGGACACTTCTTCACTGCTAGGGCCTGCTTGATCACAGGGTCCCGACTGCTCAGAGACCAATAAGCGATAAAGTTCCGCCTTGCGGGCAGTAGCCGGGAACGGGATGCCTTTGCGGACGAGTTCAGCCGTCAGTTTAGGAATGGTCCAGTTACGAAGAGATGGGACGCTACCCAGATCCGATGTTCTAGCGACATTGTCCAGAACAGAAGCTGCATCTTCAATGTCTGATGCGTGAGACATTTCTGAAAATTAGATATACAACAATCAAATCCTGACCCAAGGAACAAACCAAAACGAAATACACCTGTCAGAGCAAGACTAACCCGGAAACCAAAACCACTGCCACCACAGAATCAGACTAGAAAGTGAAGAGTACCGAGTGGTGACTAAACACATGCTAACAGCGTGACACGTAAAGTTACTCGTGACTAACGAACCCCTTGGCCCAAAGACGTGATGAGCAGGGGATAAAGAGTATACCCAAGGACGTGATGGGTAACGAACTAAGACATGAATTCCTGGGCTTCCTGAAGCCTAAAACAGACCGCACCTTGACAACTGGGTTATGACGGTCAATCTCGACACGAACAGGCGCTGGAACAACGTAGAAGCTGAAGCGAGGCGAGACCACCAGGATGAACACTGCGAGCCAAAGGAGAACCGTATGAAGAGAACGTTTACTATAACTAACCCAAAAAATAGACTGCACATACCTGTACCGAGGGTGGTAAGCCAACACGAAGTTCACGACAGCAGACGTTTAAGCCACAAGAGCGTGCGTGGACAACTGCTGAATAAAACACACAGGCATATAACTTAACAACACACAGGCTAAGGCAGATCCACACGAGGACCCAAAGACGAGTTGAGTCGGTGGAAAGGACACGAACCGAGCCCCAAAGGGCGAGTTGGGGGAAGAAAAAACAACTTGCATGAACATAAAACTTTAAATTAACACCTATATACATATATGCAAAATTCCAAATATACTCTTTTTTCTCTTTTTACCTAAAAGCGACCGGGCTGAGGACAGCGAACTTGCGTAAAGATGAACTTCGAGCCTAGACAGCTACACAGCGTTACTGAGCTAGTAAGACGATGGTCTAATGCAGGAGGTAGATTTCTTGCGAATAAACTGAAAATAGGAAAACCAACGTAAATACACCGCTTGACCGACAATGACAAACGATTGTAAGGCACAATACTACGTAAGGGCAAGGAGAAAAACTAAAATGTAAAAACAAGAATAATGGCAAAGGTAAACCCACCACATAACTGAATAGGTACAGGCGTGGATCAACACCTACAAGGCGCTTAGTGAGGCTATGACGAAGAATTAGCCAGTAACATAACATAAACACCTAGCCAGGTAATAGAGTAACCATAGGAGCACAGGAACAATAAAACAGCAGCGCACATCGAAGACCATGCTACAAGCCAGGCAAACTAATTTAGGAACAACCGCCTTATTCACTACCACAACAAGTTAGAGTAAAACGGTACCAAACAACGAGCAAAGTAAATAACTACGACTAGCAATAAATACCATGAAGCAATAAATACCATGAAGACAGAGGCGAAACAGCGGAAGGCAAATCGACCATGTGAGAACAGAATTATAGTACCAGACAAATAGTGGAGCATATAGTGGCAGTGTATCAGCAGCGTATGCAGAAGGAATGTGAGTTTGATTGATTATATATCTTTTTTTTTTTATTTATTTATATATATATATATATATATATATATATATATATATATATATATATATATATATTTTTTTTTTTTTTTATTTCAAAAACAACAACTAACGAACTAACAGACTCATGAGTTAAAACATGACTAATACGGACCAATGTATGCGGCCGAAGTGTAGATACGAGGAGCAACAGTGTAAAATACATGGAATATGAAACAGATTAGGTATATGAGAAGCAACTGTGGAACAAACGCGTCAACCAGTGAAATACACAGCAGGGACATCTGTGACACATTAACGAAGCGTCCTGACCAGTAGTCAACGTGTACTGACACTAAGACTAACACCTAGAACTACAAGACTATAATACCTACAGTATGCAAACAAGCACCCAGCATGCAGAGCTGAGCCGCAGGAGGTGTGTAACGAACTGGCTGCCGGCTGAGACTGGTGACCGAATAAGAAAGCCGGCATGCGTAAGGCAGCGGAACGGGACGGGAGAATACCGCGGAGCTCCGAAGGACATATGCTCCGAAGGTAACTCCCGCTGTCACCTCCCCAAACCAGCACCACACATCTGAAAACAAACCCCCGACATGCAGAGCCGGGCAGCCGGAAGCGCGCAACGTTGCTTAGCAGCCCGCTACAGCTGCTGAACCACAACAACACCAACATGCGAAAGGCAGGGCACGGGAGACAACTGCAGGGTTCATCAAGACACGAGCCCCCAGACTCCTGCAGTCACCCCCCGGACCTGCTCTGCTGTCGCCCCCTACCTAGCGTCTGAACTAACCTGAAATGACGTGCACAGTAGAGCACAGGAACGAACACGAGGCTGGAGAGACTTCCCCCGGCGTCTGACGTCACGGACTCCAAACAACGCGAGAGCCGTGGCGCACTGAACACAGGGAGCCGCGGCTTTTAAGCGCAAGTACCGCCCCTCCCACAAACACAGGTTAATTGACTCAGTCAATTAACCTTCGCACTAATACTGCCAAACACTGTATTCTTCGAATATAATACTGGCACATACCTTCTGAATATAATTCTGACACACTGTACCTCCTGAATATACAACACACTGTACCCTCTGAATATAATACCGCCACACACCGTACCCTCTGAATATAATACTATCACACACCGTACCCTCTGAATATAATACTACCACACACTGCGCCATCTAAATATAATACTACCACACACTGTGCCCTCTGAATATAACACTACCACACACTGTGCCCTCTAAATTTAATACTAACAAACACTGCACTCTCTGAATATAATACTACCACACACTGCACTCTCTGAATATAATACTACCACACTGTGTCCTCTAAATTTAATACTACCACACACTGCACTCTCTGAATAGAATACTACCACACACTGCACTCTCTGAATATAATACTACCAAACACTGCACTCTCTGAATATAATACTACCACACACTGCACTCTCTGAATATACTACCACACACTGTGCCCTCTAAATTTAATACTACCACACACTGCACTCTCTGAATATACTACCACACACTGTGCCCTCTAAATTTAATACTACCACACACTGCACTCTCTGAATAGAATACTACCACACACTGTACCCTCTGTATATAGTACTACCACACACTGCACTCTCTGAATATACTACTACCACACACTGCACTCTCTGAATATAACTTGCTGTGCAGTGCACCCTCTGAATAAAATACCCAAATGTATTGTGGCCCATAAAAAATGTACCACCCCAGAAATTCCTCATAATCTACAATATACTTCTGACATGCAAAACACTCTGTGCCTTCACATATAGTAATAATGCCCCATCTTGTGCCCCTACATATAATAATTATGACCCGTCCTGTTCCCCCACATAATAATGCCCTGTGCCCCGCCCTTCACATATAATTCCCCGTTCTTTGCCCCTCACATATAATGCCCCCCATGCTGTCCCACTCACATATAATGCTCCTGTCATTTGCCCCACACATATAATGCCCCCTGTGCTGTGCCCTTCACATATAATGCCCCCATTCTTTGCCCCTCACATATAATGCCCCCATCATGCACCCCTCCCATATAATGCCCCGTGCTGTGCCCTTCACATATAATGCCCCCATTCTTTGCCCCTCACATATAATGCCCTCATCATGCGCCCCTCACATATAATCCCCCTGTCCTGTCCAGTCAGGGGGCATTATATGTGAGGGGCACAGCACAGGGGGCATTATATGTTTGGGGCACATGACAGAAGCATTATATGTGAGGGGCACAGGACAGGGGGCATTATATATGTGAGGGGCGCATGATGGCGCATTATATATGAGGGGCACAGGATGGGGGCATTATATATGAGGGGCGCATGATGGGAGCATTATTTGTGAGGGGCACAGCACAGGGGGCATTATACGTGTGGGGCACAGCACAGGGGGCATTATATGTGTGGGGCACAGCACAGGGGGCATTATATGTGTGGGGCACAGCACAGGGGGCATTATATGTGTGGGGCACAGCACAGGGGGCATTATATGTGTGGGGCACAGCACAGGGGGCATTATATGTGTGGGGCACAGCACATGGGGCATTATATGTGTGGGGGGCACAGTACAGGGGGCATTATATGTGTGGGGCACAGCACAGGGGGTATTATATGTGTGGGGCAAAGCACAGGGGGCAATATATCATATAATGCCCCCTGTGCTGTGCCTCACACATATAATACCCCCTGTGCTGTGCCCCACACATATAATGCCCCCTGTGCTGTGCCCCCCACACATATAATTTATATGTGTGGGCACAGCACAGGGGGCATTATATGTGAGGGGCACAGCACAGGGGGCCCCCCCTGTCATGTGCTCTTAACATATAGTGCCCCCAGTGCTTTGCCCTGCAGCACCTCACATTAAAAATTCCCCTTTCTCTCCCCCCCCCCCCCCCCCCCAAGTTTTTAAATCCCCCTCCCCCTCCGATACAGTGCCCTTAACAGTGGCACATATTCCAAATCCCAAATCCCCTGGGCCCTGAGCATACTCTTCTTACTTACTGTATGCTGGCCGCGGGGACGGGATTTCCGGGCGCCGGCGCGATGATGTGACGTCATCGCGCCGGAATGCAGAGGATCGCGTCCCCGCAGCTCACACGCTGTGCACTCACAGCGTGTGAGACTGCCTAGGTTAGTGAATGGTGGAGCGGAAGCTTACAGAAATCTCGGGGGGGGGGGGGATGGGGCAATTGCCCTGTTGCCCCCCCCTGGATCCGCAACTGGGCCGGAGCTCATATCATAAACCCCCCCCCCCCACGTGAGACCATTTTGGAAACTATACCCCTCACAGAATGTTATAAGGGGTGCAGTGAGCATTTACACCCCACAGGCATTTGACAGGTCTTTGGAACAGTGGGCTGTGCAAATCAAAAATTTTATTTTTCATTTTCACGGACGTCTGTTCAAAAAATCTGTCAGACACCTGTGAGGTGTAAATGCTCACTGCACCCCTTGTTACATTCCGTGAGTGGTGTAGTTTCCAAAATGGGGTCACATGTAGAGGAGTTCACTGTTCTGGCAGCATGGGGGCTTTGTAAACTCACATGGCCTTCAATTCCAGCCAAATTCTCTCTCCAAAAAACAAAATTTTGCACCTTCTCTGCTGAGCATTGTAGTGCAATCGCAGAGCACTTTACGTCCATATATGGGGCATTTCCTTACTCAGAAGAAATGGGGTTACACATTTTAGGGGGCTTTTTCTCCTATTTCCCTTTGTGAAAATGAAAAAAAATTGAGGTAACACCAGCATTTTAGTGAAAAAAAAATTACATTTTCTATTTTCACCTTCAACTTTAACAAAAATTTTTCGAACACCTGTGGGGTGTAAATGCTCACTGAACAACTTATTACATTCTGTGAGGGGTGTAGTTTCCAAAATGGAGTCACGTGGGTGTGTTTTTTTTATCTTTTACTTTTTTTTTTAGTTTATGTCACAACCGCTGTAACTGTAAAATCGGCCACCCCTGTACAAATCACCATTTTAATCTCCTGAGCCATGTTGTGTGCCCGCAGAGCACTTTACATCCACATATGGGGTATTTCCATACTCAGGAGAAATTGTGTTACAAATATTGGGGGTCTTTTTTCCCCTTTTACCTCTTGTGAAAATGAAAAGTATGGGGCAACACCAGCATGTTAGTATAAAAAAATTAATTTTTTTACACTAATATGCTGGTGTAGACGCCAACTTTTCCTTTTCATAAGAGGTAAAAGTAGAAAAATTTGCAACACAATTTCTCCTGTGTATGAAAATACCCCATATGTGGCCCTTAACTGTTGCCTTGAGATATGACAGGGCTCTGGAGTGAGAGAGCTCCATGTGCATTTGAGGTCTAAATTAGGGATTTGCATAAGGGTGGACCCAGATGCAAGGGTTACAATTGCCTCCTCCACCAAAAATACCCTACGGCAGTGTTCCCAAAACAGAATGCCTCCAGCTGTTGGAAAGTTCCCAGCATGCCTGGACAGTCAATGGCTGTCCATCAATGCTGGGAGTTTATTTTGAAACAGCTGGAGGCTCCGATCTGCTGGGGGGGGGGGGGGGGGGGGGGTGTCAGTGTAAGGGTGTGTAGTGTATACAGTAGTAACACAATATGGCACTCTTGATCCAGATGGTGGGTGCACGAGTAGGGTCCCAATCCTTACTTAAATGCTATAAATGACTCGGCACTCGAGATAATGCTTAAGTGGGATTTATTTCAATCCAAGTAGATAACGTTTCGGTCAGGTATTGACCTTCATCAGATCTGAAGGATATACAATCAATGTACTTATATAAGTGATACAGTAACATAAATAAAAATAAAAAGGACATAAATAGCTGGAACCGAGAAAAATGTCTAGAATGTATAATAAGGAAAAACAATATGTTTGTTTAGAATACACAAATGAGAACAACTAATAATCAAGAAAAAGGAGGATCCAATATCATGTGACAGATAACGATATTTACAAAACTAGTACTGATAATGTGGCAAACCATTGCCAATGGGGTCTGATCTGGTTAAAAAGACTCATGTCATTCGATCGGATATAGCAGAAAAGTGGATTATGGATATGTAGTTCCATCATATTACTTAGCATATTGGAATTATTAATGCTTATATGGGAGGGCAAATAAAAATAGGTATCCTGCACAAAAATCATAGGTGGCAGTGGAATAGTTCATCTAATCTAGGTACCGTCAATCAAACACATAGGAACCTCAGTAGTTGGAGTCAGGGAATATATGGAATGCTAGGGTACATAAGAATATACGCAAACTAAAACATGAGCAAGGGAGGCACCTAAGGCATAATAGGTGGAATAACATAACAAAAGAAAAGAGAAAAGGCGCAACTACATAAAGCAGTGTGATGTATATCCAGACACATATTGGGAATCAGTGGCAATGTGGGGAACTCACCTGGATTGCTGTGGAGTATTGTGCTGGTAAGTGCGGCTAGAACTGCCGTGAATTGAGTCCTGTGTGGAGCGACCGTAGTCGCAGAGGCATCTGCACGTAAGTGAGTGCAGCCGGCACATATCGGAGCCGACCGGAAGTCACGCCGCAAGCAGCGCAACGTCACTTCCGGTACGGCATCCGAGGGACCGGGCTAAAAGGAAGAGATAAAATAGGTAGAAAAGGATATAGAGAGGATATAGAGGCAAGAAAATTAAGGACTGAATGGAAAAAATAGGAAAATTATGGGTATAGAATAGAGAAGATAATCGTAAAACCGGAAGTGGGTGTGGGTGCGTTCCACAGTGACAGAAGTCAACGTCACGTGGAACGCAAATATAAAAAAGCTGTAGGGGACTAAGAGAGAAGGAGCAAGAATGGTGAAAACTCTGGGAGACACACAATAACATTATGGCAATAAATGGACCAGATAATGATTACTAGATGAAATGTAACACGGGAAATAGAAACTAAAATGCAAAAATATGGGTAGCATGTATGTATGAGTGTGTATGGTAGGAAATGATGGATAAGGTGTATATGGAAATGAGATGTTGCATGGATGTAAATTCCCATTATCTGGAATGGGTGAAATGATGTGGTATATGATAATGATAGGAAAAATGAGGATGTGTCTGGTAAGGATATGTGTAGTGATGATGTATAGTATAGGATGATGGATGGAGGGTATGCATGGATGTATGATGTTGTATAAAATGGATAGCTGTTCATCTAGAGTAGGTGAAATGAATAGGAAGAAGAATAAATAATTGATACAGGAGAATAAGATATGAGAGAAATTATGGTAATAGATTGAGATGGGGTGAAAATGTATGGATATAGTGCCTATGGACAAGATGTGGGGGGATAGAAAAGGTAAATGAAGAATGTGAGGGAATGGCAATATACATTTCAGAAAAAGGATACATCCAGTACCAAGGAAATCCATTTCGGCAGCAATTCAAGGGGCCTGCAAATGTACATAGAAAAAACAGAGTAATTAATATATAATTATGTCAGTTGCGTAATCTCATATTCTCTATTAAGGCCATGAGGCTCAAGAGTTTGTAGCGTGTGAATCCAATAGGCCTCCCGTCTTTTTAGTGTCTTACGTCGGTCACCCCCTCTCCTTAATCGAGGTACCTGTTCCAGTACCGAAACGTTATCTACTTGGATTGCGTATGAAATAAATCCCACTTAAGCATTATCTCGAGTGCCGAGTCATTTATAGCGTGTAGTGTATACAGTTGGCACACCTGAAATATTTCTAGAAAATGAAGTATTTATCACAGGGAAGGATTGCAGTAACACATGTTTTGCTATACACATGTTTATTCCCTTTGTGTGTATTGGAACAAAACCAAACAAGGGAGGAAAAGAAAAAAGGTAAATGGACATAATGTCCCACCAAACTCCAAAAATGAACTGAACAAAATTATTGGCACCCTTAACTTAATATTTGGTTGCACACCCTTTGGAAAAAATAACTGAAATAAGTCGCTTCCTATAACCATCAATAAGCTTCTCACACCTCTCAGCTGGAATGTTGGACCACTCTTCCTTTACAAACTGCTCCAGGTCTCTTATTGGAAGGCGCCTTTTCCCAACAGCATTTTTAAGATCACTCCACAGGTGTTCAATGGGATTTAGATCTGGACTCATTGCTGTAACTCTCCAGCGCTTTGTTGCCATCCATTTCTGGGTGCTTTCTGATGTATGTTTGTGGTCATTGTCCTGCTTGAAGACCCAAGATCTCAGACGCAAACCCAGCTTTCTGACACTGAGCTGTACAGTGAGACCCAAACTCTGTTTGTAATCCTCAGATTTCATGAGGCCTTCCACACATTCAAGGCACCCAGTGCCAGAGGCAGCAAAACAACCCCAAAACATCATTCAATCTCCACCATATTTCACTGTAGCTACTGTGTTCTTTTCTTTGTAGGCCTTATTCCATTTTCGGTAAACTGTAATGATGTGCTTTTACCAAAAAGCTCTATCTTGGTCTCATCTGTCCACAAGACGTTTTCCCAGAAGGATTTTTGCTTACCTCAAGTTCATTTTGGCAAAATGTAGTCTTGCACTTTGCACTGATGCTCCCTGAGTCTGCAGGACAGCTTGAATATCTTTGGAACTTGTTTGGGGCTGCTTATCCACCATCCGGACTATCCTGCGTTGACACCTTTCATAAATTTTTCTCTTCGATCCATGCCCAGGGAGATTAGCTACAGTGCCATGAGTTGCAAATGTCTTCATAATTGTGGATAAAGGCAAATCTAGATCTGGAGGTGGACTTGTAACTTGTAACCTTGAGAGTGTTGATATTTTTCCACAATTTTGGTTCTCAAGTCCTCAGACAGTTTTCTTCTCCTCTTTCTGTTGTCCATGTTCAGTGTGGCACACAATGCAAAGACTAAATGAACGTCTCTCCTTTTTATCTGCTTTCAGGTATGATTTTAAGGGTGTGTTCACACGCTATTACTAGCAGCGGGTTTCCCGCTGCGGTAAAACCAGCTGTGAGTTACGCTACCATTCATTTGTATGGGTCCAAAGACAGTCCGCAAATTTGGCACTATTGCGGACTGCGTGGACCCATTTAAACCAATGGTAGCGTAACTCGCAGCGGGTTTCCCACAGCACGAAACTCGCTACAAGCGTGTAAACGCACCCTTATATTACCCAAACCTGTTACTTGCCCCAGGTGAGTTTAAAGGAGCATCACATGCTTGAAACAATCTTATTTTTCCACAATTTTGAAAGGGTGCCAATTATTTTGTCCAGCCCATTTTTGGAGTTTGGTGTGACATTATGTCCAAATTGCTTTTTTTCCTCCCTTTTTTGGTTTAGTTCCAATACACACAAAGGGAATAAACATGTGTATAGCAAAACATGTGTTACTGCAATCCTTTTCTGTGAGAAATACTATATTTTCTAGAAACATTTCTGGGGTGCCAACATTTACGGCCATTACTGCATATAGTGTTTTACTCTTCATTTTGTGTAGTGTAGTGTTTTTAGGTTACATTCCCACGGGCGGGGGTTTACATCAAGTTCCGCGGTTGGAATTTGAGCTGTGGCGGAAAATTTGCTGCGGGAAACTCACTGTAACCCCCCCCCCCCCATATCTTCCTGCATTTTGTCTTTGCACAGACCCACACATGCAATTGCTGCAGGGGCAAGACAATTTTTTTAAATATAGAGTTAAAGATGCATTTATAAAAAAAAAATATATATATATTTTGACATTTTATAACTTTTTATGTCCCCTTAAGGGTGATCTTTTGATCCGATCCCTGTTATACTATACTGCAGTAGATCTGCACAGTAGCATAGTATAACTGTCAGTATGTCATTAACATTCAGCCTTTGAGAGTCATCCTGTGGCTGACCCCCACAGGCTACTGTAGCTGGCGGACTATGAGGCCGTGATTTAACCTCCGATTGTGCAATTGCATCAGGGTATCTGATGGGTAACCATGTGAGCCCTCTCCTCATTAGCACTGGAGATGCAGGGGTCACACTAACTGTGGCAGTTTCTGACAGTTGAGGCGGGTGCTTGGCTGTGTGGGAAACATATATCATGTCATATAGCAGGACAGGATTAAAGGTTTTAAAACAATCATTCATCTACATTGCCCTAAATTCCCCTCTGTTGTAAGTCTATTGGGTTAATGCGGCTTTTTTCAAACCTTCAAAGTGGATTGAAACCTACAACGGTAACAGTCATTGTGGATTGAACAGTAACAGTTGAGCTCATCAGGAATAAAAACATAAGGCAAGGGGTTAACCATAAAACAAGCTGAGGTCAGAACACCAGTGAGGATAGCCAAGACAAACAAAGCAGCAGATGCAGACGGGCTAAGGTCTGCAAAACAGGCAACGTAGTACAGAATCATTGGGCAGAAGAATGGTCAGGTCAGAAACACTAGTACTCAATATACAGTAAGGAACACTGGTGAGGGACAAGTCACAATCATGAGCAAAGACCAAATAACAATGGGGATTTAAATATCCCACCTCTGGAAGGCATGGATAGCTGCACCCACTCTGATTGGCTGGGCTAGAGTTAAATAGACTAGCGATGAGATGCCGCCGTCCGCCTAAAGATTCAGTAATGGTGTGGGGTGGCATTTCCTTGGGGGGGCCGCACAGCCCTCCATGTGCTTGCCAGGGGTAGCCTGACTGCCATTAGGTACCGAGATGAGATCCTCAGACCCCTTGTGAGACCATATGCTGGTGCAGGTGGCCCTGGGTTCCTCCTAATGCAAGACAATGCTAGACCTCATGTGGCTGGAGTGTGTCTGCAGTTCCTGCAAGAGGAAGGCATTGATGCTATGGACTGGCCCGCCCGTTCCCCAGACCTGAATCCGATTGAGCACATCTGGGACATCATGTCTCTTATTCCTGGTCTTGGAGGACATCCCTCGAGAGACCATCTGCCACCTCCTTAGGGGCATGCCCAGGCATTGTAAGGAGGTCATACGGGCACGTGGAGGCCAGACACACTACTGAGCCTCATTTTGACTTGTTTTAAAAGGACATACGTAATCAGTTGGATCAGCCTGTAATGTGGTTTTCCACTTTGATTTTGTGTGATTCCATATCCAGACCTCCATGGGTTGATAAAAATTATCAATGGAAATTAAATTTATTTGATTTTGTTGTCAGCACATTCAACTATGTAAAGATGAAAGTATTTCATATTATTAGTTCATTCATTAGATCTAGGATGTGTTATCTTAGTGTTCCCTTTATTTTTTTTGAGCAGTGTATACATCACATTTAGCGTTATTGATGCTTATGCTGCGGGCACACTCATACCCAGTCTTCTCCCTGCTGCCGAGGCTCCCTACACAACACTCTGCTCAGCCTATCACTGGCTGAGGCGGGACATCGCTGCGGCCGGCGAAACACTGACCTCAGGAGGAAGATGAACGGAGGAAGATGAGTTAAGGTTTGCTTTGCTTTTTTTTTTTTTTTTGCAGCCCGGGCACAACAGGATGAAGAAAACTTTCACTCTACTAATCCTTTAATACACGTACAAAGGGAAAGTTCAGGAGTTGCCCATATAAAGTGTTTCCCAACCAGTGTGCATGCTGGGAGTTGTAGTTTTGCAACAGCTGGAAGCACACTGGTTGGGAAACACTTCCTTTGAAAAATGAAAGCAGCTATTAAAGGGGGTATCTACCATAAGGTGATTTTAGTACCTACCTTGCAGACAGTAATGGACATGCTTCTGAAGGATCTGCTCTTGTCTTGGGGCTAAATGGCTATGTTGTGAGATTATCATAACACTGTGGCTAGCTTTTTGTGAACTTGTATTTCCTGTTTGACTTTTCTTTTTTTGATTACAAATCCCACAATTCAATTTTCCTCCCTCCCACACATCAGCCACCGCATCCATTGAAACAAAAGACCTGTGGTTTTTAATCTGGGTGCCTGCAGCTGTTGCATTAGTTGCAGATTGATCTCTCTCCCACCAAGCGATCCCTCCACCCATTGAAGCAGACAGGCTGCCTGTCATCAGCTACTAGTGAGTCAGGCCTCAGCCACATTGCAAGCGGAGAAAAATCAGAGACAACAGTAGTTTTGTATGCTGTTAAAAATAAATAGTGGGGTGAAAATCACCGAAGAATTGTGTGAAAACCGTCACACACAGGTACAGACACTATATTATGAACTACACTAACTTTACAGCCCCTGGTAGCATAGTCAAATAAAAAAATCCTGGAATACCCCTTTAATTTACTAAGGCGGTGTTTCCTAACCATTGTGCCTCCACTTTCACTTTCCAAAGGTAATGTTTCCCGTTCTGAGTCCATTTGCCTCTTTTCTTTTTTTTCCGCTAAATGGCACCAAAACCTGTGGGAACACAACTGACTCCAACAGATCCCATTGACTTGTAGAAAGTCCATCAGGAAATCAGTAGTTTACCAGAGAAAAAAAAAATAAGTGCACACACTATTTTTTTCTCCGCTAAACATCCCGTCATATAATGGAGCCCGGCAGCAATGTAAAAGAGCCATTAGTAAGCAAATAGTTGCTTTCACTTTCCAAATGCAGTGGGGGAAAAAAATATATCTGTGATTTATATAATTACTTCCTCCCTATACCAGCATCCTAGCTCCTCCTGTTGGTGATACAGCAGTACTACATGCATTAAAAAAGTTACATAACTTTATTCAGCTGTCATTTTCATTATTACTAAAACCATGCAAAAATCAGGTTTCCTTAATTTGATCTGAGCTGTCTTCAAAGCTTTACTGTCATTTAAAACAACTTTTGGCTTGTCGATCAGTTGTTGATCGCATCTGGTCTCACTCCTGAGATCCACTGCAATCATCAGTTATTAGCCAGGTAAGCAGCATTGCGCTCCCTGTCCGCAAGATCAAAAGTTGTTTTTAATGACAGTAATGTTACAAACTTATGGTCAATTCACACGGCAGAATTTCCGCTTGCGGAATCCCGCCTAAAATGAAAGTCCAATAAACTTCTATGGGATTTCACACTTCTGAATTTCCGCATGCTGAATTTCTGCACCAATTCCACACAAAATCTGTACAAGCCAGAAACCACCCAAGGAAGCGGAATTGGTGCGGAAATTCAGCCCATGGGAATAGACCCTTAGGGTTTACTCACAGGGATCATCATCTCCAGCGTTTGAGATGGTGTGCCACCACAAGTTGCCATCCAATCACACCAAAGTTCATTATAAACTGGCCTCTTTACTCTTCAGCCACAAAGTAAACAGTGACAATCATATGCACACTAGATAAAGCAAATACCTGCTTGGCTTAACGCCAATACAGGACGGCATCCCTAACTATTATTGCTCCATAGCACCAGTTGCCTAGCATGTCTCACCAGACTTGGGTTTCCATCAGGCTGCAGCTCCCACAGGCCTGGCCTAACTTGTGTCTCACACTGTAAGTCCTTCTGGAGAAACCAAGCCTTCTTTTCACAGAGGTATCTCAGGTGGATTTTAACAAGCCTATCCAACTCATAGCAGGAGCGGAATATAGGTAGAGCAGAAGCTGCTCTTCCCAACTCCAGCATCCAACTCCTTTATGTGAGCTTTAGGCTCCGTTCACATTGCGTTTTTTTATACTTCAGTTTAACTGATGTGGTTAACATATGTTTAACTGATGCATTTTTGTATCAGTTAAACATAGTTTTTGACAAACTAGATAAACAGATGGACGGGGACATTGGGTGGGCGGTTCAGTGGGTTGTCCTTTGTGCTTCACTGTTCTACAGAAAGGTGCTGAAATACTTCCTTCTGTGTATTTAATACTAAAATCCAAAATAGCTTATTTTTAATCACTTCAAATAGCCAAAAAATGTTTTATAAAACCAGTCAAAAAGTCCCATTAAAACAAAAATAGTACCGATAAAAACAACAGATGACGGCGCAAAAAATTAGTCCTCATACAGCCCTATATACATAAAAATAAAAAAGTTATAGGGGTCAGAAAAGAACAATTTTAAGCATACTAATTTTCTTTCAAAAAGTAGCAACATAAACCAAACACTTATCTGGGTTTAAAGGAAAATTCCAGAATAGAAAAATTGTCCCCCATACTGCCGGCAGTAAAAAAAAAAAAAAATAGATACATACCTTCCTTCGCTCCCCCGGTGCCTCCGGTAACCCGCTTCGGTCTCTGCCGCAATCCTCTTTCTGGTTGCCGGTGGTCGGCGCGTCATATTGCACTCAGCCAATCACCGGCCGCAGCGAAGTCCCGACTTGGCCGGCAATAGGCTGAGCGGCAGTGTGACGTTTTCAGCCCTGGCAACAGGTGCCGGTGTAGAGAAGAATTATGTGTCTTGAAGCGTTCTCACACTGCCACTCAGCCTATCGCCGGCCGAGTCGGGACTTCACTGCGGCCAGTGATTGGCTGAGTGCAGTATGACTCTCTGACCACCGGCAACCAGGAAGAGGATCGCGGCGGAGACCGGAGCAGGTTACCGGAGGCACTGGGAGAGCGAAGGAAGGTATGTATCTATTTATTTTTTTTACTGCTGGCAGTATGGAGGACAATTTTTGTATTCTGGAGTTCTCCTTTAATTTAATTGTATGAACCTACAGAATAAAGATATGGTGTCTTTTTTACCAAAAAGTGCACAGCGTAGGAATGGAAGCCCCCAAAAGTTGCAAAATGTAGTTTTTTTCCCTCCATTTTGCTCCACAAATATTTTTTCTGGTTCTACCGTAGATTTGGTTGTAAAATTAGTAATATTCTTACAAAGTACAATTGGTGTGCAAATAAAATCCCTAATACGGATTTGTAGGTGAAGAATTGTTTGCCTTATGGCTTATAAAAGACGAGGAGAAAAAAAACTAAAGTGCGGCCATAGTGAGACAAACAGTTTATTAAGAAGGAGAGGAGAGGATGAGCAAGAGGTTGTATGGCACACTGGGATACAGCTCAAACTGGCTAGGTTCAGACTACGGAATCTCCGGGCAGAAAATTTCCGCCCGTAGATTCCGAGTTCCGTCTGCGCCGACTGAATTAGTCGGCGCTAGGACCGCGTGGACACTGCAGTCTCCTATAGACTGCTATGTGTTCCGCTAGGATTTCCGCCTGAAGAAAGAGCAACCCCTCTCTTCAGGCGGAAATTTTCTAGCGGATTTTTCATCCGGATTTTCCAAATTCCGAAGTATGAATTTGTGAACGGAAAACCATTCACTACACTATGCATTATAGTAAGCGGAATTTCTGCCGGAAATTTCAAAGCGAAAATTCTGGCGGAATTTCCGTAGTCTGAACCTAGCCTAACAGGACAAAGAAAGTAATCTGGAGCAACAAGTTGGACCAAAAAAACTGCATTACAGATTATGAGCCCTTTAACCGATTGCCGTCTAAGGATGAGCTGGCTCGTCCATAGACGGCAACTGTTGTATGGTGTGGGCTCCCGACTCGAGCCCATGCCATACCGGCCGGCTCCCAGCTGATTTCTATAGCTGGGGGCCGGCGATCACCGCGACCGGCTTTTAACCCTTTAGATTGCCGCTGACAAAGTTGACAGCAGCTTCTAATTGCTGAGGTAGCCGGAGGGCTTACCTCACATCCTGTGCTGGCTGTTGCACTGTGAATGATAAAGCCTGACAGGACCAGGCTTTATCAATCGAGTGCAGAGCACACAGATCAATGTGGTTCTATGAAACCACATTGATCTGTATGAGGAATCTACTGATTCCTCCTAAAAGTCCCCTAAGGGGACTAAAAGTGTAAAAAATAAAAAGTTTAATGAAAAAAAAAAAAAAAAAAAACACCCATTAACCCCTTCCATATTAAAAGTTTGAATCACCCCACTTTTCCCAAATTCCATATAAAAAATATGTAACCATAATAAAAATAAACATATGTGGTATCGCTACGTGTGTAAATGTCCGAACTATAAAAATATAGTGTTAATTAAACCGCATGGTCATACAAGTAAAAAAAAAATTGGAAAGTCCAAAATGACATATTTTTGGTCACTTTGTATACCCTAAAAAAAATTATAAAAAGCAATCAAAAAGTGCAATCAAAACAAAAATAGCACTGCATAGAATTGGAAGCCCCCAAAAGTTACAAAATTGCATTTTTTTCCAATTTTGCCACACACATTTTTTTTTTCTGGTTGCGCTGTAAATTTTGTGGTGAAATGATTGATGTCATTATAAGGTACAATTGGTGGCGCAAAAAAAAAAACCTTGTGTTCTTAAGGGGTTAAGCTAACCATCTTAAAATTCAGCAGATGATTACAAGAAATACTGAGAGGGGGAATTGACAGCAGAAAACGTACTTTAATACTAATATTTAGAGATGAGCGAACTTACAGTAAATTTGATTCGTCACGAACTTCTCGGCTCGGCAGTTGCTGACTTTTCCTGCATAAATTAGTTCAGCTTTCAGGTGCTCCGGTGGGCTGGAAAAGGTGGATACAGTCCTAGGAGACTCTTTCCTAGGAATGTATCCACCTTTTCCAGCCCACCGGAGCACCTGAAGGCTGAACTAATTTACGCAGGATACGTCATCAACTGCCGAGCCGAGAAGTTCGTGACGAATCGAATTTACTGTAAGTTCGCTCATCTCTACTAATATTGGTGAAACAACATAACAAAACAAAACGTTACAAAGCAATACTGGTATAATGAGGAATATTATCACCATTCATATTACCATCATACTGTTACTGACCAAATCCTGTATACTGACCAATATTAACAGTATGCTCTTTAGCAGGGGTCCTCAAACTTTTTAAACGGGGGGCCAGTTCACGGTCCCTCAGACCGTTGGAGGGCCGGACTATAGATAACAAAACATGAACAAATTCCTATGCACACTTATATATCTTATTAGTGGACTACCACTTTAAGTACGCAGCACAGTTCCCCCCACATTAGGTTGGCAGTATAGATCCCCCCATATTAGGTTGTAGTTCCCCCACATTAGGATTGGCAGTACAGTTCCCCCACATTAGGATTGGCAGTACAGTTCCCCCCCATTAGGTGCAGTACAATTCCCCCCCATTAGGTGCAGCAGAATGTTCCCCCCCCCCCCCCATTAGGTGCAGCAGAATGTCCCCCCCCCCCCATTAGGTGCAGCAGAATGTTCCCCCCCCCCATTAGGTGCAGCAGAATGTTCCCCCCCCCCATTAGGTGCAGCAGAATGTTCCCCCACCATTAGGTGCAGCAGAATGTTCCCCCCCCATTAGGTGCAGCAGAATGTCCCCCCCCCATTAGGTGCAGCATAATGTTCCCCCCATTAGGTGCAGCATAATGTTCCCCCCCATTAGGTGCAGCATAATGTTCCCCCCCATTAGGTGCAGCATAATGTTCCCCCCCATTAGGTGCAGCATAATGTTCCCCCCCATTAGGTGCAGCATAATGTTCCCCCCCATTAGGTGCAGCATAATGTTCCCCCCCATTAGGTGCAGCATAATGTTCCCCCCCATTAGGTGCAGCATAATGTTCCCCCCCATTAGGTGCAATATAATGTTCCCCCACATTAGGTGCAGTATAATGTTCCCCCACATTAAGTGCAGTATAATGTTCCCCCACATTAAGTGCAGTATAAATCCCCCAAATTAGGTGCAGTATAGCTCCCCACATTAGGTGCAGCATAGATCCCCCAAATTAGGTGCAGTATAGCTCCCCACATTAGGTGCAGCATGTTCACCCACATTAGGTGCAGTATAGATCCCCCAAATTAGGTGCAGTATAGCTCCCCACATTATGTGCAGTATAGCTCCCCACATTAGGTGCAGTATGTTCCCCCCCAGACATAAACTGTATGGCTGGAGGCTGTATGCCTGTGTTCTGCCCCACTTCAGTGCTCCGACTATCCGGCGATAGCAGTAAGTCCCGGGACCAAAGGAGCTGTGGTCGGAGCACCGAAGCTGACATGCCGCTGGCAACACTTACCTAGCTGGCCAGCGCACGTCCTCATCGCTGCCCCGCTCCTCCACGCTCCGTTGCTATGGGCGCACGCACAGCGTCAGTGACGTCCCTGCGTGCGCCACCTTCCTGGCGGCCCCTGCATTTTAAAGTAAACGCGGGGTCTCCGAGAACGCATCCCTGTGTCCCAAAAACATCTTTCGGGACACAGGGATGTTCCAGGCAGCGGCGGGCCGGATAAATGTCCTCGGCAGGCCGCATGTGGCTCGCAGGCCGTAGTTTGAGGACCCCTGCTCTATAGTATGCAGAGCAGTATGCTATATACAAGCTTTGTAGACCATATAAGTAATTACATACAGTTACAAGTGACTCGCAGGTTATGTTTTCTCAGATCAGTCGTTCACTTTTTCTTCTCCATCCGGCCAAGACCATCATGACGATTTCTTCCATCCACAACTTGTCTCCACAGAACCTGGCAGAAAAACATTTTAGACTATGAACTTTTAAAGCACCTATTGCACTCTGGGTGGGGGAAGAGTAAGTATTACCATTATGGAGTTGCCCCGAATAGGTAGGTGCCACCTCTAGGTCTCCATGTAGATCTCCATAATTTTTTATATAGTACTACTACTCCCAGCATGGAACACACTGTTCCATGCTGGGAGTAGTAGTACCTGTACTATAGACATATCGCCCTGGATGTCAGTCTATCACCCGATGCGATCGTCCATTATATAGCAGAGAAGCGGAGCGGCTCTATATAGCGCTCCCATTTCTGCTCTATTCACATCACTGGCCGTTCATATTTTTCGCACAGAGCTGTGATTGGCCGGATGGTTGCAGCCAATCACAGCTCTGAGGAAAATATGAGTGAATGAGTGGCCGGCCTGGAGTATAGTGCAGAGCAGGGATGTAAGCGATGTATACAGCCACTCCATCTCTGCTATAGACAGGAAGAACACAGCGGGTGTGACAGTAGTGACACCCGATGTGATGTGTCCTTAACTGCAGGTACTACTACTCCCAACATGGAGCACACTCTGCTCCATGCTGGGAGCTGTAGTACCTGTATTAATAGACAGATCGCAGCGAGTGTGACTTCTGACACCTGCTGCGATCTGTCTATTAATGCAGGTACTACAGCTCCCAGCATGGAGCAGAGTGTGCTCCATGTTGGGAGTAGTAGTGGGAAAGATCACAGCGGGTATCACTCCTGACACCCGCTGTGATCCTCCAATATAACGTATGGATGCGGCCGGCGCTCTCCTATGGTCCCCTGCACGCCGTATATATACACATTCCGATTTCTCACTGAGAGCTGTGATTGGCTGGAACCATCTGGCCAATCACAGCTCTCTGCGGGAAATATGAATATGTGTATATATACGGCAGTGCAGGGGACCATAGAAGAGTGGCCGGCCGCATCTATACATTATACAAGATCACAACGGGCGATCTGTCTATTAGTATAGGTACTACTACTCCCATCATGGAACAGTGTGTCCCGTGCTGGGAATAGTAGTACTACCGAAAAAATGTAAAAAAAAAAAAAATGTGAAAAACACACACACACACACACACACACACACACACACACACACACACACACTGCATTTTTATTATTGTCGGCTACATTTTTAGTGCTTTACCCGCACACATAAATTGATCCCTGTTTAAAAATTAATAAACGTTTCGTAATAAAGATAAATCTCGTTAGGTACAATTTTTTCCATCACATCTTTTTTATTATTTTTTTTTTTAATGGTACCCTACGAAATTTTAATAAAAAAAGGCATCTCCATCACTTTTTTGGATTGCTAAAGTCCAAAAAAGAATAAAAAACGCCACGATTTCAGGGCAAAAAACGCCAAACTAGGTTTTGTCGGGCATTTGAAAATCCAGCCTTTGAGCCCGAAATTGCTGAAAAACACCAAAAGGATAAAAAAATAAAAATAAAAAAAAAACTGAAAAACGCCAAGTGAATCTGGCATTTTGCAGTTTACTATTGACATGCAGCTAAGATCTGGACGCAGCGTTTTCTCACTGAAAAAACGCTGTGCGGGAAAATTGGCGTATTTGACGGCATTTTTGCAAAAAGAACCTCAGTGGAGTTCCAGCCTTATACTGTAGTCCGTTGCTAGGGGCGATCCCCAGCATAAAAATGCATACAATGGAGGATGCCTGCAGCAGACTACAAGTGCTACAATAGAATCCTACACCAGATAGATGGTGTGGATGTGTAACAATTAGAATAATACAGGAATTTAGGTGCACTACTGTGGTAGATGTAAACAATGACATTGGCTAACCCTTAACACTGATGTTAAAGGGGTTGTGCGCTGCCCTGCAGTTCGGAGCTCCGCTCACAGCGTCCGGAAGTTCATTACTCCGAACGCTGTGTGCGGGCTTCCGTGTTCGCGGCCGCCGGGAGTGACGTCACGCCCGGCCCCTTCGTGACGTCTCGCCCGCCCCCTCGTGACGTCACGCCCGTCCCCTCGTGACGTCACGCCCGTCCCCTCTACCAAAGTCTGTGGGAAGGGGGCATGACAGTGGTCGTGCCCCCTTCCCGTAGACTTTCGTTGAGGGGGCAGGCGAGACGTCACGAGGGGGCGGGCGAGACATCACTAAGGGGCGGGGCGTGACGTCACGCCCGCCGGCCGCGAACACGGTAGCCCGCACACAGCGTTCGGAGTAAAGAACTTCCGGACGCTGTGAGCGGAGCTCCGAACTGCAGGGCAGCTCACAACCCCTTTAAAATTGAGACATTAGCCAGTATATCCTTGTATGAAGGACATACCTGAGCCCGCACACCAACGCCAAGGTTTCTCAAGTGGCACGGGACCTAACACTATACCTACCTGTGTGTGATAAGCAAAACAGGAGCCAGTGGGCAACTACTGCAGCATTAGGTCGACTCACAGCCTCCCTCCAGTGTGGCTGAGCACACATACAATGGGAGGAGGGAGGCAGACTATAAGCCCCACCTAAGTTGGCTGATATAGTTGCTGGCCTCACATGTGCACCTTAATGCTGCCTTGAAAGTGTTCAAGGCGCATTACATATGGAGTTTACACACCTCCAAGTACATACTTGGGCAGACCACAGCCACTTTTAGTCTCCAAAGACACAGCTTCAGTCACAATTTTGTTTCCATTGGACCATTTGCTTCAACAAGTTGTATATGCTCTTTGACAGGCCGTGTGTGACCTAAAATTGGCTCACGAGTCAGACCTTCACTGGTCACCTTATTGTCACCTGCTGTGTGACCCTTCCCCACAGGAAAAGCTTCTGGGACCTGAGGTTCAGCTACAACAACTGGCTGTTCTATTACTGTGTGAACACTGCCACAATAGTCAATAAACATCTGTCCGTCTCCTTGCCATAACCCAGCCATACTGTTTTGCACAACGCTTGCTGTCGGAAAAAAAGAGGGCACTGCAGGTCACATGCACACTTCTTACTCGGTCTAGCACATCTGAATATCATCCTGTGACATTTATGTTTGCAACCACATTCACACTGGTCACTTTTGACCTGCCTTTTTTTGTGAGATCTCTGGAGCAACATGAAGGCAGAATGATCATAATTAAGGGTATCTGCTGGATATTTTCCGCAGGTTATTTGGCTACTCGTTGAAGTTAATGGGTAGCAAAACGAGCTGAACAAAATATGCAGCAGATCCTGCACATGAGAACGTTCCCTAACAGTTTCATGGCATCAGCACTTTTTGCCACTAGTATATTGTTTAGGCATGGGAATACACAACGCACATTTCCCTGCAGCCCATTGCAGATATGAAAACATAGTAAAATTGCAGCAGTTTCACTAACACCATTTTCACAGAAACCACTCTGGAAATGTGTATGATAAACATAATAGGGGAGATTTTTCAAAAACTGTGTAAAAGAAAGAGTGGTGCAGTTGCCCATGGCAACAAATCAGACAGCTTCTTTAATTTTTCACAGGTCTCTTTAAAAATGAAAGAAGCAATCTGATTGGTTGCCATGGGCAACTGCACCATTCTTTCTCTAATCAGGTTTTTCTAAAACCCCCAGTATTCATACAGCTTTTTGCCACAATAATTTCTCACAGGTCGCCTAACTTTGTAGGTAAGTGTCTTGATAAACCACTTACCAGCTGAATATACAACGGCCCACCCACCTTTTTATTACCCACAGAAGTGGCAGACATTTGGTTGATACTAGCAACCACTTTACTCTCACACGAGACTTGAACAGCTTTAAACCATAGAACATGCATCCAATGCAGTGCACTGGTCATTGTCAACCATGACCTCTAGGGACACACTTGAGTTAATCCCCTCTACTACTTCATCTGAGCTTCCATAGAAGTCAGTTCACACTCTGCATTCACTTGAACTAACTATTTAAAATTAGCACAAACAGTCTCTGTATGTTCCTCTCGCCACAGGAACAATCTCATCTACAGTAAACACTTTCAAAAACAGCAATATTGCCTTTCTGGATGCCAGTATTCTTGGGAGAGACTAGTTGCAGCAGACGGTCTCTAATTGATCTTTGGTTTACCTGCCCCCTACAGGCCTCAAAATAGCCTTGCCTGCTGTGAGCTCTCTCAACAGAGACACACTCTAATATGGCCCTTTAAATGCAGCAGCAAACTGAGATTTATCAAAACCTGTGCAGAGGAAAAGTTGTCCAATTGCCTATAGCAAACAATCAGCTGGCTTCTTCCATTTTTAACAAGGCCTCTGCAAAATGAAAAAAAAAGCAATCTGATTGGTTGCTATGGGCAACTTTTCCTTTGCACAGGTTTTGATAAATCTCCCCCCATGTGCTTTTTTTCTTACCCACATCCTCCAACCAAATGTGACAAACTTGGGGGTTACAGTGGTCACCATCTTTAGCTTCCGAGATGGTTCACACACAAGTTGCAGTCCAAACACAGCAATGTTCGATTTAAACTAGCCTTAGCCAGCTTTATTCTTCATCCACAAAGTAAACATTGGCAACATATGCACATTAGACAAATCCAAAAAGCCTGCTTGGCTGAGCACTAACCAATACAGCCCAGAATCTCTGTCTGTTAGTTTGGAGCCTATAGCACCAGTTGCCTGACCTGTCTCACCAGACACTAGGCTGCAGCATCCACATGCCTAGCCTAACCCGTGACTCACATTGGAAGACTTTTTACTGAGTGACCAAGCCCTCTTTACACAGAGGTATCTCAGGTGGCTTCTAACAAGCCTAACCAACTCCTAGCAGGAGTGGAGGTTTCTCTTCCCAAATCCAACACCCAACTCCTGTATTTGGCTTTAGACCCAACCTTAGGCTAAGTCTCCACTTGTTTTTTTCCGGCAAAACGCCAAGAAAAACGCCAATTCTGCCGCATGGTGTTTTTTTGGCCAAAAAACGCTGCGGCCAAATGTTAGCTGTTGATCAATGAGAAATCGCAAATTTCGAATTAAACTGGGCGTTTTTTCACTTTGGCGTTTTTTAATCCTTTTGGCGTTTTTTCACTTTTTTTTGCGTTTTTTCAGCTCCTTGGCGTTTTGAAAAAAACGCTGTGTCACTCAAACCGGCGTTTTTTCACAAAATCGTTGCGTTTTGCTCCAATAGAAGTCTATGGGAGTGAGAAAATTCCAAGAAAAACGATATGTGGGGTTTAACTTTGGCATTTTTGCAGACGGTTTTTAATCTTTTTTGGACTTTAGCGACGGAGATACCTGTTTTTAATAAAATTTCGTAGGGTACCATTAAAAAATTATTTTTTAAATACACAGTAGTGAAGGAAAAAAATTGTATCTAACGAAATTTATATTATTTTTAAAAACATTTTTATTACTTTTTAAACAGGGATCAATTTATGTGTGTGGGGAAATAAAAATGTAGCTGACAATTATAAAAATGTATTGTGTGTGTTTTTCACTTTTTTGCTTTATTTTTTTTAACATTTTTTTAGTTAGTACTACTACTCCCAGCATGGAACACACTGTTCCATGATGGGAGTAGTACTACCTGTACTATTAGACAGATCGCCCATTGCGATTCTCCTGTATAATATATAGATGCGGCCGATTGCTCTTCTATGGCCCCCTGCACTGACGTATATTTACACTTATTCATATTTCCTGCAGAGCTGTGATTGGCCAGATGGTCCAGCTAATCACAGCTCTCTGTGAGAAATAGGAACATGTGTATATATACGGCCGTGCAGGGGACCATAGAAGAGCGCCGGCCGCATCCATACATTATACAGGAGGATCACAGCGGGTATCAGGAGGAGTGACATCTGCCATGATCTTTCCATAACTGCAGCTACTACTACTCCCAACATGGAGCACACTCTGCCTCATGCTGGGAGCTGTAGTACCTGCATTAATAGACAGATCGCAGCGGGTGTCAGAAGTTACACTCGCTGTGATCTGTCTATTAATGTAGGTACTACAGCTCCCAGCATGGAGCAGAGTGTGCTCCATGTTGGGAGTAGTAGTACTTGCAGATAAGAACAGATCGCAGCGAGTATCACTACTGACATCCGCTGTGATCGTCCTGTCTATAGCAGAGCTGGAGCGCCTCTATACAGCGCTCGCATCCCTGCTCTGCACTATACTCTGGGCTGGCCACTCATTCATTCATCCTTTCCTCAGAGCTGTGATTGGCTGCAACCATCCGGCCAATCACAGCTCTGGGCGGAAAATATGAATGAGTGATATGAATTTCTATTGACACCACTGGCTGGAGTATAGAGCGGATGTTACGCCGAGCGCTCCGGGTCCCCGCTCCTCCCCGGAGCGCTCGCAGCGTTTACCTGCTCGCAGCGCCCCGGTCAGACCCGCTGACCGAGAGCGATGCGATAGTCTCTCTAGCAGGGATGTGATCCGCGATGCGGGACGCGCCCGCTCGTGGTTCGCATCCCAGCCTGCTTACCAGACCTGTCCTCCGTCTGTCCAGTCCCGGTGCGCGCGCGCCGGCTCTCTGCGATTTAAAGGGCCAGTGCGCCGCTGATTGGCGCCTGGTCCAAATTAGTGTTTTCACCTGTGCACTGGTCTATATTACCTCACTTCCCCTTCCCTGTATTGCCATACAGGATGTGGCCTGATCCATCAAAACCCTTCTTGCTGGAGGTGGACGCCTCCTCGGTGGGAGCCGGAGCTGTACTCCTACAAAAAAACTCTACTGGACATAACATTACTTGTGGTTTCTTTTCTAAGACCTTTTCTCTGGCGGAGAAAAATGACTCCATTGGTGATCGTGAACTTCTGGCCATTAAACTAGCCCTCGAAGAATGGAGGCACCTGCTGGAGGGTTCCAAATACCCAATTGTCATCTACACGGATCACAAGAATCTCTCGTATCTTCAGTCTGCCCAACAGCTAGGTGGTCGTTGTTTTTTGCCCGTTTTAACTTCGAGATAAATTTTTGCCCTGATGACAAAAACATCAGGGCTGACACCCTTTCTCGTTCCTCTGATGCTTCCGAATTGGAAGCCCCCCTGCAACACATTGTTCCTCCAGAGTGTCTGATCTCCTCTTCTCCAGCTTCTATCAGACAAACACCTCCTGGAAAGACTTTCGTCCCTCCACGCCAGCGCCTCAAGATCCTCAGGTGGGGACATTCCTCACACCTAGCCGGCCCTGCTGGCGTCAAGAAGTCCATCCAACTCATCTCTCTTTTATATTGGTGGCCTACCCTGGAGGCTGATGTCGCTGATTTCGTTCGGGCCTGTACAGTTTGTGCCGGTCTCCTTCATCCTCTGCCTGTTCCTGAGCTACCATGGTCTCAGATTGCCATGGATTTTATAACGGACCTGCCTTTATCCTATGGCAACACAGTCATTTGGGTGGTCGTTGATCGTTTCTCCAAAATGGCACATTTTATTCCACTTCCAGGCCTTCCTTCTGCGCCACAGTTGGCGAAGCAATTTTTTGTGCACATTTTTCGCCTTCACGGGCTTCCCACGCATATCGTCTCGGATAGAGGCGTTCAATTTGTATCGAAATTTTGGAGAGCTCTCTATAATCAACTTAAAATCAAATTAAATTTCTCGTCTTCCTATCATCCCCAATCCAATGGGCAAGTAGAGAGAGTTAATCAGAGCCTTGGTGACTATTTGCAACACTTTGTTTCCTCCCGCCAGGACGATTGGACCGATCTTCTACCCTGGGCTGAATTCTCGTACAATTTCAAGGACTCTGAATCCTCCGCCAAATCCCCGTTCTTTGTGGTGTACGGCCGTCACACCCTTCCCCCCTCCCCACTCCCACCCCTTCTGGTTTGCCTGCTGTTGACGAAGTTACCCGGGACTTCTCCACCATCTGGAAGGAAACTCAAAAATCCCTTCTACAGGCCTCATCCCAGAGGAAGAAGCATGCCGACAAAAAGAGAAGAACTCCTCCTGTCTTTGCTCCTGGAGACAAAGTGTGGCTCTCCGCCAAGTATATCCGCTTCCGTGTCAACAGCTATAAACTGGGACCACGTTATCTTGGACCCTTTAAAATCAAGTGCCAAATCAATCCTGTCTCCTACAAACTCCTTCTTCCCCCTTCTCTCCGTATTCCAAACGCTTTTCATGTTTCTCTCCTTAAACTGCTTGTCCTTAACCGCTTCGCTCCCAAGGTTGTCGCTCCAGCTCCTGTCTCCGGTTCCTCCGATGTCTTCTCTGTTAAAGAAATTCTTGCATCTAAGACGGTCAGAGGTAAAAAAAAAAATTCCCGTAGATTGGGAGAATTGTGGTCCTGAGGAGAGGTCGTGGGAGCCCGAGGATAACATCCTCGACAAAGACCTCATTCACAAATTTTCGGGTTCCAAAAAGAGGGGGAGACCCAAGGGGGAGTACTGTTACACCGAGCGCTCCCGGTCCCGCTCCTTCCCGGAGCGCTCGCAGCGTTTACCTGCTCGCAGTGCCCCGGTCAGACCCGCTGACCGGGAGTGCTGCGATAGTCTCTCTACCAGGGATGTGATCCGCGACGCGCCCGCTCGCAGTTCGCATCCCAGCCTGCTTACCAGACCTGTCCTCCGTCTGTCCAGTCCCAGCACGCGTGTCCCCGCTCCCTAGGGTGCGCGCTCGCCGGCTCTCTGCGATTTAAAGGGCCAGTGCGCCGCTGATTGGCGCCTGGTCCAAATTAGTGTTTTCACCTGTGCACTGGTCTATATTACCTCACTTCCCCTTCCCTGTATTGCTGGATCTTGTTGCCATTGTGCCAGTGAAAGCGTTCCTTGTATGTCCCAAGCCAGTGTTCCAGACCTCCTGCCGTTGCCCCTGACTACGATCCTTGCTGCCTGCCCTGACCTTCTGCTACGTCCGACCTTGCTCTTGCCTAATCCCTTGTACCGCGCCTATCTCAGCAGTCAGTCGGGGTTGAGTCGCTATCGGGTGGAACGACCTGGGGGTTACCTGCCGCAGCAAGTCCATCCCGCTTTGCGGCAGGCTCTGGTGAATACCAGTAACCCCTTAGACTCCGTTCCCCTGGTACGGCCCACGTCATCACCCCACTGAAAAAGAGGATCCACCACCAGTATCCTCTCAGTACCCGGATCCTGACAGCAGAGAGGCGAGCGCTGTATAGACCCGCTCTCTTCTCTGCTATATTATTGATGATCGCATTGGGTGTCAGGACTGACACCCGGGGCGATATGTCTATAGTACAGGTACTACCACTCCCATCATGGAACAGTCTGTTCCATGCTGGGAGTAGTAGTACTACATAAAAAATGTAAAAAATTGAGAAAAAAAGTGAAACACACACACTTTATTAAAAAATAATAAACATTGGGTTATAAAATATATACATTGCGTTTAATAAAAAAAAATTCCATCACTGCTGCATCCTTTTTTTTTTTTTATTTGGTACCCAACAAATTTTGGGTACCAAAAAAACCCCGCCAAGGTGCAATTTCCACACAAATGAAAAAAAAAACTGAAAATTGCACTGGTGATTTTTCAGGCGTTTTTTAAATCCATAAAAACGCAGGACAAAAAAACAAGTGGAGACTTAGCCTTAGACAGTTTTTTTTAAACATTTTAATGGCATATCCATGCCACTCCAACAGCCATACTGCTACACTAAGTAACCACCTTTGTTCATAATATAGATATTCTAGATTAAGGCTAACAGATGACATGGTGCAAAAAAAATTGGTGGAGGCCCTTCTATCTCTGGGAAAGCTATCCTTCACGATGGATAAAACTCACTTGGCAATCCAAGAGAATGGGTGTTAGCGAACATCTAGGTCCTCAAAATAGTAGAGTTAGGATGAAAGTCCAGGATTAAATTCTGAGGTCTCTTAGGGCATTATCCATCTTTTCTATGCAACTGGACCCATGCAATGTATCCAGACTAAACTAATAAAGGCTGACCAGTTAGATTCAGTTTCAGCAAACTTTACTGTGATTTTGATCAACTCCTGAATACCATCATTCTGTGATTAAATAACATCATATGTTGACTGAATAACACAACCATGCTCTGACTGTATAATAGCCCCATACTGTGATTCGATATGTGATAAGTGTTGCGTGTAGAAAAATAACTATTAAAGTAGGAGCCACTAAGTTCAGACAGGAGTAAAAATAGGGTGAATAGCCTTAAAATTGTAGATCTTTGTAAAGTATTATTGGAATGCTGAAATATCAAGTTGACCAGGTCTAGCTGTTTGTTTGGTGGCCGGGCTAAGGGCTCTATTAGACAGGATGTTTATTGGGCAAACATGGCTTCTAGCCACATCGGGACCAGAGATTGCTTTCCCTGTCTAAATGGGAAAGTTGGTTATTATAATTTAAAAAAAAGAAAAGAAATATAGACCCCCTTCGACACCAAAAGACATATATGGCAACCTGAGGTCTGCTGAGACCTGTGATACTACTTGGGTATAAGTCACCGTGGGTTTGAGTGGTATATCAGTCCCATGTAAACAGTCTCTGGGCACACACAGCCTTTATCAATGGAGATCCCTTGGGGAAAGACCCTGTACTGTGTACTGGCAGATGAAAGTCAGGGTGCCCTTGGTGTTGGAGGTGCAGGATACCAGAAACGTGAGACAATGAGAAGGTGCAATGGATACTTAACTTGAATAAGGCAACTTGCATGTACCACAGACCATTCTTAATCCCAACTGACCGCTTCATGGAGATACTCATGGAGGTGCTGCTATTGTGTCACCTTGGAATATTTGACTTGGGGAAAGTATTCTGGTCTTCCTAGTGCTGTGAACTCAGCGGTCTGGTCGATCCCTGAACTTCCTTTATCCACTAGGGATAACAGGACTAAACAAATACAGAGGTTGGCCCGGCCAAACTAATCACTCTAGATACTCCTCCGTTATGGTCACAACATTGGTGAATGGTCAGTCTTGTGCTGACTGGGATGCTCAATCATGCAATAACAAAGATACAGCGATACAATGCTCAGCAGAGCAAATATGAAGGCACTCCCCATTGATGTGTAGCAGTGGTTTCTTTTATTTTTATGCAGTCTAACCACTAGAGGATCCAGGGCCAGCTTCATGAAGCGCATTTAGGAGCTATTGGCAGCCAGGATCCATGATGAATGCCAGACATCATGGACCAGGGTAATGTCCAGCATTTACCTTTTAGACATAGCAAATAAAGATTGCAGCATCTTAAATTGCCAAAACTACATTGCTGGTAGCTGAGGGATGCTGATCGTGACCACTGAGGTGGAATTGCGGGGTCCTCATCAGCTCGAAGGAGGTGTTTTACCAGTCTTCCTGCCATCCAATCAGTGTTCCAAATGTGCAGGCAGCTTCAGCAGCCTATACTGATGGAGCACTGATAACTCTGATCAATGCTGTGCTAAAGCACAGCATTTTTCAGTGTATGGAATCGAAAGATTGCATTAATAGTCCCCTATGAGTACTAGAAAATAGTGAGTAATATGTAAAAAAATAATAATATGGAAATAAATGTGAATTAGCCACTACCGTAATTAAAGTTTAAAACTACCCCCTGGCGGTTGAGACGAGCGGTCGCACGCTGTAGGTGCTCCCGTTCAGAACCTGCATTATACCTATCCTGAACAGAATCCTGGAGTCCCTGACCCCACTAACATGTCTTAGGACCAGAGCTATGGCCCCTAAAGTGCAGTGCACCCTAACAAAAATAAAGACTGCACGGCGGTTGAAAAACTGCAAAAGTTTGCTCGCTCTGAAAAACAAGATGGCGCCAGGCAGGCCAGAGCGCACGCTTCTACCTCATCCACGGAGGTACTTGGTGCCTCCTCGTTCGACCCCTGCAAGGATCCCCCAGAGCTGACATTAAGGGAGGTGAGCGACACACTCCTCCTTGCCATCCAGGTGTGCAAAACTTCACTCACCGGGAAGATGGAGGAGATCAAGGTGGATGTGAGCCTCCTGCAGCAGGACATGCAGAACCTCCGTGACCGTGTGGCGAAGACGGAACATCGCATCTCCTCGGTCGAGGATACGATTCCTTCCTTCCTCTCTCCACAGAGAGAGACCAGTTAGAAGTCACTAGACAGAAAAATGACGATCTAGAGAACAGACTTCGTCGGAACAATATCCGGGTGATGGGCCTACCCGAACGTGCCGAGGGCCAGAATCCCGGGGCCTTCGTGGAAGGCTGGATCAAGGACCTCTTTCCGGAGGTAATATTTTCTAAAGCATTCGTGTTGGAGCAAGTGCACAGAGTACCCTCCAAGCCTCCGGTGCAACTGGCGCGACTCCTCAACTGCAACGACAGGGACTTGATCCTACGCTCAGCGAGAAGGTTACCTGAGATCACTGTCCACAGCAACAAGGTCATGACAACTCTCATTGTGACGTGGGACCCCGTGTCCCACTTACGGGTCAGGTACTGGGATCCTGGAGGCCCACAACTCTCCCCTGGTTGTTCCCTCAGACTGATACTTGTCCCCCCCCCCCCCCCTCATCCTCCACCCTCTCCATGGCCCTGCATTGCCTCCCCCGGGACTGTTATCCTGTCATGGTGGATGCTGCTTACTTACCCTGCCCTCTGCCTGACACTTCTCCCCTGCACATGTTGCCTCCCTGGACGCTTTGCTGACCCCTGGGATGCTTTGCTGCACCTCGTCCCCATGCCTTGCTTTGCTGCTTGGCAGGACCCTTCCCCCACCCCATGTCCCCCCCCCCCCCAGTTAAATTTCTGCAGCCCTACCCTGCCCCTTTTCGCTGTGCTCCCTGGTTCTTGACCCTTACCCCCTCTTCCATCTCCCCTCTGTTGAGTTGCTGGTCACTGCTTTTGGATCTGGTGACCCCTAGCGGTCACTGAAGCCTGAGTCACATGATGGACGCTATGCTGCACTGTTTTACGTGTTATTTATTTTGGGGGCACTTGTGCCCAATTTGCACTTACGTATTAGGGGATGTTATTTCAGGGGACGTTGATGTGCCTTATGGAACTTTGCTCCTGTGTTTTTTCTCATTATGATATTGATCTCTCCATCTCTCCTGCTGGATTCTCCTAGTTTTTCTCCTCCCCCCCATCCCTTTTGCGTGGGGTATTGCTTCTCATTCTTTCCGCTTGTTTCTTATGGTTGCCCCCTTCCTTCTTCTGCTATTGGGTCCCCATCGTCTTGCTCCCTTCTGCATATCCCCTTCCCTTTACCTTCTCTGGCCTCCTCTCCTCTTCCTCTCCTGCTTCCTTTTTTTTCTTCCCTCGCTCCTAGCTCACTGTTGTGACTTCAACGCTGTCCCTTGCCTTCATACCCCTTCTCCTTGGCTTTCTTTATTCTCTCTCACATTTGTTGGTCCTACTACCTAAACTGGTCCTATGTACCAACTCCTCAGCCCTGATTTTACTTTGTAAGTAGTCGGGGTTCTCCCCACTAGATGGAGCTGAAGCTCTTCTGATGCTTTTTCAGCGGATTTACTGTTCTTATTTTGTTCATATGTTTTGTCTTCTCTCCCCCATGTCACTAGGGGGTTTGTTTTGTTTCCCTGCATGGACTCAGCGGTTCACTGCTACCTCTTTTGTACGTTGCTACCTGTCTTTTTTCTGTCTTTGTGACTGTTCCTACATGTCTATGTGTGTTATTAGGACAGACACTGATGTGTTTCTTTTATTTAGACTTTTACTATGGCTGATCTCAGAGTGATGTCAAGGAACATCAGAGGAGCCCATACCCCGTGTAAGAAAAATTCCAAAATTTTATGAAAAAATTGAAAATTTTGCATTTTTTTTTACTTTGAAGCTCTCTGCCATATTCCAAATAAATGATATATTGATTCACATATACAACATGTCTACTTTATGATTGCATCATGAAGTTGACATGTTTTTACTTTTGGAAGACATCAGAGGGCTTCAAATTACAGCAGCAATTTTCCAATTTTCTGTTTTGAAGTGGATTTGAAGGGCCTTCTTTTTTAGAAATTCCCCACAAATGACCCCATTATAAAAACAGCACCCCTCAAAGTATTCAAAATGTCATTCAAAAGGTTTGTTAACCCTTTAGGTGTTTCACAGGAATAGCAGCAAATTGATGGAGAAAATTCAAAATCTTCATTTTTTACACTGGCATGTTCTTGTAGACCCAGTTTTTGAATTTTTACAAGGGGTAAAAGGAGAGAAATCTTCCTAAAATGTGTAACCCAATTTCTCTTGAGTAAGGAAATACCTCATATGTGGATGTCAAGTGTTCGGCGGGTGCACTAGAGGGCTCAGAAGGGAAGGAGCTACAGTGGAATTTTGGAGAGTGACTTTTTCTGAAATGGTTTTTGTTGGGCATGTTGCATTTAGGAAGCCCCTATGGTGCCAGAACAGCAAAAAAAAAAAAAACCACATGGCATACTATTTTGGAAACTACACACCTCAAGGCACGTAACAAGGGGTCCAGTGAGCCTTAACACAGCACAGGTGTTTCACAACTTTTTGTTAAACTTGGATGTGTAAATGATTTTTTTTTTTTTTTTGAAATGCTAGTTTTCCCCCAAATTTTAAATTTTTACAAGGGATAATAGGACAAAATGCCCCCCCAAAATTTGTAACCCCATCTCTTCTGAGTATGGAAATATCCCATGTGTGGACGTCAAGTGCTCTGCTGGCGCACTACAATGCTCAGAAGAGAAGGAGTCACATATGGCTATTGAAAAGCGAATTTTGCTGAAATGGTTTTTGGAGGGCATGTCGCATTTAGGAAGCCCCTATGGTGCCAGAACAGCAAAAAAAAAAACACATGGCATACTATTTTGGAAACTACACCCCTCAAGGAACGCAACAAGGGGTAGAGTGAGACTTAACACCTCACAGGTGTTTGACGTCTTTTTGTTAAAGTCGGATGTGTAAAGGAAAAAAAATTTTTTTCACTAAAATGCTAGTTTTCCCCCAAATTTTACATTTTTTACAAGGGGTAATAGGAGAAAATGACCCCCAAAATTTGTAACCCCATTTCTTCTGAGTATGGAAATACCCAATGTGTGGATGTCAAGTGCTCTGCTGGCGCACTACAATGCTCAGAAGAGGAGGAGCGCCATTGAGCTTTTGGAGACAGAATTTGGTTGGAATAGAAGTCGGGGGCCATGTGCATTTACAAAGCCCCCCGTGGTGCTAGAACAGTTACATTTTTCATTTTCACGGACCACTGTTCCAAAAAACTGTCAGACACCTGTGGGGCGTAAATGCTCACTGTACCCCTTATTACATTACATTACATGAGGGGTGTAGTTTCCAAAATGGGGTCACATGTGGGGGGGTCCATTGTTCTGGCTCTATGGGGGCTTTGTAAACACACGTGGCCTTCAATTCCAGACACATTTTCTTTTGAAAATCCCAATGGTGCTCCTTCTCTTCTGAGCATTGTAGTGTGCCAGCAGAGCACTTTACATCCACATATGGGGTATGTTCTTACTCAGAAGACTTTTTTCCTATTTTTCCTTGTGAAAATGAAAAATTTTGGGTAACACCAACATTTTAGCATTTTTTTTTTTATTTTTCCATCCAACTTTAATGAAAATTCTTCAAACACCTGTGGGGTGTTCAGGTGCACTATACCCTTTGTTACGTTCCGTGAGGGGTGTCGTTTCCAAAATGGGGTCACATGTGGGTATTTCTTTTTTTGCGTTTATGGCAGAACCGCTGTAAAATCAGCCACCCCTGTGCAAATCACCAATTTAGGCTTCAAATGTACATAGTGCGCTCTCACTCCAGAGCATTTTACGCCCACATCTGGGGTATTTCCGTACTCAGGAGAAATTGCGTTACAAATTTTTGGGGGTCTTTTTTTCCTTTTAACACTTGTGAAAATAAAAAGTATGTGGCAACACCAGCATGTCAGTGTAATTAATTTTTTTTTTTTTTTACACTAACAGGCTGGTGTAGACCCCAACTTTTCCTTTTCATAAGCGGTAAAAGGAGAAAAAGCCCCCCAAAATTTGCAGTGCAATTTCTCCCGAGTATGGAAATACCCCATATGTGGCCCTAAACTGTTTCCTTGAAATACGACATGGCTCCGAAGTGAAAGAGCGCCATGCGCATTTGAGGACTAAATTAGGCATTGCATAGGGGTGGACATAGGGTGTCTCCAGCTGTTGCTAAACTCCCAGCATGCCTGGACAGTCAGTGGCTGTCCGGAAATGCTGAGAGTTGTTGTTTTGCAACAGCTGGAGGCTCCATTTTGGAAACACTGCAGTACAATACGCTTTTCATTTTTATTGGGGGGGACAGTGTAAGGGGTGTCTATGTAGTGTTTTATCCTTTATTATGTGTTAGTGTAGTGTAGTGTAGTGTTTTTAGGGTACGTTTGCACTGGCAGAGGTTTACAGTGAGCTTCCCGCTAGAAATTTGCGCTGCGGCGAAAAATTTGCCGCAGCTCATACTTGAAGCAGGAAACTTACTGTAAACCTGCCCGTGTGAATGAACCCTGTACGTTCACATGGGGGGGGGGGAGGGGGGAACCTCCAGCTGTTTCAAAACTACAACTCCCAGCATGTACTGACAGACTGTGCATGCTGGGAGTTGTAGTTTTGCAACCAGTGTGCCTATAGCTGTTGCAAAACTACAACTCCCAGCATGTACTGATGCTGGGAGATGTAGTTGTGCAACAGCTGGACCTACGCAACTACAACTCCCAGCATGCCGAGACAGCCGGAATCAGCACAAATCGCAAGTGTGAATTCACTTGCGATTTGCACCGATCGTCAACATGGGGGGGGTCTGATGACCCCCCTGGGCATTTGCGCGGTGTGCCTGCTGATCGATATCAGTAGTCACCCCAGTCCGGTCCCCGCCCAGCGGGGACCGAAATTCCCACGGGCGTACAGGTATGCCCTGGGTCCTTAAGACCCAGGTACAGAAGGCGTATCCATACACCCTGGATCCTGTACGGGTTAAGGGGTCAAAACAGACAGCCCAGAAAGGATGGGTGAGAATGCTACCCTTAACCAGATTATAGTGACAGCCGTTTCAAACCACTAAGGAATTTTATCAGACCAGCAGTCTGATGAAACACCTTAGTGGTGTGAAACAGCTGTCACTATTGTCTGATTAGGAGTAGAATTCTTACCTGTCCTTGCTGGGCTGTTTGTTTTGAACTGCATGAAGATGAAAGAAACCACTGCTACACATCAATGGTGAGTGCTCTCATATTTGATCTACTGAACTCTATGGTAAATAGCTTGATTTGTTCCTGCACAATTTTCTAAACTGACAATTTTGGGATTCTCTAGCTCAAGTGTTACGTTAAGACTGACTATACAGATACAGGAGACTTCCAGTTTTGTTCAGGGGTAAACTATGTAGGGGTTCCACATCAATTACTTTATATGGCCTTACTGTGATGTATTGTCTTTGTGAAACAGGCATCTCACCTGAATACACTGACAGGTGACTGGACAAGCACTGTAAGCCAATGTTGCCCAGTTTGTGTGCAATGGAGTCCGCAGAAGTCCTCCGTCCAATGCTACCACTCTTCCATCCTTTCAGCAAGGATTGGGTATGAAGGAATTGCAGATTGTAATACTCTGTTTGGACTCAACAAAAATATCACTGAAAAATGGGACCAAAATCAACCAAAAAAAAATAAATCACAGAGAAGAGGCCACACTTACTGGTTACTGGTACATGGGCAGATTAGGCAATTATTTCCACTATGATGCAGATCAGCCACAATGCTATATAAGGGGAGTTTGCACAAGTGCAACATACTGATGAACAACCAAGGGGGGTAGCTGCAGGTTGCACACAGATAAGGCATACTCAGGGCGCAAATTAGCGTGTAGTGCACCATTCTGTCTTAGGTAGGTAGCCAAGTAGCTAGGTAGATAAGTATATAGGTAGGTAGCCTGATTGGTAGCTATGTTAGTAGCTAAGTAGTAGCTATATAGATAGATAGCTATGTTGTTTAGGTAGCTAGGATGATTGGGTAGCTATGTTGGTTAAGTAGCCAGGTATGTAGGTATGTTAGGTAGCCAGCTGCATCCTTTCCCCCAAGATGCCAGGATAAAGGGGGGAAAAAGGAAAGAAAAACAAAAAAAAACTAAATTATTCTTACCTCATCAAGTACCACTTGTCACGATGCCGGCTGGCAGGTAGTGGATCCTCTGTGCCAGAGAGGGATTGGCGTGGACCGTGCTAGTGGATCGGTTCTAAGTCACTACTGGTTTTCACCAGAGCCCGCCGCAAAGCGGGATGGTCTTGCTGCGGCGGTAGTGACCAGGTCGTATCCACTAGCAACGGCTCAACCTCTCTGACTGCTGAAGATAGGCGCGGTACAAGGGAGTAGACAGAAGCAAGGTCGGACGTAGCAGAAGGTCGGGGCAGGCAGCAAGGATCGTAGTCGGGGGCAACGGCAGGAGGTCTGGAACACAGGCTAGGAACACACAAGGAAACGCTTTCACTGGCACAATGGCAACAAGATCCGGCGAGGGAGTGAAGGGGAAGTGAGGTATAAATAGGGAGTGCACAGGTGAACACACTAATTGGAACCACTGCGCCAATCAGCGGCGCAGTGGCCCTTTAAATCGCAGAGACCCGGCGCGCGCGCGCCCTAGGGAGCGGGGCCGCGCGCGCCGGGACAGGACAGACGGAGAGCGAGTCAGGTACGGGAGCCGGGATGCGCATCGCGAGCGGGCGCTACCCGCATCGCGAATCGCATCCCGGCTGGAGACGGTATCGCAGCGCACCGGGTCAGTGGAGCTGCCCGGAGCGCTGCGGTAGCGAGAGAGAAGCGAGCGCTCCGGGGAGGAGCGGGGACCCGGAGCGCTCGGCGTAACAGTACCCCCCCCCTTGGGTCTGTAATAAAATCCATACCAATCAGAGACCAAGGCTGTTCGGGGACAGGCAGAGGATGAAGAAAACCAGCGGGCTTCTGGCGAGGAGTCTTATCCCGGGCACAGACAGTGCAGGCTCGCACAAAGTCCACGACATCCGTCTCCAGAGTCGGCCACCAATAGAAGCGAGAGATGAGTTGCACAGATTTCTTGATGCCTGCATGACCTGCGAGATGGGAGGAGTGACCCCATTTGAGGATTCCGAGGCGTTGGCGTGGAGAGACGAAGGTCTTTCCTGGAGGAGTTTGCCTGATGGAGGCTGGAGAAGTGGAAATCAGGCAGTCAGGAGGAATGATGTGTTGCGGAGAGAGTTCAACTTCCGAGGCATCCGAGGAACGAGAGAGAGCATCGGCCCTAATGTTCTTATCGGCAGGCCGAAAGTGAATTTCAAAATTAAATCGGGCAAAGAACAGAGACCAAGTATCCTAGGAAAGGAAGAGATTGGCATTCAAACAGACATTTCTCTATCTTGGCATAAAGTTGATTGTCACGAAGTCTCTGAAGAACCATACGGACATGCTGGCGGTGTTCTTCTAGATTGGCAGAAAAAATCAGGATATCGTCCAGATATACAACAACACAGGAGTATAAGAGATCACGAAAAATTTCATTAACAAAGTCTTGGAAGACGGCAGGGGCGTTGCACAGGCCAAAGGGCATGACCAGATACTCAAAGTGTCCATCTCTAGTGTTAAATGCCGTTTTCCATTCATCCCCCTCTCTGATGCGGATGAGATTATAAGCACCTCTTAAGTCCAGTTTGGTAAAGATGTGGGCACCTTGGAGGCGATCAAAGAGTTCAGAGATGAGGGGTAGGGGGTAGCGGTTCTTTACCGTGATTTTATTAAGACCGCGGTAGTCAATGCAAGGACGTAGAGAGCCATCTTTTTTGGACACAAAGAAAAATCCGGCTCCGGCAGGAGAGGAGGATTTACGGATAAAGCCTTTTTTTAAATTTTCCTGGATGTACTCCGACATAGCAAGAGTCTCTGGGGCGGACAGAGGATAGATTCTGCCCCGGGGTGGAGTAGTGCCCGGGAGGAGGTCAATAGGACAATCATAAGGCCTGTGAGGAGGTAGAGTCTCAGCTTGTTTTTTGCAAAAAACATCCGCAAAGTCGATATAGGCCTTAGGGAGACCGGTTACAGGGGGAACCACAGAGTCACGGCAAGGGGTACTGGGAACCGGTTTTAGGCAGTCCTTGAAACAAGAGGGCCCCCAACTCTTGATCTCCCCAGTGGACCAATCCAGGGTTGGGGAATGGAGTTGAAGCCAGGGTAGTCCAAGGAGGATTTCGGAAGTGCAATTGGGGAGGACCAAAAATTCAATCTTCTCGTGATGAGGTCCGATGCACATTAGAAGGGGCTCCGTGCGGAAACGTATGGTACAGTCCAATCTTTCATTGTTTACACAATTGATGTAGAGGGGTCTGGCGAGACTGGTCACTGGGATGTTGAACCTGTTGACGAGAGAGGCCAAAATAAAATTTCCTGCAGATCCGGAATCCAAGAAGGCCATAGTAGAGAAGGAGAAGGCAGAGGCAGATATCCGCACAGGCACAGTAAGACGTGGAGAAGCAGAGTAGACATCAAGGACTGTCTCACCTTTGTGCGGAGTCAGCGTACGTCTTTCCAGGCGGGGAGGACGGATAGGACAATCCTTCAGGAAGTGTTCGGTACTGGCACAGTACAGGCAGAGATTCTCCATGCGGCGTCGTGTCCTCTCTTGAGGTGTCAGGCGAGACCGGTCGACCTGCATAGCCTCCACGGCGGGAGGCACAGGAACGGATTGCAGGGGACCAGAGGAGAGAGGAGCCGGGGAGAAAAAACGCCTTGTGCGAACAAAGTCCATATCCTGGCGGAGCTCCTGACGCCTTTCGGAAAAACGCATGTCAATGCGAGTGGCAAGATGGATGAGTTCATGTAGGTTAGCAGGGATTTCTCGTGCGGCCAGAACATCTTTAATGTTGCTGGATAGGCCTTTTTTAAAGGTCGCGCAGAGGGCCTCATTATTCCAGGATAATTCTGAAGCAAGAGTACGGAATTGTACGGCGTACTCGCCAACGGAAGAATTACCCTGGACCAGGTTCAACAGGGCAGTCTCAGCAGAAGAAACTCGGGCAGGTTCCTCAAAGACACTTCGAATTTCCGAGAAGAAGGAGTGTATAGAGGCAGTGACGGGGTCATTGCGGTCCCAGAGCGGTGTGGCCCATGACAGAGCTTTTCCAGACAGAAGGCTGACTACGAAAGCCACCTTAGACCTTTCAGTAGGAAACTGGTCCGACATCATCTCCAAGTGCAGGGAACATTGGGAAAGAAAGCCACGGCAGAATTTAGAGTCCCCATCAAATTTATCCGGCAAGGATAGTCGTAGACCAGAAGCGGCCACTCGCTGCGGAGGAGGTGCAGGAGCTGGCGGAGGAGATGATTGCTGAAGCTGTGGTAGTAGCTGCTGTAGCATCACGGTCAGTTGAGACAGCTGTTGGCCTTGTTGCGCTATCTGTTGTGACTGCTGGGCGACCACCGTGGTGAGGTCGGCGACAACTGGCAGAGGAACTTCAGCGGGATCCATGGCCGGATCTACTGTCACGATGCCGGCTGGCAGGTAGTGGATCCTCTGTGCCAGAGAGGGATTGGCGTGGACCGTGCTAGTGGATCGGTTCTAAGTCACTACTGGTTTTCACCAGAGCCCGCCGCAAAGCGGGATGGTCTTGCTGCGGCGGTAGTGACCAGGTCGTATCCACTAGCAACGGCTCAACCTCTCTGACTGCTGAAGATAGGCGCGGTACAAGGGAGTAGACAGAAGCAAGGTCGGACGTAGCAGAAGGTCGGGGCAGGCAGCAAGGATCGTAGTCGGGGGCAATGGCAGGAGGTCTGGAACACAGGCTAGGAACACACAAGGAAACGCTTTCACTGGCACAATGGCAACAAGATCCGGCGAGGGAGTGAAGGGGAAGTGAGGTATAAATAGGGAGTGCACAGGTGAACACACTAATTGGAACCACTGCGCCAATCAGCGGCGCAGTGGCCCTTTAAATCGCAGAGACCCGGCGCGCGCGCGCCCTAGGGAGCGGGGCCGCGCGCGCCGGGACAGGACAGACGGAGAGCGAGTCAGGTACGGGAGCCGGGATGCGCATCGCGAGCGGGCGCTACCCGCATCGCGAATCGCATCCCGGCTGGAGACGGTATCGCAGCGCACCGGGTCAGTGGAGCTGCCCGGAGCGCTGCGGTAGCGAGAGAGAAGCGAGCGCTCCGGGGAGGAGCGGGGACCCGGAGCGCTCGGCGTAACACCACTCATCAGTTTCCTCCACAGTACAGTACTCTTCCAGAGTGCAGCAACCAATGAGGGACATCATCAGCACCTTTATTGCGCGGAGACAGAGGTCTTGGGCCTACCCTCAGTGTAGGCCATTGGAGCTACATTTTTACAGAGAACAGGGCCACAGACTGGGTACAGTATATGAGTAAGTGGCTCAATTTCTAGATTGCAGAGCAACAGCTTATGATGGAACTATGTGAGTGACAATATGGAACACATTGAATAGTGCTATATGCAAAACAGGAGTCCTGCATACAGCGGGCATGCTAAAAACAAGGGGTCCTACGTATATGGGGAAAGCCAAGAGAGAGTCCTACCTATAGATGGCAAATTACTGACAGAGGAGTCCTATCTATATAGGGGGCAAACAACCTACGGGGGGGGGGGGGTCATATCAACTTTTGACATGTCTGTGACAATCAAACCTTTTTACATATACACACAGTGCAGACCACAACTTTGGACACACCTTCTCATTCAGAGTTTTCTTTATTTTCATGACAATGAAAATTGTAGATTCACACTGAAGGCATCAAAACTATGAATTAACACATGTGGAATTATATACCTAACTAAAAAGTGTAAAACAACTGAAAATATGACATATTTTAGGTTCTTCAAAGTAGCCACCTTTTGCTTTGATTACTGCTTTGCACACTCTTGGCATTCTCTTGTTGACATTCAAGAGGTAATCACCTGAAATGGTTTTCACTTCACAGGTGTGCTGGTGTGGAGGAGGAGGTGTAATGGTGACACTGTTGGGGATTTATTCAAAATTGAAGGCATACTGAACCAGCATGGCTACCACAGTATCTTGCAGCGGCATGCTATTCCATCCGGTTTGCGTTTAGTTGGACAATCATTTATTTTTCAACATGACAATGACCCCAAACACACCTCCAGGCTGTGTAAGGGCTATTTGACCAAGAAGGAGAGTGATGGGGTTCTGCGCCAGATGACCTGGCCTCCACAGTCACCGGACCTGAACCCAATCGAGATGGTTTGGGGTGAGCTGGACCGCAGAGTGAAGGCAAAAAGGGCCAACAAGTGCTAAGCATCTCTGGGAACTCCTTCAAGACTGTTGGAAGACCATTTCAGGTGACTACCTCTTGAAGCTCATCAAGAAAATGCCAAGAATGTGCAAAGCAGTAATCAAAGCAAAAGGCTAGAACCTAGAATATTACATATTTTCACACTTTTTTTGTTATGTCTATAATTCCACATGTGTTAATTCATAGTTTTGATGCCTTCAGTGTGAATCTACAATTTTCATAGTCATGAAAATAAAGAAAACTCTGAATGAGAAAGTGTGTCCAAACTTTTGGTCTGTACTGTATATATATATATATATATATATATATATATATATACACACATACAGTGAAGGAAAAAAGTATTTAGTCAGCCTGTAATTTAGAGGCCTGTAATTTTCATCATAGGTATACTGTAATGCTGTAATTTTCATCATAGGTATACCTTATGAGAGACACAATGAGGGGGAAAAAAATCACATTGTCTGATTTTTTAAGAATTTATTTGCAAATTATGGTGGAAAATAAGTATTTGGTCACCTACAAACAGGCAAGATTTCTGGTTCTCACAGACCAGTAACTTCTTCTTTAAGAGTCTCCTCTGTCCTCCACTCGTTACCTGTATTAATGGCACCTGTTTGAACTTGTTATCAGTATAAAAGACACCTGTACACAACCTCAAACAGTCACACCCCAAACTCCACTATGGCCAAGACCAAAGAGTTGTCAAAGGACACCAAAAACAAAATTGTAGACCTGCACCAGGCTGGAAAGACTGAATCTTCAATAGGCAAGCAGCTTGGTGTGAAGAAATCAACTGTGGAAGCAATTATTAGAAAATGGAAGACATACAAGACCACTGGGGAGGGGGAGAGTTAGTGAATGACCTGCAGAGAGCTGGGACCAAAGTAACAAAGGCTACCATCAGTATCACACTACGCTGCCAGGGACTAAAGTCATGCAGTGCCAGACGTGTTCCCCTGCTTAAGCCAGTACATGTCCAGGCCCATCTGAAGTTTGCTAGAGAGCATTTGGATGATCCAGAAGAGGATTGGGAGAATGTCATATGGTCAGATGAAACCAATTTACTTTTTGGTAAAAACTCGTCATGTTTGGAGGAGAAAGAATGCTGAGTTGCATCCAAAGAACACCATACCTACTGTGAAGCATGAGGGTGGAAACATCATGCTTTTGAGTGAAAACCTCCTTCCATCAACAAGGGCATTGAGGATGAAACATGGCTGGGTCTTTCAGCATGACTTTGATTCCAAACACACCACCCGGGCAATGAAGGAGTGGCTTCGTAAGAAGCATTTCAAGGTCCTGGAGTGGCCTAGCCAGTCTCCAGATCTCATCCCATAGAAAACCTTTGGAGGGAGTTGAAAGTCTGTGTTGCCCAGAGACAGCCCCAAAACATCACTGATTTAGTAGATCTGCATGGAGGAATGGGCCAAAATACCAGCAACAGTGTGTGAAAACCTTGTGAAGACTTACAGAAAACGTTTAACCTCTGTCATTGCCAACAAAGGGTATATAACAAAGTACTGAGATGAACTTTTGTTATTGACCAAATACTTATTTTCCACCATAATTTGCAAATAAATTCTTTAAAAAACAGACAATGTGATTTCATGGATTTTTTTTTTCTCATTATGTCTCTCATAGTGTAGGTATACCTATGATGAAAATGTCAGGCCTCTCATCTTTTTAAGTGGGAGAACTTGCACAATTGGTAACTGACTAAATACTTTTTTGCCCTACTGTGTGTGTGTGTGTGTGTGTGTGTGTGTGTATATATATATATATATATATATATATATATATATAGTGACACATACCTAGCTATTTAAAATTGTCCCCTCTTCCCTTATCCTTCACATTTTACTGCTATCTTTATGAAGTGCTGTCTGCCATCTCTTTAGTGAAAGGTAAATTTTTGCTATATAATGCTCACTGCTGATGGCAGACAGTAGAGATGAGTGAACTTACAGTAAATTCGATTCATCACGAACTTCCTCTTTCCTAGGAATGTATCTACCTTTTCCAGCCCACCGGAGCACCTGAAGGCTGAACTAATTTACGCAGGATAAGTCATCAACTGCCGAGCCGAGAAGTTTATGACGAATCGAATTTACTGTAAGTTCGCTCATCTCTAGCAGACAGCAATAAATATATACTGATAGCAATAGGAGGAGAACCATGGAGAAATGTAGACATATGGGAAGAAAGAAGTGGTTTAAACTCCATAACAGCCCTTTGTGTAGGTCTATGTCTCAGTTAATCAGCTGTTTGGGCCCTCCCAGAAATAAAAAGTGAACCGGAAGCCTCATTTATGTACTTTGTGTAGTGGTGTCGCTGGCTTACTTTGACCTTTAGGATACTAGGGGGAGCTGTTGTACAACTAAACAGCGGGCCAAGTGTCGGCAGCTCAGGACAGGTGAGGGACACCAGGGGAAGGGGGACAGGTGATGGGCCACTGCAGACTCCTAGCAGAGAAGTGTGTGTCCTGATTCCCGTGATCGGGACACACACCTTGCTGCTCAGGATTTATATGTGCAGAACGCTGTCATCAGCTGGTCAGATTTGACTAGCTGATAGGAGAGATCGCTATGGGACGAAACCCTCCTAGGTCCCGAGGCAAGATGGCTGGCTATTAGTGATAGCCACCATCTTACTTGGTGCGGCGGGATGCCAGTAGCGGGCAGACGCATGAAGTACATGTACGTCATAGGTCAGGAAAACCTTCCTGGACATGACGTACATGTATGTCATGGGTCCGGAAGGGGTTAAACAAAAATACCCTACACTTACTTCTCATTTGGTCCCTGTAGCCTTCAGTATCTCTGCTCCCGGGCCCTTGTATGCTCTACTTTAAAGTGCTGGCCACACAGATGTTCCACCTTAACCAGTGCTTGGCAAAACAGCACACTGACATATCAAATTCCGGAACCAGGACCACAGTGGAGACCGTTTTGTTTTTCCTCCTCGTCTTTTAGGAGGCGGAGGCATCCTTTTTATTTTCCCATCCACAGAGCCAAATGAGAGATTGTTTTTTGCGTGACCAATTGCACTTTGTAATGACACCTTTCATTTTACCATAAATGGGGGGTGCGGTTGAATTAAAAAACCCAGTGCACTTTAAAGGGGTACTCCGGGGCTTACACATCTTATCCCCAATCCAAAGAATAGGGGATAAGATGCCTGATTGCAGGAGTCCCGCAGCTGGGGACACCCATGATCATGCATGCGGCACCCCGTTTGTAATCAGTCCCCGGAGCGTGTTCGCTCCGGGTCTGATTACGCTCGACCGCAGGGCCGGCAACGTGTGACGTCATGCTCCGCCCCTCAATGCAAGCCTACGGGAGGGGGCGAACACGCTCCGGGGACTGATTACAAACGGGGTGCCGCGTGCATGATCTCGGGGGTCCCCAGCTGCGGGACTCCCGCGATCAGGCATCTTATCCCCTATCCTTTGGATAAGGGATAAGATGTGTAAGCACCGGAGTACCCCTTTAAGGTAAAACTGACATGTTGAAAAATTTTAACAAAATACCTATTTCTGACATCTATAACTTACTAAATTTTTTGTATACGGGGCTTTATGAGGGCTTATGTTATAAAGCATGATCTGTAGTTTTTATCACTAACACTTTTGCATCGATGTGTCTATTTTATTCTGGGATGTAAGGTAACCAAAAATTAGCAATTTGGACATTTTGTATTGTTTTACTTTTAGACCTTATGGGATCATTGACATTATACTTTAATAGTTTAGAAATTTTTTAATAGTTCGGAGATTTTTTTAAACTTTTTTTTTTTTACATTAAAAAGTAAAAAGGGAAAAGAAGAATGATTAACATTTTTATTGGTGGAGGAGCTTATTCACATTTTTTTTTTTTTTACTATTTAACCAGCAACCCACTGTGTTTTAAGTGATCACAGCTTCTGCACTCGCTTGATGTGCATGACATAAATGTACATCATGATGTGCAAAGTACCATGGCACCACAACGTACATTTTCTTTGTGTGTCCTATAGGGGTTAACCTGGCACCACCACAACACAATGGAAAATTTAGATTTTTTTTGACAGTTTATCAATATGACCTTTTAGGTTATTTAGAGCCTCGTAGTACTGAGAAAATATTTCAGATATTTGTGCTTGATCATAAGTATCTACTTTGTCAAGGTTTTAATTTTAGGAAACAAAGTCACCTGTTCCCTCAATATATTAGTCAAGCTAAGGACTGCCCGGATTTGTGAGGGTTCAGGCATATATCTGTAACAAAATGGATTTAAGGATTTCTATTGCAGAAAATGGCAGGAGAGTGATTGTTAAGGGTCCCTTCACACTACGTATTTTTCGAGTGGAACTCCACTCCAGAAAAAATATGGTGCAGCAGCCTCCAGTTGTTTTCAGTGTGATTCTGCTCCATGCCCCATTCAGGCTACATAAATTCCATACCCCTTAGACTCCTGTTCATTCTTTTGGCAAAATGAGCTGGAAAATGCATTGCCGTCTATGGAGACAGCGCATTTCTGAGTGGTCCTAGCACTGGCTTCTGCCTGTACCCACAGATAGAATCTCTGCTTACTGATGATTTCTGGAGCCTTTACCCACTTAAGGCAGACTCTGCTTTGTATCAAAATTTCTTCATGTTTAATACAATCTCAAAATCTGTACCTTATTTATTTTGCAAGGAGCAAAGATAGTTAAAGTATAGTAATAAGAGCAATAAATTAAAATAAATAGCAAGTCTAGTAAAACACACATAATAAAGCAAAGTAGTTGTAGTGTGTCTTTTTCATCCATAGATGGCAGCATTTGCAAGTGTACATTGAACAGGGAAGAAACCAGTAGATGCTACTTTACATTAACATCACCCCACCTCCAGTTATATGAAATAAATATCTATATACTATATACTTACTGTGTAATGGTGATGTCTGCTTATCATGACAAGGTTAGCCAACTATAAAAACAGAAATAAATACACACATGCCTTCTAGGGTATATTCACACACACACATCAGATCTGCAATTACGGATCCACAGTTGCTGATTTGAGCCACTGCGTTTTTTTGGCGAATTATTTTCTGTTAAGGAAAGTGGGCTGCAGAACACCCGCAGCAGAAAATATGCCCGTAATCCACCCGTGATGCACAGGATTTTCTGCTGCAGATTTCAATGTAAACTAAATAACTGGGCACAGCTTTCAATCTGCAGTTACAAATCCTGTGCATCAAATCTGTGCAGGATCCTATACATGTGAAGGTACCCTTAGGGTACATTTATACACAGGATCTGCAGCGGATTTGAAGTTGTAAAATCTGCAATTGCCGATCTGCAACTGCGGATTTTACAAGGCACTTCTTATGTGTTTTTGATTGCCTTGGAAATTTGCAATTGTGGATCTGCAAGTTAAAATCTGCAGTGGATTGGTGTGTGTGAAAGCACCCTTACAAAACTTTAGTGAAAAAACGAGTTGTTCTAGAGCTCGCTGGATTCAACCTTTGTACTGAAGTAGGATACCACAACTACAAGGCGCATGACTGGAGTGATTTTAGATACATACTCCGGGTATGGCCAAATAACCTGTTGGAGAAATAACCTGTTGGAGAAAAATGGGCTTTCAGACAGTTTATTTAACACACCATTATCACATATAAATAACAATATAAACAGTATCAACATTCTATACATAACATGACCAAAAATGACAGAATGGGTCCCTGGAGGTCTCAACTGTATTCTGAAATTTCACCAAACCGAAGGCACTAAATTTTCCTTTTACCCTTGGCCGCAACTCCCTGACCCAAGGGCACCCACACAGCTCAGTGCCTGTTTCCATCCAAAACTCCTGGGGCCCCTACACACCACCAAGAGGCCCAGTCCAGCTGTACCATAATAACTGTCCAACTCGCCTCCATTTCCATACTCCTAACAATATTTTTAAAACCTTACACACCTACAAGGACCCATAGACCTGCCACAGATGAAAGAGAGAGACACCTCACAAACTTTCATCCCGCCACACCCGAACAGCCGTTTCAATGCCCTCCTGCAGTGCCAGAGCCCATAGATCTGAACCAATCGCACTCAGATGCACACCATCATCCATCAAAAACTCACCCGGCTCGCCCTCCAACTCCACATGTCGGACCACAATCCCCCCATCAAGCCGAACAAAATGGCCCACCTCCTTATCCAACTTCACCCGGTCTTTGTTTAAGCGGACCACCAATGGCGTAACGCCAAACCCTCTTAGCCACCATATCTGACCACAACACCACCATACCTGGGAAAGTGGACGACAAATGAAGAAGGTCCATCTTAATATTGTGAATAATCTCGCGAGAGGGGCGTAAACCTGTATCGTCCCCCCCCCGCATGCACCACAAGCACATCCGGAGAACGATCAAGCGCCGCATGAAACTGAACCTCCCTCAACAACTGACTCCATAACATACCCCCAACCCCAATCCAACGCAACAAAGCCACAACCTGGCAAACCCCAGCTGCATCCCGTCAGGGCGAACTGCCACATGCCGTGCTCCGCAATCCACACCAAACAAGGCGAAGGATCTGTAAAACACAAAAAGAAAGAAGATTCAAGCCACCTAAAAATTACCCCAGTTCACATAAATCCCACCAAAAGAACAGACCCCCTCCCCCCTACAGCAGGTGAAGACGCACATACAGGCGGGACTGATCAGATTCCCACCTCCCTATCTGTCTAATGCGATCAGCCCCCAAACCCCACCTCGCCACTTCCGTAGCATCGCCAATCCTGAAGGAATGGGAACTATAATCCCTTGGCACCAAACCCTGCACTGCCAGACACGGCCAAAAAACGGCCACAAACTGATACCGGGACATGAACCCATGCACCAACAACACAACTGGACCCACTGGACGCACCTCCAAAAAAGCCCTCAAACACCCCACCAGACAAACCCCCGAACCAGCCAACTCCCCCAACACCAACCAACGACCCCGTCCAGACTGATCCGTCTTTGACCGACGGATCCGACACCGCACTTCATCGACCCCCAGCTCCACATTCCCAAACAACAAACCACCCACTGAAGACCGACTGAGCACCACCAATTCAGACACCCGAAAATCACCAAAAAAGGCCAAAGAAAAAGCCAAACGGAACAAAGAAGCCTCGTAAGCATCCCTACATTCCAACACCACCCTGCCAGCCAAAATCACTAGAAGGTCAAAAGACACCAGACGCCAAGTATCCGACCTCACCCTCCCGTTCTGATAGCCCCGCAGAGCCCACATAACTAAAAAATGCTTGTTCACATCCACTAACCCCCTGGACGCAAACCAAAAGACCAAAGCTGACATGTGCACCGTAATTCCATATACAGACAACCCCAACTCATACAACATGCCAACAAAGTACAACACCATCGAAACCCAATCATCCGCAGACGTACCGGCGCCCACCCTAACCAGCAGCCGCTCCCACCAAATCTTAGAATACGCATCCCATGTGCGGTCAGACAACGACCTCCGAATCAAATCCGCTGCTGATCCCAGGCCACGCCCCACAGCCGCTCGGAACAAGGAATCCCGCACTGCTCTGCATCCGGTGCCAGTCCTTGAAACCTTTCCCACTGTTAACGAGAAAGAGAATCAGCAACCTAGTTGACCACCCCGGGAACATGCACCGCCACAAACTGAGCATTTAAAAGCAGACCATGCAGCACTAAGTGTTGCAGCAAGCGCAACACAGGAGGCGAACTGGATGTTTGATTATTAATAGCATGCACGACCCCCATGTTAGCGCAACGGAAGTGCACCCGCCGAGCCTTCAAATGGTCACCCCAAATCTCAGCGGCCAGGACTATCAGAAATAATTCAAGCAAAACAAAGTTAGTCAACAATCCTCCAGGAAGCAGGCCAGATGCCCGCACTCTATTGCCCCTGAAAAAAGGCCCCAAAGCCCACTGACCCAAGGGCATCAGTAAACAACTCCAATTCATCTGTCTCCACCACCTCAGCCATCGAAATCGACCTACCATTATAAACTGACAACTCCCACACCAACAGATCCTCCCTCACTTCCAGGGATAAGCACACAAAATGGTGCGGAACTGTAACCCTAGCTGTAGCCATTGCCAAGCGCTGACAGAAAACCCGCCCTGTGGGCAAGATCCAACAGGCAAAATTCAACTTGCCCAGCAAAGATTGCACCTCACGTAGATGCACTTTCCTACGCTGTCGACACTGAGCCACTGACTGGCGCACATCCTCCAACTCATCCTCCGGAAGCCGGCACTCCATGAGATCACAGTCAATGATAATCCCCAAAAATATGACCACCGACACCGGACCTTCCGTTTTGTCAGCCCCAACGGCACCCCAAAACCTCGGGGCACCGCATCAATAGTGTGCAACAAAACAGAACAAACCCTCGAACCCCCCCCAAAAAAAATCTACCATTTCAGTGAAGCACAGAAGACCAGCCGGCCTCACGCTTCACCACCCACTCCAAAAAGCAACTAAACGTCTCAATGTAAGTACATGAAATAGAACAACCCATGGCCAAACAACAATCCACATAATACTGCCCACCCCAACAAACGAAAACTATCCGGATGAACCAGTAACAAGTGAAACGTCGATTCAATATCAGTCTTAGCCAACAAAGCCCCTTGTCCAAACTTCCGCACCCACCGAACCGCTGCATCAAAGGACATGTACGAAACCGAACAAATATCCGCATCAATACCATCGTTTAACGACGACCCAGCAGGGTATGACAAATGATGGATCAGCCTAAATGTACCCGGCTCCTTTTTGGGAACCAACCCCAGAGGCGAAACCACCAGGTCACCCAAGGGGGGGGCTCGCAAACAGGCCCACCATGTGACCCAAAGCGACCTCACCCGACAACTTCTCACAATCCTCGTCACAATCTGAGGATAACGGTAGGCCGACACCAGATTTCATCCCTCCGCCCCCGACGCCACAACCGTACTAGGGATACGAAACCCTTCACGAAAATCCAACTCTAACAAACCTGCCACTGCCCTATCTGGATACAGCCTTAGAAATGGGAGCATCTCGGCCACTTTCACCTTGCCCCGCCTAAAACAACGTAAGCGACTATGGGCACCCCCACATCCGGAGCACTCATGTTTAAATTTACAGTCAGAGAGAAACTTGCAGTATCCCTCACTGTATTGCCAGCAACAGCCCCGGTGCATACCGGCCTACTGCTCTGCTGTTGAGGAGCCGCCAGCCACCCATTGAAAGGGCTGCGACCCGCCACATGGCGCCGACATCAAACACATCCATAAGCTAATATCTTTGTGGTCCCAGCGCAGTGACAGACGCACCGCCTTGCATTGACGAAACTGTTCATCATACTGCAACCATGCAATGGTTATGGGGGGCATAAGCTTCCCTAACAGAGTCAAAATAACAAAAAAGAGCCGAACAATGTTCAGGCGCCTTTTCACCTATCACACTGGCAAAAATGGAGAAGGCCTGCATCCAATTAGAAAAAGTTCACGGAATCAACCAATACCGGCGCTTGTCCTCCCCCTCCTTCTTACTCTCATCTGGCTTTTCCCTATCCAGGTTGAATTTTTCTAACAGAAGCAAAGAAAAAATTTCGATATACTCGTCCTTCCAATTTTTTTCTTTAACTTCAGGCTTCAAATGCGCACCCAGGGGGCCCTCAAAGCACACATAAACCTCCCCTTTAGCCGCATCAGCCAAACGCACTTCATCAACCTCCTTAGAGGCAACCGCAGGAGCCCCAGACCCACCGCCCGCAGTCACCACCGACACAGGCCTACCTGCAGCACTCGCAACAGCATCCACCGGAGACATCACCCCTTCAGCACCCACCGGAGAAGGCCCTGACCTTGCTGCCCCCCATACAGACACCGGGGACCCACGAAGGACCCGCCCCCCCAACCCGCTGCGTCAGAACCCCCAACAGCTGGACTAATAAATGCCTAACTGGAGCATCTCATCCCCCAATAACCCCAGAGAAAGCGCACTCACCAAGCCGACCTGAGCCAGCCGACCCAGCAGAGTCCTGACGTCTGCCAACCGGAACCGCCAGCTCCAGTCCTCTGCGCTGAAATGGAGGAGTCACCAGAAGAAGCAGGCATGCTGTCAGGCACCGAGGGACTGGCTGTCACCTGTGCCGAAGAGGAATGTGACTCGGAGTCCTCTGAAGCAGAAGAGGGGGGGCGGGGCTAACACCCCCCCCCTCCGTCATCCATCAGAGTCCTGCTGTTGTTTCGCATCTGGTCAGCAGGGGGCGCAGGCACACAGAGCCCCTGAGGCAGCCCTGCCTCTCACTGCAGCCAGCACAGCCCTGCTGTCATGCCGCATCTGGTCAGCAGAGGGCGCAGACACACAGAGTCCCGGAGGCAGCCCTTCCTCTCACTGCAGGCTCCTGTGCCCGTGCAGTGCAAGAGCAGCAGGGGAAGAAATGGGGCCGGCCCTACATCCAGAGTGAGCCGCCCCGTCATCAGACACCGCAGCAGAGGTCCCAGCTCCGCTCTCTGCCGCACAAGTAGTTCGAGGATGGTCTGGCCGCACTCTAGCCCCGATCCCTAGCAGGGGGCCTGGCCGCAGCAGTAGTCTGGGAGCTCTCGACGATCAGAGGATGAAGAGCTGGCAGGCGGGCCCGCCCCAGCCGCATCCCTGCCACTAGCCGCAGATGGCCTCTAGAACACCTTTGGCTCAGTAGTCTCCACAGCAGCCACAGGTACCTGAGGGCCCTGGCTGGGACTCCTCACCTGGTGCCGGGATCTAGGAGCCAACTCAGGACTGAGGCGCTCCGGTGCTCGGGAGCGCCACATCCTGTACCGCTGACCAGAAGGGGGACACCTCACCCCCTTTGCTCCCCAACATCTGTTGAATCTGCCCCTGAAGCCAGGCTTCACCATGGATGATGACCGCTGAACGGAGCCGGAGCAGCAAGTCGTCCACTGAAGACATGGCGTTAGTGTTCCCACAGACACGTCCATTTCTTCACCTAACTTTCTCGACGCTGGCTCCTCCCCCTTCCAGCCCTTACATACCCCCATTACTCCACCCCCTGGCTACTGCGCCCCCCAATAGCAAACCCCACTAGGAAAACTGCCCATTTAACCGCCAAATGTTGGTGAAACCTTTTAACCCTTTAAATACACTAAAACCCCTGTCAAGCTCCTACTCCGCTAGGGTGTTCCGCTAGGGTGTTATCTAGCTCCATAGGCTCCCATTCACACTAAAGAGTCTCCAGCTGGAAAAAATCAGGGCAGAGATTCTGAGGGCGGATAGGATCATGCAGATATTGCTGGTTCTTTATAGATGGCAATGTATTCTGTATGGTGCTTCATCAAAAGAATGGACATGTTTATTCTTTTAGTAAAGAAATTTCAGTGACGGAAAGCTCCGCCACTAAATTTCCTTGTTCCCCAGAATCCAATTGACAGTACCACACTGGAATTTGCAACGGAATTCTGCTTGGAAATTCAGTAATGGAAATGTGCCATAACAAGTCAGTTACTGAAATCACTTCCCCTCTCAAAATGCAAGCCTTACAACACTAAGCACAATGCAAGCATCAGATGGAGTGGTATAAAGCCACTGGAATCTGGAACAGTACAAATGTGTTCTCTGGAGTGATGAATCGCGATTCTCTATCTGGCAGTCTAATGGATCAGTCTAAGTATGAAGAATGCCAGGAGAAGGTTACCTGCCTGACTGCATTGTGCCAACTGTAAAGTTTGGTTTAGGAGGGATAATGCTATGCGGTTGATGTGCAGTGGTTGGCCATAGCCATTAGTTCCATTAAAAGAAAACTGTAATGCTTTTAGAATACCAAGTCATTTTGGACAGTTTAGGAGAGTTTTGTGAGACAAAAGCTTAACTGACCTCAAAAACATCCAACATCTCTGGGGTGAACTAGACTTCACAAATTCTCTTTAGATGAATGTTCAAAAATTCACACAGAATAAATACACACATCAGAAGACCCAGTCTAGGTACTGATCTCTTTCCCACCGTAAACAACACTGAACAAACTGAAAATACTGGGGTCCGTCTTTGTTCAATTAGTAAAGAAAAATAAAACTTAGCCTTTATTTATTAAAGGCTATCAATTAAAATTAGAATAGCAAAATATCAATGTGCATGAGGACTAACAAACATATAATAACAAAGTGCATAATGCATAGCAGCACCTATATAGAATGGGTATGAAAAATGCTAGTAGCAGATATTGCTGGTAGGTAAAACAACTGGCAATGGCCAATAGGAATTAGGGTGTAAAGTGTAGACCAACTCTATGGTACCTACTAGGATCCTTAGGGGGTTTAAGGTGTGGGCCCCCAATAGCTGGCCTTACTTCTTATCTTCCCCTAACTGTTTGATACGTAACTGGGGCACTCGCCCTAAAAAGGGCGACCCCCGTATCGCTGGTACCTGGCCCCTACTCTGTCAAGCAGGTCTAATGATACAAATGCATAATTCATAAAGCCCCAATATACAAATATAAGACAGAGTGTGTCTTGTACATTGGAGGTTATCATATTATACACACTACAATATGATCTTGCTCTACATCTCTTTATATTGCAAGTGAAGTTCAGTGGATATGACCACTCTAACATTTATCATAAGACATGTATAATTGTGAAGAAAACTCATTGTATTTTCATCACAATACACAAAAATCTAAAAAGTGGGACTCCTGTCAGGCATCTATTAAATCTATGGCAAGTCCTCTGAAAACTGGTGCACTGTTTAAGCACTATGCCAGCATCTCTCCTGCATGCAGTCTGCACCAGATTTGTCAAAAGATTGCACATCCTCTTAAAGAATCAAGCATAGGCTAAATCAGTGACAGCACTGATCTAAATATGTCTAAATACGTTGACAAATCCAATGTGCTCTCACACTATTTATAGAATCCTGGTAGCAGAATGAGTGGCTGCATTTAGCCACTCATCTCCCCTACAGCAGCAAGTGAATGGCCATCCATGTGAATGCCTAGACAAGTCACATGCAATGTCACGCACCTGAATGCGGGCGGTCTGGAACAGGATGTGGATCCTCCACCTGTGTGACTGATGACTCGGACCGTATCAGGGAGCGGAGTCTAAGGTGCCGCTGGTCTTCACCAGAGCCCGCTGCAAAGCAGGATGGATTTGCTGCAGCAGGTGACACTCAGGTTGCTACACCCAATACGGCTCGACTACACAAGTAACTGGGCAAGGCGAGGTACAGGAGGATGAGATAGAGGCGTAGTCAATGTAGAAAAAGGTCAAGGCAGGCAGCAAAGGTCCATAGTCAAAAAACTTAGCAAGGAAGTCTGGTAACACGGGTAGGCAAAACAGGCAATGGGAATGCTTTTTCTTAGGCAATGAGCACTGAAGATGTGGTAGGGGGGTGTGGGTGGTGCAGGAACTTATAATGTGGTGTCAGGTGCAAAGACTAATTATGGGCACACTGGCCCTTTAAATTTCAGAGCTCCGTCGCGCGCACCCTAGGAGACGGGGACGTACGCGGCGGAGCTGAGTTAAAGTGGAAGCAGAGCGGGGTAAGTGACGGGCTGGGATTCGCATGCGGGCGCGTCCCGTGATGCGAATCCCAGCCCCGCCGACAGATGGGGACCCCGGTACACTGCGCTCATGGCCGGAGCTTGTGGCCGGAGCACAGCGCGTGACAGTACCCCCCCCCCTTTGGTCTCCCCCTCTTCTTATTGCTCAGAAACATTTTAAGAAGAGCTTGGTCCAGAATATTGTCCTGAGGCTCCCAAGACCTCTCCTCAGGACCAAATCCTTCCCAATCCACAAGTAGCGTTTCCCTCTGACCAGCTTGGAGCCAAGAATTTCCTTTACAGCAAAAACATCAGAGGTACCAGAGATGGAGGAAGGTGTGATGTGTTTTTGAGAAAAACGGTTGTGTGATAGCATCACTATGATCCCATAGTAGAGTAGCCCAGGCCAAGGCCCTACCAGACAGGAGACTGATGACGAAGGCCACCTTTGCTCGTTCTGTGGAGAACTGGTCCGCCATTAGTTCTATGTGCATGGAGCACTGCGTCACGAAACCCCAACAGGACTTGGGATCCCCCTCAAACTTCTCAGGAAGCAACAAACGGAGTTTTGATCCGGAGGAAACTGCAGGAGTGGAAGGCTGTACTGGAGCTGGAGGAGGCTGTGGCGGGTTCTGCTGGGCAGATAGCAGCTGCTGCATGGAGTATATCTGGTATATTGATTATTAAATAATTATTGATTATTACTTGTGTTTTTTTTCTGTAGGAATCATCTCTCTAAGAGGGGGGTGGTATCTGTTGGTTAAGGTTGCAATTAGAGATGAGGGAGCTGAATCTGGCGAACCTAGATTCGACCCGAATTTTTGGATTTTTCCATCTCACCGAACACTCGAGCTATTACCTTTATCGGCTCACGCGAGCCGGTAAATAGCACAAAACAAGCAGGGTGGGCAGCGGGCGATGAGATGATGCAGGGAAAGCAGAAGATCACATGATAACCCAGGTCTATCATGTGATTTGCGGATTACTGTGTCAATCAAGCTCAAAGGCCAATAGGACACAGCCAGGGACACACATAAAATGGCACTGACGTCACCCACAGCGTTCACAGCGCTCGGAACTTCTGCAGAGAGGATACAGAGAGAAAGGGAAAAAGCCAGACATAGGGACAGTTAGTGGTTAGAAAGACAGAGATACAGATTAAAAAGAGAGAGAAACATAGATAGATACAGATTAGAAAGAGAGACCGTGGGGGAGATTCATCAAAACCAGTGTAGAGGAAGAGTGGTGCAGTTGCCCATAGCAACCAATCAGATTGCTTCTTTCATTTTTAACAAGGTCTTTGAAAAATGAAAGAAGCAATCTGATTGGTTGCTATGGGCAACTGGGCAACCTTTACTTTGCACAGGCTTTGATAAATCTCAGTACTTGTGTGTGTGAACAGGAGTAAATCCCCATACAAGAAACCTACAGGGGCTTCTATACAGCAGATAAGGGGACATCCTTCTCACAGCCTCTGAAGGACTCCTCTTTTGCCACCACAAATCCAAAGCCTTTTTCAAGGTTCATACCTACAACTACCTAAATTGAATAGTGTACCTGAACCAGCTACAGTAGCCATTGCCGTGATTTGTATTTAGCCTGTAGTTCTGTTGCATTTTATATAGTTCCACAGACACTGTCCGTACGCATGGTGCAGTAATCTCAGCTAAGCGTGTTGATAAGTTCTACGTATCTGCTATCTAGCCTGTAGTTTTAATACAGGTCTGTTGCATTTCATACAGTTTTACAAACACCTTTAGTATGCATTGTGCCGTAATTTCAGCCAGTCAAAAAGTGTGTTGAAAAGTAATATGTATCTGCTATCGAACCTGTAGTGTTATTAGAGGTCTGTTGTATTCCATATAGTTCTGCAAACACCATCAGTGCGTATTGTGCAGTAATCTCAGCCAGTCAAGAAGCGTGTGGATAAGTAATATGTATCTACTATCTAGCCTGTAGCATTCATAGGGGTCTGTATTTCATACAGTTCCACAAACACCTTCAATACTCATTGTGCGGTCATCTTTGCAACACAAAAAGCGTTCAAAATGCTGAAACTTAGATTTGACAAGTAGGTTCGCAAAAATTCACCCAAAAAGGATAAAAGTTACCCATAAAAACATGTCTGGAAAAGGAGTTGGTGGACAGGGTAGAGGGCAGAAGAGCCCCAAGGAGTTTGACGTTGATGATGGTGTGGTGTTGGACAGGACATGGGAACCACCTGTGCATGAGCTGACGTGTTACAAGCAGGAGGGTAGTGCAGTGTCAGCGAAGAAGAGCGTAGCTGAGGTAGGGGAAAAACCTGGGAAACGAAACATGCGTAGGGCTGCTGGTCTGATTAGCTCGGGTGACTGTGACGCTGCTGCATGCTCGGGTTCTAATAAAAAACCATCCCGAGGAGGGCACAGTCAGGTGGTGCAGTCTCTGTACGATATTCTCACGTGTGGAACTTAATCTCCACCTAACCTGATGCAGAGAACGTGGCAATAGGTCATGTCTGCAAACAGAAAGTAAGCTGTGGCCAGGGTGTGAGTGTAGTGACTACATCTCTACACAGGTATACTGTATGGAGCGTCACCACAAAGCAGTGTGGGACAGTCGAGACGCCCCAGAACGTGAGGAAAACACTGCTGCTAGTGTTGATCCTCCAGATCCCTCCCAACTGTCTAACAGCCAGGCCTCTTCCACAGGCAGCACATTTTCGGGATTTGCCTCATCTGTGTCGTGCCCTCCTCCTCCCCAATCCCATCAGTTATTCATTGGGGAATCCATGTCCTCCAGACAACAGTATTCTCCCAGTCACCCTGTTGTAGTGCGTCTAAATTTGTACCTGGACAAGTTGTTGGTGGTGCAGGCCCTCCAATACCATTTTGTGTACTCCACAGCCTTCAGGCAACTAATGAGGTGTGCCCAGCCCAGGTGGTGCATACCTAGTCGCCATTATTTTCCAAAAAAAAGCCATCCCCACTTTGCACAATCATGTGACGAGAGGGTGGGCCACTCTATGAACTTGTATAGAAGTAGAAAGGCAAAAAAGAACCGAAAGGCAGCGCCTCGTGTATTACCCTCAGAAGGTAGGGAGTCCAACAATAAGTGTGGAATATAACACCCGGAATTAGGATCTGGGTGGCCGCTCACCTTACTGCAGAAATAATGCGCATATCACCCCTTAAGGGTACTCAAATTGTGGGATCAGCTGCTCAGCCTGATGGTCGCAGGAGGGGGTAACCCGTCCTGAAGAAACCTGAACAGTAATAAAGAAAGAAGAGACCAAAGTATTCAGAGTCGCAAAGAGGATATTATCCAAAGGCTTTTATTCGGGTTACAGGAATACAAGGTTATGATGCGCTTCGGGGCATGTTACCCCTTCCTCAGACAACCTAATGCACTATAGGCACCAGCAGGCTTTATATAGCACAAGATGGAGGTTTCTAGACACTTGATCACACACCATCAGTCCAATTGATCCCCCTTGGTCTAAACGAGATGGTGGAAAATGCCCTATAATGACTCTAGTAATAATGTGTATCTGTAGGTCCATTTATAATCCCACGATTCACGGTATTTCCTTGTAAGGGACTGCGTCCTGGAGGTACGTTATATTGATTATATAAATTTTAGATTATGTACTTTTACCTATTCTCCATTGGCACACAACCTTCTGTTACCATGAGTGTGCTTTTAATGACACCTTTTTATGCAATTTTTATGTATTTATCTATATATTCCTATTTTGGGTCATCTCTATTATTAACCATTTTAAATGTACATGCATTTTTTGTATCTATACATTTTAGCCATTTGTATTTATATATGGGTTTATGTATTTCTTTTACCTATATCTAAATGTCCTTATTAAGCATAGTGAATACAGACTGAGTATTAGCAACTATTCTCTTGCTTTATTATTGCATTCACCTCTGGTTTTGTATACCCTGCTGGTCGTATTAATTATACTTACATCTGACTGCCTCCTGATTAGCTCGTTTTATTTATGTGGACTAATATGTGCTGTTTCTGTTCATTTAGGACACTCTCATATTCTGCCTGCACTGATCGCTTTGTTAACAAATATATGGTTACCTACGATCTTGTTGCCAGTCCGTGATCCTGCTCTATGCCGCACAGCCTCGGACCTTAGCAACGCGTCCCTAGCGATATCTGTCAAAGGACGCCGTTGCCGCCCGCTGCCCACGGAGCTCTGCGCTGATAACACAGCTCGACACAGCTCGCCTGTTTGTTTATTAAAAAAACACATGGCCAGTTTGTTTACTATTTGTTATAAAGACTTCTATAGAGCCTCGCTTTGAGGTTTTCACTACCGGGATGTGCTGTCTTCATACCGTTAAGATCAGCAGTTGTTTCTTAGTTATATGTATGTATATACAGTGGATCAACATATGTTATATTATACTAATAGTGAATATGCTGTTTGTGATATATTATTACTTGTTTTTTTTTTTTTTTTTTAAACAAAGAATTTTATGCTGGATGTGACATCATGTTAACTCCACCCCTTGACCTGTACTTACCTCCATCTTATGCTATATAAAGCCTGCTGGTGCCAGTAGTGCTTTAGGTTGTCTGAGGCAGGGGTAACATACCCCGAAACGCGTCATAACCTTGTATTCCTGTAACCTGAATAAAAGCCTTTGGATAATATCCTCTTTGCGACCCTGAATACCTTGGATTAAGCAGCGCCTGGTTCCAGTGGTCTCTTCTTTCTTTATTACTCTATGAAGTTGTCTTTGAGCAGAACCGTGCACACCACTGTTGATACATGGGCAATACATGTCTTTTATGGCCCACAGGGTCAACATCCTGCAGAATGAGGCTCCACTGCAACAAGGCCAGCAAATTGTTATCACACCTCCATGGTTGCGCTAATCGGGTTCAACTGCTATCACCCCCCACCTGTCCTCCCTCCTCCACAGACATCTTGCACCCCATGGGGAAGGGCTTAGCTTATTCTCCTCCTCACCACCCCCCCACCCCCCTTCTTTCATGCTGTGTTACACCTGCTGAGCCTGGGTTAGAAAAGCCACACAGCAGAGGAGCTGCTGCTCTGTCTGCAACAAGAGGTTTCACACTGGTCTTCAAGTCATGAGCTGACACCAGCTGACACTGGTTTCCAAGGCGTGCGCTGCATGTAGGTGACATGACACACTCTCCCTGTTTGGCACACGTGCTAAACCTTGTGATCAAATGTTTCTTGACAACTTGTCCAGGTGTCAAGCCAGTGGTGTCTGAGTACAGGAAAATTTGCTTCTGGTTTAGCCGTTCGTATGCTTTTAAACATGACTTGCTTCACCTATAGCGCCAAAACAGTGTTCCCCAACATCGCTTTATTTGCGACATACCAACAGGTTGAACTCAAATTTACACATGTTGGACCACCTCTACCAGCAGCGCAAAGTGGTGACCAACTTTCTCATACAACAGCCAGACAACTTCTGGTGCCAGTGTGATCTACAGCTCAGGGATTGGCAGCTAATCAGGGACACTTGTCCATGCTCATGCCTTTTGAGGAGGCTACAAGATATGTCAGCAAGGAAAACAGTGGCTTTGGTGATGTAATGCCTCTGATATTCCTTTTGGAGCAGATGCTGATGGTGATGATGGAAGAAGGAGGGATGGAGGAGACTTCACATCTTGATAGCAGCAGTATGGATGTTCTCATTGAGGACGAGTTGGATGAGGAGGTTGTGGGACCCGAGGAGGAGGATTTGGAGATGGACTCTATGGAAGAGAGAGGGGACAAGGACCTTACTCAAAGCGACACGGATGAGAACAAGGAGGAGCATGACCAACCCTGGCAGTATGGGATGGAGGTGAAACAAGCTGGCAAAGATGGCTAGGTGTATACTTTCCTGCTTGCACAATAACAAGCATATTGTGGGAAGAGTGGAGAGGAGCCTCTTGCTGGGGTCCACTAGAGGCAGGACCATCAGCAGCAGCAGTGGCAGCATCTTGACATTTGAGCACATGATAGCAAAGTTTTTGCATCCTGTATGCTCCCGACATGAGTCATCAAAGGGATGTAAACCACCACTTTAACAACCAGGTTGAGACCTACCTCAGAAGTGCCCTTTCTCTGACAGACACCATGAGCCCAGACCCCATGGACTTCTGGCTCACCAGATTAAACAATTGGCCAGAACTTGCCCAGTTTGCCATCAGTGTTTTTGTCTTGTCCACCCTCTAGTGTGGATTCGTAGAGAGTGTTCAGCGCAGCAGGTGGCGTGGTCATGACAAAGTAAACAAGATTGTCAGCCAGCAGTGTCGAAAACTCACTTTTACTAAAATAAATCAGGCATGGATCAGTAAGGAATTTAAACCTCCTGTGCCAGACGCCTCTGATTAGGCAGTACAACCAACACCCCCTGCTGCTGGATGCTAGTGACATGTGTCCGCCATCTCATGCTGTACACTAGTGACATCTGTTCGCCATCTCATGTTGTACAATAGTAACATCTGTCAGCCACCAGCCCACCACCTTCCTGCCACTACCAGTCCGCCATCTCATGCTGTAAGCTATAAACATCTGTCTTCCATCTCATGCTGTATGCTATTAACATCAGTCAGCCACCACCTGCTGTATGTGGGCTACAACTAGTAACACCAATCCACCATCACCCTACCAGCCAGGCCTACATATACACAAGCCATCATCCCCAGAAAAGGGATAATTTTTTCGGCTTTTCATACAAGATCTATTTCTTTTTCAGTCTTCAAAATGGGCAAGCTGGAATAGTTACCATGGGTTACCGCATGTCACCATAACTGATCCTAAAAACACTTGAAACCTCTGTGTAACATTGTATGGAGTGTATTCAAGTCGTTTTAGAGCTGTTAGGCAGTGTTTTAACCCCTTCAGGACGGAGCCCATTTTGGCCTTAAGGACCGGAGCGTTTTTTGCACATCTGACCACTGTCACTTTAAACATTAATAACTCTGGAATGCTTTTAGTTATCATTCTGATTCCGAGATTGTTTTTTCGTGACATATTCTACTTTAACATAGTGGTAAATTTTTGTCGATACTTGCATCCTTTTTTGGTGAAAAATCCGTAAATTTGATGAAAAATTTGAAAATTTAGCATTTTTCTAACTTTGAAGCTTTCTGCTTGTAAGGAAAATGGATATTACGAATACATTTTTTTTTGGTTCACATATACAATATGTCTACTTTATGTTTGCATCATAAAATTGACGCGTTTTTACTTTTGGAAGACACCAGAGGGCTTCAACGGTCAGCAGCAATTTTCCGATTTTTCACAAAATTTTCAAACTCAGTATTTTTCAGGGACCAGTTCAGGTTTGAAGTGGATTTGAAGGGTCTTCATATTAGAAATACCCCATAAATGACCCCATTATAAAAACTACACCCCCCAAAGTATTCAAAATGACATTCAGTCAGCGTTTTAACCCTTTAGGTGTTTCACACGAATAGCAGCAAAGTGAAGGAGAAAATTCACAATCTTCATTTTTTACACTCACATGTTCTTGTAGACCCAATTTCTGAATTTTTACAAGGGGTAAAAGGACAAAATTTTTACTTGTATTTGTAGCCCAATTTCTCTCGAGTAAGCACATACCTCATATGTCTATGTAAAGTGTTCGGCGGGCGCAGTAGAGGGCTCAGAAGGGAAGGAGCGACAAGGGGATTTTGGAGAGTACGTTTTTCTGAAATGGTTTTTGGGGGGCATGTTACCTTTAGGAAGCCCTTATGGTGCCAGAACAGCAAAAAAAAACCACATGGCATACCATTTTGGAAACTAGACCCCTCGGGGAATGTAACATGGGATAAAGTGAACCTTAATACCCCACAGGTGTTTCACGACTTTTGCAAATGTAAAAAATAAATAAAAAATTTTACCTAAAATGCTTGTTTTCCCCAAAAAATTTTATTTTTAAAAAGGGTAATAGCAGAAAATACCCCTAAAAATTTGAAGCCCAATTTCTCCCGATTCAGAAAACACCCCATATGGGGGTGAAAAGTGCTCTGCTGGCGCACTACAGGTCTCAGAAGAGAAGGAGTCACATTTGGCTTTTTGAACGCAAATTTTGCTCTGGGGGCATGCCGCATTTAGGAAGCCCCTATGGTGCCAGGATAGCAAAAAAAAACCACATGGCATACCATTTTGGAAACTAGACCCCTCGGGGAACGTAACAAGGGGTTAAGTGAACCTTTATACCCCACAGGTGTTTCACGACTTTTGCATATGTAAAAAAATTTTTTTTTTTTTTACCTAAAATGCTTGTTTTCCCAAAAATTTTACATTTTTAAAAAGGGTAAAAGCAGAAAATACCCCCCAAAATTTGTAACACAATTTCTCCCGAGTACGGCGATACCCCATATGTGACCCTAAACTGTTGCCTTGAAATACGACAGGGCTCCAAAGTGAGAGCGCCATGCGCATTTGAGGCCTAAATTAGGGACTTGCATAGGGGTGGACATAGGGGTATTCTACGCCAGTGATTCCCAAACAGGGTGCCTCCAGCTGTTGCAAAACTCCCAGCATGCCTGGACAGTCAACGGCTGTCCGACAATACTGGGAGTTGTTTTGCAACAGCTGGAGGCTCCGTTCTGGAAACAGTGGTGTACCAGACGTTTTTCATTTTTATTGGGGAGGGGAGGGGGGCTGTGTAGGGGTATGTGTATATGTAGTGTTTTTTACTTTTTATTTTATTTTTTGTGTTAGTGTAGTGTAGTGTTTTTAGGGTACAGTCGCACGGGCGGGGGTTCACAGTAGTTTCTCGCTGGCAATTTGAGCTGCAGCAGAAAGTTTGCGGCAGCTCAAATTTGCAGCCCGATACTTACTGTAAGCCTCCGCCCATGTGAGTGTACCCTGTACGTTCACATTGGGGGGGACATCCAGCTGTTGCATAACTACAACTCCCAGCATGCCCGTTGGCTGTCGGTGACTGCTGAGAGTTGTAGTTTTGTAACAACTGTAGGCACACTGGTTATGTATCACTGAGTTTGTGACCTAACTCAGTGTTTCACAACCAGTGTGCCTCCAGCTGTTGCAAAACTACAACTCCCAGCATGTACGGTGCATGGTGTACGGTGACTGCTGAGAGTTGTAGTTTGCAACAGCTGGAGGCACACCGGTCGTGAAACACTGAGTTAGGTAAAAAAAAAACTCTGAGTTTCACAACCAGTGTGCCTTCAGCTGTTGCAAAACTACAACTCTCAGCAGTCACCGACAGCCAACGGGCATGCTGGGAGTTGTAGTTATGCAACCAGCAGATGCACCACTACAACTCCCAGCATGCACTTTAGCTGTTTGTGCAAGCTGGGAGTTGTAGTTATACAACAGCTGAAGGTACACTTTTCCATAGAAAGAATGTGCCTCCAGCTGTTGCAAAACCATAAGTCCCAGCATGCCCATAAGGGAATGCTGGGAGTTGTGGTGGTCTGCCTCCTGCTGTTGCATAACTACAGCTCCCAGCATGCCCTTTTTGCATGCTGGGAGCTGTTGCTAAGCAACAGCAGGAGGCTGTCACTCACCTCCAACGATCCAGACGCTGCAGGTCAGTCCCGCCGCCGCAGCTGCTCCTGGGGCCCCGATCCCAACAGGGACGCCGGGGATCGGGGTCCCCAGCACCGGGGGTCGTCTTCCCGCACCCGCTCACGTCCTCCAGAAGAGGGGCGGAGCGGGTGCGGGAGTGACACCCGCAGCAGGCGCCCTGATTGGTCGGCCGGTAATCCGGCCGACGAATCAGGGCGATCGTGAGGTGGCACCAGTGCCACCTCACCCCTGCAGGCTCTGGCTGTTCGGGGCCGTCAGAGACGGCCCCGAACAGCCAGTAATTCCGGGTCACCGGGTCACCGGAGACCCGATTGACCCGGAATCGCCGCAGATCGCTGGACTGAATTGTCCAGCGATCTGCGGCGATCGCCGACATGGGGGGGCATAATGACCCCCCTGGGCGATATGCCGGGATGCCTGCTGAACGATTTCAGCAGGCATCCGGCTCCGGTCCCCAACCGGCTAGCGGTGGGGGCCGGAATTCCCACGGGCGTATGGATACGCCCTCGGTCCTTAAGGACTCGGGATTCAGGGCGTATCCATACGCCCTATGTCCTGAAGAGGTTAAACATGTTTAGGGGCTTATTTCATTGCCGGTTCAAGTCGAACCGAGTTGAACTGAACTTGCAATTTTTTGTCGAGTCCGTCAAACCGAACTTTTCAAAAGTTCGCTCAACTCTAGTTGTAACCATGGATTGGGTAACTAAATATATTTTTTATATTGTTAAAAATCTCAAAAAGAGAATTATAAAAATATAAAAATATGAATAACAATAACAATGGATAATACGATTATACTAGAGGGAACAACAGCACCAGCTAAATTGTGCTGAAAAGAAAGCACTTCCTGGTTCTATGGTTTAAAAGTAGCGACATTAAATATACACTGGTTTTGTTTGTCACTTTTGCGGCTGTTTGCTGGTTTCAGTTACATTCATTATGAAGACTCTATTAAGGAATCATACAGTTGAGGCTCTGTTCTCATTTGCATTGGATGCCCTGTTCTGAGCATCCATTGTAGATTTAGTCATATTTAAAGGGGTACTCCGGTGGAAAACTTTTTTTCTTTTTAGATCAACTGGTGCCAGAAAGTTAAACAGATTTGTAAATGACTTACTAAAAAAAAATCTTAATCCTTCCAGTACTTAATAGCTGCTGAATACTACAGAGGAAATTCTTTTCTTTTTGGAACACATTTACATTTACATATATAGAGAAGAATAACATGTCATTTACTGAGCAGCATGGAGTCACCAAGATTTGAGCTGGAACAATTCATTCCACACAGATGTTAACTCAAGTGTTAAACTGGCTCAAAATCAAAAGGATTTATCAAAATCACATGCACAGGCATTACTGTGGATTGTAATAGAAATTTGGGGACTTAATATCGGTGGAATGTTATTAAACCAATCTGGCTGTCCTAATAGGTTTACAGAGTTTAATGCCATGGTAACTTTTATCACCAAAAAATGCTGCACCTTCATACCGACCAGAGCCTTATTTGAAGTAGCACCATGTAATTCATTAAATCTGGCACCTGAGTAAGATGTGGACATGTTAAACACTGAGAGGCACTTAGGAATGTACACCATTGCTTAGCACTCTCTATGTGGAAGGAAAGAATGCAACACCACTTTCTAGAATGTTAACCCATCAGATCCTGGTGGAACAGTCATTTCCAAGATCATTTGAGGCATTTGAGTTACTAGCCCCAAAGCACTAGGAATAGTTAAAATACAAATAATACATTAATGAATAATACATTATTCATGTACATCTTTCCCTGTATTCTTTTTATTGTATTTGAATTATATATTTATATTTATTTTTAAAGGATCAGTAGCATAAAACTTTCCTTAAACATTGTATAATGCGTGTGAATATATAACTATGCATTTTATGAGTTGGACTTAATGTTTTCATTAGATAGGCTAATTAACGATACCGCAGCTAATTACCACATGTGTTTTTGACACAAATTACTAAAATCACAGCAAAAGTGGCCCATTTTATCATAATTATGAATATGTTGATCCTCTGCAGCAAAACCTCCATGTGATAACTAGCTGCGGCCCTGCTATTTAGCTGCAACATGTGAAAACAGCCTAACCTAGGAGTGATACAAGTGAAGAGGATAACAAGACTTTGCTTTAGGCTTTGTCTGGATGTAGTGGGTCAGGTGTAGCTCTTGCCACAGGGATGGGTACCACATGGCAAAAATGCAACTTTTGTAGCAAAGGTGAAACTTTTTAAGAATGAAACAGAAAAAAAATCAGAACAAAAAGGTAGGTCACTAGCAGATTTTGCTGTACATTTAAACAATTTTCTCAGAATTTATACAAATACTGTAGAGCAAACTTCAAACATAAGTGAGGCTTATCACCAGCCTTAGGTTTATGCCCCATTCACATTACGTTGCCGCCGATCAGGACATACAAGAAGTATTATGGTCTAATTTGCTAATGTTGTCCTTCAGAAGTTTGTGGTTCGGAGTTGTTGGTAGAAGACCCCCTGGAAAATGGATTTAGCTGCGCTCACTATTGGCAGACAGGATTAAGCGATCCCACAGTTGTACTCACTATTTTATTGAGGCAACAAGTAACAAACAGAACTATAGAAACACATAAATAGATAGGTTTTTTTTAGGGGTAGACCCCCCCCCCCCCCCCCCCATATTGTCAGATCAACCTTGTATGACAAATTTGCATTCTCCGTCAGCCAAATCCTCCTTTTTAGGGTGCGTTCACACGCTGGTAACTAGTAGCGGGTTTCCCGCTGTGGGAAACCCACTGCAAGTTACGCTACCATTCATTTGAATGGGTCCGTGGACAGTCCAAAAATCTGACACTATTGCGGACTGTTTGTGGACCCATTTAAATCAATGGTAGTGTAACTCGCAGCAGGATTCCCACAGCAGGAATATCGTGTGAACGCACCCTTAATTGGGATTAATTGCACTATATTAGCACCTTCTGAAGTTTTTTTTAGTTTTCTTTACATAATGCTGTCCTTTGCGCAATGGAGGGGGAGCCAGCATGCAGAACTTCCCTGCCTCCTTCCTCTCTGCTCCCTTATGCCCACCCACAGTGCAGTCATATCATTGAAGGGTCTTCCATGAATATTTATGGGGTGGGGGCGGCAGTGGCGTTGCTAGGGTTGGTGTCACCCGGTGCGGTAGAAAATGGTGTCACCCCCATACCTCCCCCTCCCCCCAGTAAGTTTTTAGCCTGTTGTAGCGCATTGTGAGAAATTCCAGTATAATAATCAGATATACCAGCTGCCACAGAATAGGAAAGTGTTAAAGAAGTTTTCACCATTGAAATATACAGCTCCCAGAATTACTTAAAGGGGTACTCCACTGGAAAACATTTACTTTTATATCAACTGGTGCCAGAAAGTTAAACAGATTTTTAAATTACTTCTATTTAAAATCTTAATACTTACAGTACTTATAAGCTGGTGTATGCTCAACTGGAATTTGTGTAGTTCTTTCCAGTCTGACCACAGTGCTATTTGCTGACACCTCTGTCCATGTCAGGAACTGTCCAGAGCGGGATAGGTTTGCAATGGGGATTTGCTCCTACTATGGACAGTTCTTGACATGGACAGAGTTGTCAGCACAGAGCACTGTGATCAGACAGAAAATAAATTAAAAAAGAAAATTACTTCCTGTGAATCGCTTATACAGCAGCTAATAAGTACTGGAAGGATTAAGATTTTTAAATAGAAGTAATTTACAAATCTGTTTAACTTTGTAGCACCAGTTGATTACATTTTTTTTATTACAGTAGAGTACCGCTTTGAGCAGTGGTGAGGTTATGCTGGGAGTTGTAGTTTCACTGACCTAACTGTAGAACTGACAAGCGACTACAGCTCTGATAGGACATAGAGAGGACAATGATATCAGTGACTACAGGTGACGTCTTCTCTATAGTCTTCACTTATCTAATTCAGATGGTACATACCACTTGTTCCAGCTAAAACTTCTCTCTGCAGAATGTGACGCCCAGACGTCTCCTCACTATGTCAGCGAATTCTCATCCTCTATATGAAAACAATAATTATTATAAACCTGCCAGACACTGTATCCTCTAAATATAATACTACTATACACTATACTCTTTGATTATAAACCTTCCATACACCATACCCACTGAATATAATACTACCACACACTGTACATTCTGGATATAATACCAACACATACTGTACACTCTGAATATAAATCTGTCACATACTGTACCCCTGAATATAATACTATCACATACTGTACCCTCTGAATATAATACTACCACACACTGTACATTCTGAATATATTACCAACACATACTGTACCCTCTGAATATAAATCTGCCACATACTGTACCCCTGAATATACCGCCATACACTGTACCCACTGAATATAATACTATCACACACTGTACATTCTGAATATAATACCAACACATACTGTACACTCTGAATATAAATCTGCCACATACTGTACCCCTGAATATAATACCACCACACACTGTACCCACTGAATATAATACTACAACACATTGTACATTCTGAATATATTACCAACACATACTGTACCCTCTGAATATAAATCTGCCACATACTGTACCCCTGAATATAATACCGCCACACACTATACCCTCTGAATATAATACTACCACAAACTGCGCCCTCTGAATATAATACTACCACAAACTGCGCCATCTGAAAATAAATCTGCCACATACTGTACCCTCTGAATATAAATCTGCCACATACTGTACCCCTGAATATAAATCTGCCACATACTGTACACCTGAATATAATACCGCCACATACTGTACCCTCGGAATATAATACTACCACCCACTGCACCCTCTGAATATAATACTTAGAGATGAGCAAACTACAGTAAATTCAACTCGTCACAAACTTCTCTGCTCGGCAGTTGATGCCTTATCCTGCGTAAATTAGTTCAGCTTTCAGGTGCTCCTGTGGGCTGGAAAAGGTCGATACAGACCTAGGAGACTCTTTCCTAGGACTGTATCCACCTTTTCCAGCCCACCGGAGTACCTGAAGGCTGAACTAATTTACGCAGGATAAGTCATCAACTGCCGAGCCGAGAAGTTTGTGACGAATCGAATTTACTGTAAGTTCGCTCATCTCTAATAATACTACCACAAACTGCGCCCTCTGTATATAATACTACCACAAACTGCGCCCTCTGAATATAACGTTGCCATACACTGCCCCCTCTGAATATAATACTACCACCCACTGCGCCCTCTGAATATAACGTTGCCATACAGTGCACCGTCTGAATATAATACCACAACCAAAGTAAAACCCCTCAACATCCGTTAGCTGATGCTATTACCACGGTAGGGGGGGTATTGGTGGTGTTGCTAGTGGATGATGGGGGTGCTACTACTTGGGGGTGTTGCTGGAGGATGATGAGGGTGCTACTGGCCATTCCCCCTGGCAGTATCACCCCCATCATCCATCGGCAGGATCATCCTCCTGGCAGGAGCACCTCCATCATCCACCATCAGGATATGTTGATGGAGGTACTGCTGGGGGGGGGGGGGTGTTGCTGGTGGATGATGAGGGGGCTACTGCCAGGGGGGGAGCATTAGGTAGGCAGCAGTGCCCCCACATTAAGTAGGTCGCAGTTTCCCCACATTAGGTAGCATCTATTCCCCACATTAGGCAGCATAGATTCCCCACATTTGGTACCATTTCCCCCACATTAGGTAGGTACCAGTTACCCCACATTAGGTAGCAATTTCCCCACATTAGGTAGCAATTTCCCCACATTAGGTAGCACAGATTCCCCACATTCGGTAGCATAGATTTCCCACATAAGGTAGCATAGACTTCTCACATTTGGTAGCACAGATTCCCCACATTAGGTAGCATAGACTCCCCACATTAGGTAGCATAGACTCCGCACATTTGGTAGCATAGACTCCCCACATTAGGTAGCATGGACTCCGCACATTTGGTAGTAGTTTCCCCACATTAGGCCGCAGGTTCCCCACAATGGGTCAAAGTCTCCCCACAATAGATCGCTGGTTATACCCCCCCCCCCCCTACACACACACACACAATAAATAAAAAAACACATACAACACAGAGAGACAAACAAACAAACACACACACACAGTCAGAGAGACACACTCACAGACACACACACAGAGTCACACAGTCACACACAGTCACACACACACAGAGTCGCACAAACACAGAGTCACACACACACTCAGAGAGTCACACAAACACACACAGTCACATACACACAGTCACACACAAGCATAGATAGAGACAGAGAGACAGACATACACACTCACCCATCCAGCGCAGCGCTCCTTCTCACCGGGCGCCGTGTGAGTGACGTAACTCACGTCCTCCTGCGCGGCCATGCGGCGTGACGTCAGGCCGGCGCAGACATAGGAGCGGAGGACCGGCACAGTGCTGGTGAAGGTGAGGGGTGTGATGACGGTCGGGCGCACAGTGAAGGTGAAAGAGGGGGTTTGCTGACGGACGGGCGCACCGCACACACAGCGCAGAGGAGGGGGGTTGCTGACGGATGGGAGGCCGGTCGGGCACAGATTGGGGGGGGGGGGGGTGCTGCAGAGCGTCTTGGTGTCACCCCATTAGGTTGGTGTCACCCGGTGCGGGCCGCACCCCCCGCACCCGGGTCGCAACGCCACTGGGGGGCGGGAATATGGGGGCAAAGTGGAGGAAGGCAAGGAAGCTCTTCATGCCGACTTCTGTCTCCATTGCACAACGTAGTTGTAGTCCATTGCACGAAGGACAGCATTAGAATGTTAACAATAGACCCTAATACTTTTTGTACCTCGAACCGTGGCACCGATTGAAGTTATATTTTATTTTAATTCGGTTCACCTGCACTATAACCCTGTGTATTGGGTTTAGTTTGGGTAAACCATATGTCAGTTTCCCTTTAAGCGTATCTATCATATCACAGAAAAAAAAAATGCTTCTATATGTTACATACTAGGTCATGCAGATTCTTTACATGCCTTTTTTTATGTGTCCAGCTTCTGTATTTGGCTCACAAAGCCCTCCATTCTGCTGCTCACTAATTCTGACATCCACTGCTCAGGAAGGGGCATGTCCTAGGCAAGCATTGAGCTTGCCCTCACTCACCATGCATTCACTTCCTCCCCGAGTTTTCATTCAATCACTGCAGGCTACTCTGTAATCCCTCCTCTCTGTCTTCAGACAGGAGTCTTATAAACAGGACAGGAGTGAGAAACTGAGGAGTGCTAGTCCCACCCTCCCTTACTGGTCTTTGTTATAGCCTGTACTTCAGCAGGGACTAAAATGATGCGGCAGCTGGAGAGGATTATGTTCTGGGTGGTATGGGGACCCCTATTTGTCTTGCTAATATGTACAACATCTAAAAACTTTTAGAATCTGACAGTGCCCATTTAAGATTTGATCTAACCATAAGTCAAATGAGATGCAGTCGCATGAAACTTATGTTGAGCTCTGTCTGAGGATTCACTTGCAATGTGAAACCAAAAGTTCAGTAGGTTTGGATATTTCACAACTAGGAGGTTGCAGTTATACCACATACCATGTAGTAACACATCCACATTAACAATCATTACTGACATGATGATACATTATGTGGAAATGAGACCTTGCAATCTTAGCATTCAGTGACCAAATCGCTACATTCAGGATTAAACTGCATTAGGCTAGATTTCCACCAAGGTTTTTGTCCTGCTTTTTATTGGCTTTAAAACACCAGAAAAACTGCCACTGTTTTTCCATGCATTTTGGCGTTTTTTCTGGCGTTTTTACCTTTGTGTCAAATTTGCCTTTTTTGGCCCCTTTGGCGTTTTTTGTACAAAATAATTTGAGTACCAAAAAAAAAAAATATGCAGTAGGGATGTAAACAAATGTATTTAACTAAATGCTTTTTTTTATAACGAAAGTTTTTTTCTAAAGTGTGTGTGTGTGTTTAACTTTTTTTTCTCTTTTTATTTTTTAGGTAGTGCTACTACTCCCTGCATGGAACACACTGTTCCATGATGGGAGTAGTACCTGTAGACATATTTCCCCGGATGTAACTCCTGACACCCGATGTGATCGTCCATAATATGGCAGAGATGCGGAGCGGCTCTATACAGTGCTTGCATCTCTGCTCTGTACTCTGGCCAGTGATGTGAATAGAACATCACTAATTCATATTTTCCGCCCAGAGTGGTGATTGGCTGGATGGTTGCAGCCAATCACAGCTCTCAGAGGGAAATATGAATGAGTGATGTTCTATTCATATCACTGGCCGGAGTATAGTGCAGAGATGCGGAGCACAGGAGAAAGCAGCTCCATCTCTGCAATAGATAGGCTGATCGCAGTAGGTGTCAGGAGTGACATCCGCTGTGATGTGTCCTTAACTGCAAGTACTATTACTCCCAACACGGAGCACACTCTGCTCCATGCTGGGAGCTGTAGTATCTGCATTAATAGACAGATCACAGCAAGTGTAACTTCTGACACCTGTTGCGATCTGTCTATTAATGCAGGTACTACAGCTCCCAGCATGGAGCAGAGTGTGCCATATGTTGGGAGTAGTAGTACTTGTAGTTAAGAACAGATCACAGCGGGTATCACTCCTGACACCCGCTGTGATCCTGCTGTATAATATATAGATGGGCCGGCCGCTCTTCTATGGTCCCCTGCACTGACGTATATACACATATTCCAATTTTCCACAGAGAGTTGTGATTGGCTGGAACCATCTGGCCAATCACAGCTCTCTCTAGTACTCCCATCATTGAACAATGTGTTCCATGCTGGGAGTAGTAGTACTACCTAAAAAAATGTTGAAAAAAAAGTGAAAAACACACACACTACATCTTTATTATTGTCGGCTACATTTTTAGTGCTTTACCCGCCCGCCCACATAAATTGATCCCCGTTTAAAAATTAATAAAAATTTCATAATAAAAAAGAAAAATTTTCATTAAATACAATTTTTTCCCATCACTACTGTATCTTTTTTATTATTTTTTTTAAATGGTACCCTACAAAATTTTTATAAAAAAGGTATCTCCATTACTTTTTTTTGGATCGCTAAAGTCCAAAAAAAGAATAAAAACTGCCTGCAAAAATGCAAAAGTTGAAACCAACATGGCGTTTTTCTTGGCGTTCTTGCTCTCCCATAGACTTCTATGGGAGGAAAACGCCACAATTTCTGTGCAAAAAACGCCAAACTAGGTTTTGTCGGACGTTTTGAAAAACCAGCCTCTGAGCCCAAAATTGCTGAAAAACGCCAAAAGGATGAAAAAAAAACCAAACTGAAAAACGCCAAGTGGATCTGACATTTTGCAGTTTACTATTGACTTGCAGCTAACATCTGGTTGCTGCGTTTTTTTTCGCTGAAAAATTGGCATTTTTTATGGTGTTTTTGCAAAAAAATCCTCCTCAGTGAAATTCCAGCCTTACCAGGATTTATTTTTCCTATTAAATGACCAGACACAGTTGAGTGTTTTAGTGTTTGAGTGTTTGACACCTACATGTTAATTTATCCAAATTATTTCTGTATTTTTCTCTACAACACACTGGGCTCGGATAAAGTAATAAAAAACAGGTATTTCCCATCTTATTTTTGGTAGTATAAAGTTTTATCGTGGTTTGCGTGTTTCAATTTCTCAGAAAGAAAAGTGCATTTTTATTTATTTACTTATTTATTTTTTAAATGGGCACGGTCATTAAAAATGATTTTTAATATTGGGTTGCTTATGCCAAATACATAACTTTTGTAATTGGCTTGAACGTTCATATACTTATGTTGTGTGGCTGGTTGTAAGCTACCTTTATAGACAGGGAAGAGATCTATATAGTTAGTGCTGGACAAGCAGGATTTATTTTGGGTGAAGGCTGTATTTTAAAAAATTTTGGCTCAAAAATAAAAACATGAAAAGCCCTGTTATTTGAGTGGCTGGGTGGAACAAATGGAAGGAGGGGGACTGGGTGGAGTCACCCAGACAATCGGTATTTGATGACCAAGCCGTAACATAGATCAACAATCATGCCAGCTCCCTTTAAACTGAAGCTGATTAGCAGAAGGAAAATGTGTAAAATATATACATCTATAGAGAAAATATTCCCCACTCATTTAAAATGTGCTACTAAAGCACAAAGCAATTAGAAAAATAAAAATAAGTGTAAGGCTGGGTTCACACATAGCACTCCGGTTAGTTTTTTTTTATCCAAAGCCTGGAATGTTACTAGCCCCCCCCAAAAAAAAAAAACACCTTAAAAAGAAAAACTGACAGTTCACCCGCACTAAACCCAGTATACTGGGTTATAGTGCAGGTAAACAGCATTAAGTTGTGGGGTCACTAACTTGAAATAATGAAGGATTGCAGGAGTTAGGGGTCCTTTATCTTTCTGCTGCATTACAAAGCTTTGCGCCACAGCTCGCCTTGCTTCCCTGTCTTCTGCATATTCCCCACCCCAGTAATGAACATTGAAAACTATTCACTCATGTCGCTAGTAATGTGAGAGGGACTATTTATCTGATTCATTACTGGAGCAGGCCAAAGCGTAGAATATGGAGAAGGCAGGGGAGCACAGCAAGCCGACCCCCCACCTCCATTGTGCACAGCTGGAAATTAAGGACCACTAACTCTTGCAATTCTCCATGATTCATTCCTGTTCACCCGCACTATTGCCCAGTATACTGGGTTTGGCGCAGGTGAACAAGCTGTCAGTTTCCCATTTAAGTTTTTTTTCCGGGCTAGTAAAATTCCAGGCTTTGGCTAAAAAAAAAATAAACAAAATGGTATGTGTGAAGCCAGCCTACATTTCTTTTTACTTTTCTAATTGTTTAAACCGTATTTATTACAGTTTACATGGGTGTTTTACGGGCGCATATACACATTGATATTCTAGCCTCAAGTCGCATATAAGTCTGTGTGAAGCCAACCTAAGCATGAAAAGCTTGTCCGACATCTGTTGTCAGTCTGCTCAGCTCTAGTAACTGTAGCCTATACTCCGCACCCAGATTACATGATTTATTAGTAACCGAGCATTATCCGTCACTGATCTCTAGTTATCCGGCCATCTCTTCTCGCCCTTATTTCACATTTATCCTTGATAGTGACTCTAAAGCACTGTTTATGATATAGCCCTTTACTGACATTATACACATTTGGCCTTTACAATATAATATTGGTAAAAGATTAATTTTCATTAAAAAAGGACTCTATGATGACTCTAGAAAACCCTATTAGGGTAGGGTCACATACAGCGTATATACAGTGTATTTCACTATGCGCAAAATATGCTTCATATTCTCCTATGAGAAGTCCAGTGAGGTTTGAATGGGGACCTGTGTATCAGTCACTTTGGCACGCTAGGCCACCTTCAAAACGTACTGCACACACAGGGCTGCTGCCAGGTAGCCCTGTGTGTCTGTTCATAGGAGATTAGCCGGCATATTTCCCGCTGCACAGGGGATTTCACACAGTGTGAAATATGCTGCGTATTCGCTACGTGTTACCCTAACCTTAGGGTCTATTTATACATGGCAGATTTGCTGAAGAAATTTCTGCAACTGTCCCATTCATTTAATATATGGAACAGATTTTTAGTCTAAACCAATTTTTTTTAGCAAGAAATCTAAAAAACATTTTTTTTATTTTTTTAATCTTAACATCCAGACAGTCAAAAGTTTTCTAAAGTGACAAGAAAATTAAGTTATCTCACACTTTACTACAGTGTCAGGTCCAAAATGGAATAGTTTTTAATGTGTATCCTCTGCTGATGGCACACCCCGCACTCATGAACAAACTGGCATTAATAAATCTCCCCCAATGTGATTTTCTGCCATGGAGTACAAAGAAGCCCATAGAAAACACAACAAATAAAAAAAAAACTACAAAAACAAAACAACAAATCGCTTACTTTACAGCAGCAGGCCTGGTACAGAGAACATTTGTCTAAGCTAACATGGTTTAATGACCATAAAATGGAAAAACAGGACATAGGAACATATGAGTGCAGAATAGTGATCAGTAATCCGGTTAGTGTCTGGATTAGTTTTTTTTTAACTCTATCATGGATATTTAAGGTCTCATATTAGGAAGGAGAATTATATAGAAAATAGAGAGGTACACTATAAGGCTAGGAATAACTGCACAGTTAATGTTTCTTTACAAAAAAAAAAAGCCATCATGGACCGTCATTTAAATTCAACCATAGACCATTGCATGTCTCTGTATAAAAAGGTCACCACTTTCACAATAAATATCAATGTACAAACATGTTGATACAACTAAATCTGTATCTCTATTGTGTCTGTGTAAGAACATTTTGTGCTGTTCTTGCACAACAATGATCATGTGGCGGTCTTCACCAAAAAACTCACCTAAGGCCTCAATAACAGCAGTGTGAGCCCCAAAAAACACTCTGAAGTTGTACAGGCCTGCTCGGTATAACCAGGGCTCATTTTGGGTATATAAAGCATACCTGTACTTTAAAAAACTGTTTTGGGCTCACATTGCTACTATTGAGGCCTCAACCCCTTAAGGACTCAGCCCATTTTAGCCTTAAAGGGGTATTCCAGGAAAAAACTTTTTTTTTTTATATATCAACTGGCCCTAGAAAGTTAAACAGATTTGTAAATTCCTTCTATTAAAACATCTTAATCCTTTCAGTACTTATGAGCTTCTGAAGTTGAGTTGTTCTTTTCTGTCTAAGTGCTCTCCAATGACACCTGTCTCAGGAACTGTCCAGAGTAGAAACAAATCCCCATAGCAAACCTCTTCTACTGCAGTTCCCAAAACAAGCAGAGATGTCAGCAGAGAGCACTGTTGCCAGAGAGAAAAGAACAACTCCACTTCAGCAGCTGATAATTATTGGATGGATTAAGACTTTTTAATAGAAGTAATTTACAAATCTGTTTAACTTTCTGGGGCCAGTTGATAAAAAAAAAAACAAAAAAAAAAAACGTTTTTTCCTGGAATAAGAAATTTTTTTTTTTACGTTTTAGTTTTTTCCTCCCAGTCTTCTAAAAATCAAAACCCTTGTATATATTTTCATCTACAGATGAGTATGAGGGCTTTTTTTTTTTTGCGTGACCAGTTTTACTTATTTTACCATAAAATGTATGGCACAACCAAAAAAATACTATTTGGGTGGCGAAATAGAAAAGAAAAGGTTTTGTTTTCACGCTGTACAATTTACGGTAACAATGACATGTTTTCTTTATTTTGTGGGTCAATACGATTAAAATGATACCCATGACTGCATACTTTTCTATTACTGTTGCGCTTTAAAAAAAATGCAAACTTTTTAATCAAATTAGTACGTTTAAAATCCCTCTATTTAACTGACCTATAAAATGTTTCCGTATAAGAGGTGTTATGAGGGCTAATTTTTTGCACCATGATCTGCACGTTTTATTGATACCACATTTGCATATATAAAACTTTCAATAAATTTATCAAATTTTGGGGGGAACAAAATGATACAAAAAGAAAAAAAAACAGTAATTTTGGACTTTTTTACGTTCAATGTACGGGATCATTAACATTATGTTTTAACCCCTTAAGGACCAAGGGCGTACAGGTACGCCCTTGGTCCTGCTCTCCTGATATAATGCGGGGTTACACAGTAACCCCGCGTCATATCACGGCGGGCCCGGCATCATAGTGAAGCCGGGACCCGCCTCTAATAGCGCGCAGCGCTGATCGCGGCGCCGCGCGCTATTAACCCTTTAGCCGCGCGCTAAAAGCGAAACCGAAAGTGGCCTGCTAGCTCAGTCGGGCTGTTCGGGATAGCCGCGGCTAATTGCGGCATCCCGAACAGTTTAGAGGACAGCAGGAGGGCCCCTACCTGCCTCCTCGCTGTCCGATCGCCGAATGACTGCTCAGTGCCTGAGATCCAGGCATGAGCAGCCATGCGGCAGAATCGTTGATCACTGGTTTCTTATGAGAAACCAGTGATCAATGATGAAGGTCAGTGTGTGCAGTGTTATAGGTCCCTATGGGACCTATAACACTGCAAAAAAAAAGTGGAAAAAAAAAGGGAATAAAGAACATTTAACTCCTCCCCTATTAAAAGTTTGAATCACCCCCTTTTTCCAATAAAAAAAAAAAAACACAGTGTAAATAAAAATAAAAATAAACATATATGGTATCACCGCGTGCGGAAATGTCCGAATTATAAAAATATATCATTAATTAAACCGCTCGGTCAATGGCGTGCGCGCAAAAAAATTCCAAAGTCCAAAATAGTGCATTTTTGGTCACTTTTTATATCATTTAAAAATGAATAAAAAGCCATCAATACATCCTATCAATGCAAAAATGGTACCGTTAAAAACTTCAGGTCACGGAGCAAAAAATGAGCCCTCATACCGCCCCATACACGGAAAAATAAAAAAGTTATAGGGGTCATAAGATGACAATTTTAAACATATTAATTTTCCTGCATGTAGTTAGGATTTTTTCCAGAAGTCCAACAAAATCAAACCTATATAAGTAGGGTATCATTTTAATCGTATGGACCTACAGAATAAAGATAAGGTGTCATTTTTACCAAAAAATGTACTACGTAGAAACGGAAGCCCCCAAAAGTTACAAAACGGCGTTTTTTTTTTTCAATTTTGTCGCACAATAATTTTTTTTTCCATTTCACCGTAGATTTTGGGGCAAAATGACTGATGCCATTACAAAGTAGAATTGGTGGCGCAAAAAATAAGCCATCATATGGATTTTTAGGTGCAAAATTGAAAGAGTTATGACTTTTTAAAGGCAAGGAGCAAAAAATGAAAATGCAAAAACGGAAAAAACCCCGGTCCTTAAGGGGTTAAGAGTTCAGATATTTATGCACACGGCGATACCAAATATGTTTATTATTTTTTATTATTATTATTTTACACTTTTTGGGAGTAAAATGGGAAAAAGGGACATTATACATTTTTATTGGGGGAGGGGATTTTTCAAATTTTTTAATACTTTTTTTTAACCTTTATTTTTAGTCCCCATAAGGGACTATTTATAGCAATCACTTGACAGCGCAACAGCTGTCACCCATTCTGATGCCGAGGAACTTGTGAACTGTCCTGCTATCTGATGTGATTTTATGCACCTCTGAAATAAAGAAACAGCACGGTTTGCACCTTGAACGCTGGTGAGTGCGGCCCATTCATTCTTTATGTATGCACTTGACGGCCGGAGACAGGTGAGGGGACCTCTAGCTGCCATTATGGATGATCATTCATATTAGTAACCGCACTGCCGCAGATGCCGTGATCTGTATTGATCACGACATCTGAAGGGTTAATGGCACACATTAGCGCGATCGCTGATGTGCTCCATTACCGGTGGGTCCCTGGCTGCTGATAGCAGCCGGGACCTGCCGTGCATGACTCGAGTATCGATCTGAAGCTCGCGGTCATGTACAGGACGTAAATGTACGTTCTGGTGCTTTAAGTACCACCGCACCAGTATGTACATTTACGTCCTGCATCATTAAGGGGTTAAAGGGGTACTCCGGATGAAAAAAGGTTTTCAAATCAACTGGTGACAGAACATTATACAAATGTGTAAATTGCTTCTATCTAAAAATCGTAAACCTTCTAGTACTTAGCTGCTGTATGCTCCAGAGGAAGTTGTGTAGTTATTTAGCAGAGGATCTTTTGGGGACATATCTCAGGACCTACCCTATATATTTTAGTATGTTACTCCTCGGACTCCTGTTCACCCACACTAACACAGTATAATGGGTTTAGTGTGGGTGAACAGGCTGACAGTTTTCCTTTTAACCCGTACAGGACCTAGGGCATATGGATACGCCTTCTGTACCTGGGTCTTAAGGACCCAGGGCGTACCTGTACGCCCGTGGGAATTTCGGTTCCCGCCGTGCGCCGGGCGGGGACCGGACTGGGGTGACTGCAAATGCCCAGGGGGGTCATCAGACCCCCTCATGTCGGCGATCGGCGCAAATCGCAAGTGAATTCACACTTGCGATTTGCGCCGATTCCGGGTCATACGGGTCTATGGTGACCCGGTATATAAGGGGGATCACGGTTGTCTAAGACACCCACGATCCCCCTGAAGCGATAGGAGTGAGGTGGCAGAGGTGCCACCCCTCCTATCTCTGCTATTGGTGGTCTAGACGCGACCACCAATAGCAGATCGGGGGTGGGAGGGTTTACTTTCGTTTTCCCCGTCCTGCCCACCCACAATAGGCGGGGCAGAATGGGGAACCGAAGGGGATCGGGCGCGGAAGATCCATTTACCCGTCGGTGGAAGCTGTGGGACGGTATCGGCGGCGGTGATCGACGCGGGCGGCGATGTCGTGCGGCAGAAGAGGACGGCTCCCTGGATCCGACGGAAGCCGGTAAGTTGCCTAGCAACATCTAGAGGCCTACAGTCTGAGACTGAAGCGCTCCAGATGTTGCAAAACTACAACTCCCAGCATGCCCAGACAGCTGCTGGGCATGCTGGGATTTGCAGTTTTGCAACAGCTGGAGGTCTACAGTTTAGAGACCACTGCACAGTGATCTCTATACTGTAGCACTCTAGATCTTGCAAAACTACAACTCCTAGCATGCCCACACAGCAGTTTGCTTTCTTTGCATGCTGGGATTTGTAGTTTTGCAACATCTGGAGGTCCACAGTTTGGAGTCACAGTGCAGTGGTCTCTATCTGTAGCCCTCCAAATGTTGCAAAGCTGCAAATCCCAGCATGCCGAAACAGCTGTCTCAGCATGCTGGGAGTTGTAGTTGCGTACCTCTAGCTGTTGCATAACTAGATCTCCAGCATGCCCTTCAGCGATCAGTACATGCTGAGAGTTGTGGTTTTGCAACAGCTATAGGCACACTGGTTGGAAAATACTGAGTTAGGTAACAGAACCTAACTGAAGGTTTTCCAACCAGTGTGCCTCCAGCTGTTGCAAAACTACAACTCCCAGCAAGCACGGTCTGTCAGTACATGCTGGGAGTTGTAGTTTTGAAACAGCTGGAGGTTTGCCCCCCCATGTGAACGTACAGGGTACATTCACACGGGCAGGTTTACAGTAAGTTTCCTGCTTCACCGCAGCGCAAATTTCTAGCGGGAAGCTCACTGTAAACCTGCGCCCGTGTGAATGTACCCTAAAAACACTACACTACACTAACACATAATAAAGAGTAAAACACTACATAAAAACTCCCTTACACTGTCCCCCCCCCCAATAAAAATGAAAAACGTATTGTACAGCAGTGTTTCCAAAACGGAGCCTCCAGCTGTTGCAAAACAACAACTCCCAGCATTTCCGGACAGCCACTGACTGTCCAGGCATGCTAGGAGTTTAGCAACAGCTGGAGACACCATGTTTGGGAATCACTGGTGTAGAATACCCCTATGTCCACCCCTATGCAATCCCTAATTTAGTCCTCAAATGCGCATGGCGCTCTCTCACTTCAGATCCCCGTCGGATTTCAAGGAAACAGTTTAGGGCCACATATGGGGTATCTCTGTACTCTGGAGAAATTGCATTACAAATTTTGGGGGGCTTTTTCTCCTTTTACCCCTTATGAAAAGGAAAAGTTGGGGGCTACTGACAGCCTGTCAGTGTAAAAAAATTAAAAAATTTCCACTAACATGCTGGTGTTGTCCTTTACTTTTTATTTTCACGAGTGTTAAAAGGAAGAAAAGACCCCAAAAATTTGTAACGCAATTTCTCCTGAGTACGGAAATACCCCATATGTGGGTGTAAAATGCTCTGCGGGCACATAACAAGGCTCAGGAGTGAGAGCGCACCATGTACATTTGAAGCCTAAATTGGTGATTTGCACAGGGGTGGCTGATTTTACAGCGGTTCTGCCATAAACGCAAAAAAAAGAAATACCCACACGTGACCCCATTTTGGAAACTACACCCCTCATGGAAAGTAACAAGGGGTATAGTGAGCCTTAACACCCCACAGGTGTTTGACGAATTTTCATTAAAGTTGGATTGAAAAATGAAAAAAAAATTACTAAAATGCTGGTGTTACCCCAAATTTTTCATTTTCACAAGGAAAAATAGGAAAAAGCCCCCCAAAATTTGTAACCCCATTTCTTCTGAGTAAGAACATACCCCATATGTGGATGTAAAGTGCTCTGCGGGTGCACTACAATGCTCAGAAGAGAAGGAACACCATTTGGATTTTGAAGATAAAATTTGAAGGCTACGTGTGTTTACAAAGCCCCCATAGAGCCAGAACAATGGACCCCCCCGACATATGACCCCATTTTGGAAACTACACCCCTCACGTAATGTAATAAGGGGTACAGTGAATATTTACGCCCCACAGGTGCCTGACAGATTTTTGGAACAGTGGTCTGTGAAAATGAAAATGTTCTGGCACCACGGGGGGGGGGGTGTCTTTGTAAACGCACATGGCCCCCGACTACTATTCCAACCAAATTCTGTCTTCAAAAGCTCAATGGTGCTCCTTCTCTTCTGAGCATTGTAGTGCGCCAGCAGAGCACTTGACATCCACACATGGGGTATTTCCATACTCAGAAGAAATGGGGTTACAAATTTTGGGGGTCATTTTCTCCTATTACCCCTTGTAAAAATATAAAATGTGGGGGAAAACCAGCATTTTAGTGAAAAATGTTTTCATTTACACATCCGACTTTAGCAAAAAGTCGTCAAACACCTGTGAGGTGTTATGGCTCACTGTACCCCTTGTTGTGTTCCTTGAGGGGTGTAGTTTCTAAAATAGTATGCCATGTGTTTTTTTTTTTTTTTTTTTTTTGCTGTTCTGGCACCATAGGGGCTTCCTAAATGTGACATGCCCTCCAAAAACATTTCAGCAAAATTTGCTTTTCAAAAGCCAAATGTGACTCCTTCTCTTCTGAGCATTGTAGTGCGCCAGTAGAGCATTTGACGTCCACACTTGGGGTATTTCCATACTCAGAAGAGATGGGGTTACAAATTTTGGGGGGCATTTTGTCCTATTATCCCTTGTAAAAATTTAAAATTTGGGGGAAAACTAGCATTTTAGTGGAAAAAAAAAATAAATCATTTACACATCCAACTTTAACAAAAAGTCGTGAAGCACCTGTGGGGTGTTAAGGCTCACTGGACCCAAAATAGTTTCCAAAATAGTATGCCATGTGTTTTTTTTTGCTGTTTTGGCACCATAGGGGCTTCCTAAATGTGACATGCCCCACAAATACCATTTCAGAAAAACTCACTCTCCAAAATCCCATTGTCGCTCCTTTGCTTCTGAGCCCTCTACTGCGCCCGCCGTACACTTGACATACACATATGAGGTATTTCCTTACTCGAGAGAAATTGGGTTGCACATTTTAGGAAGATTTCTCTCCTTTTACCCCTTGTAAAAATTCAAAAACTGGGTCTACAAGAACATGCCAGTGTAAAAAATGAAGATTTTGAATTTTCTCCTTCAATTTGCTGCTATTCCTGTGAAACACCTAAAGGGTTAACAAACCTTTTGAATGTAATTCTGAATACTTTGAGGGGTGCATTTTTTATAAAAATTTTATAAAATCCACTTCAAAACAGAACTGGTCCCTGAAAAATTTAGATTTTGAAAATTTTGTGAAAAATTGGAAAATTGCTGCTGAACTTTGAAGCCCTCTGATCTCTTCCAAAAGTAAAAACATGTCAACATTATGATGCAAACATAAAGTAGACATTTTGTATATGTGAATCAATATATAATTTATTTGGAATATTCATTTTCCTTATAAGCAGAGAGCTTCAAATTTAAAAAAAATGCTAAGTTTTCAATTTTTTCATCAAATTTTGGAATTTTTCACCAAGAAACAATGCAAGTATCGACAAAATTTTACCACTAACATAAAGTAGAATATGTCACGAAAAAACATTCTCGGAATCAGAATGAAAGGTAAAAGCATCCCAGAGTTATTAATGCTTAAAGTGAAAGTGGTCAGATGTTCAAAAAATGGCCGGGTCCTACAGTCAAAATTGGCTGGGTCCTTAAGGGGTTAAGGCCAAAATGGGCTGTGTCTTTAAGGAGTTAAAGGGGTACTTCAATTATACAGTTTTGTAAATGACTTCTATATAAAAAAATATTTTTCCTTCAAGTACTTATCAGCTGTATGCTCCAGAGGACGTTGTGTAGTTCTTTTCAATCTGACCACAGTGCTCTCTGCTGCCACCTCTGTCAGGAACTGTCCAGAGCACAAGTAAATCCTCAAAGCAAACCTCTCCTGCTCCAGACGGTTTCTGACACAGAGGTGGCAGCAGTGAGCACTGTGGTCAGATTGAAAAGAACTACACAACTTCCTCTGGAGCATACAGCTGATAAGTACTTGAAGGGAAAATATTTTTTTTTATATAGAAGTCATTTACAAATCTGTATAATTGAAGTACCCCTTTAACTCCTTAAAGACACAGCCCATTTTGGCCTTAAAAGGAAAACTGTCAGCCTGTTCACCCACACTAAACCCATTATACTGTGTTAGTGTGGGTGAACAGGAGTCCGAGGGGCCACTTACTTAAATATATAGGGTAGGTCCTGAGATATGTCCCCAAAAGATCCTCTGCTAAATTCAGTAAATTGTGACAAGGATGTGGAGTCACAAACAATAAATATGTAATAAATATATATCTATATCAGGACCTACTGGACATATTTAAGGAAGTGACCTCTCATTGGACTCCTGTTTACCCACACTATAACCCAGTGTATTGGGTTTAGTGTGGGTAAACCGGCTGACACTTTTTCTTTAAGGACACTTCCAGCTTTATTTTAGCATTTTAATTTTTTAACTCCTTGCCTTCTAAGAGCTAGAATGCTTATTTTTCCATCGACAGACCCATAAGTGCTTGTTTTTTTGCCTAACCAACTGTACATTGTAAGGACACCTTTTATTTTATTTTACCATACAAATGTATGGCATAACAAAAAAATATTTAGTGGGGAAACTGAAAAGAAAAATGCAAATTTAGAAGTTTTTTTTTTTAAAGCAGTACACTTTACAGTAAAAGTGACATGTTCTCTTTATTCTGTAGGTTAATACGATTAAAATGATATTCATGCTTACGTGCTTTTCTATTATTTTTAACTCGATTGCTATTACTGTTCAGTGCTATGCATAGACTTGCATGGGACTTTTAGCCTAACCCGCCCCCATTTACAAGGGTCAGGTTTTTGTCTAATTTACCTATCCTATATTTTTTATTGACATATAAGTAACATGTGTAGTTAGTTCAAAATATCTCCAGCCCTTTTGATGTGTTGCTGGAATGCAGATACACACACACAGTAGAATCTCCCAATAATCTCCCTCTATAGAGAGATGTCCCCTATTGGCAAAAAGGGCTCAACAGTCTTTCTAAGTGACTGAATACTGTACTGTACTCACTACAGAGTGTAATTACCAATAATACACATTAAAAAGCGATATTACAGGGCCGTTTAATCACCCCTCATCACCCTCCAGTACCATTTCATTCCCCCATGCCATTTTATTTCCTCTCTTGATCACCCGGGCCACTTCATTCCTCCCTTCTTGAACCCCCTGTGCCACATCATTTCCCCTTGACCACCTGTGTAATTTCATCCGCCCTTTATTCACCTGTGCCAAATCACCCCCCTTTACCCATGCCACATAATTTCCCCTTGATCCCCTTGTGCCATTTCATTTCCCCTTTATCCCCGTGCCACTTTATTTCCCCTGTGCCAAATCACCCCCCTCTTGCCACCTGTGCCACCTGTGTCACATAAATTTCCCCCCCTTTGTCATTTCATTCCTACTTCATTACCCACTGTGCAAGCTCATCACCCCCTCTTTACCACCCCCTGTGCCATTTCATCCCCCCTGTGCTATTCCCCCCCCTTTATCCGCCCCGTGTTCTGTGACAAATCATCCCCCACTTAGCACTTGTGCCAATTACTTTTCCCCTTCCCTCCTCCCCCAGTTGTTCTTCTTACCTGGCCTGCAGGCTCAGGTGCAGGAGTTTGAAGTTCTCCTGCTGTCTCTGCGCTGCAATTGCTGAGAGCAGCGGCGGCTGCCAATAGTGACAAATGACGCTTCTGACATCCTGTGCGCTGCACTCCCTGAGAGGCTGTGAGCTCCTTGCATCACTCGTTAGTGTCCGAAGCTGCTGCTCTCAGTAATTGCAGTGCAGAGGACATCATGAGAATGCCAAACCCACTGAGAGCCTCTGCACCTGAGCCTACTAGCCAGGTAAGAACAACAGGGGGAGGAGGGAAGAGAAAAGAGATGTGGCACAAGGAGTAAGGGGGAGATGATTTGGCAAAGAGCACAAGGGAATAAAGTGGGGTGGTGCTCGGCCTGCTCCAGAAGCTTGACCTGAGTCTCAATTTTATCCAAAAAGCATGTAGATAAGCAAAGACAGCACTCCAGCGATCCGGAATAGTGAAAAGATGTGGTTTGTGTTGGGTGAATAAACCACTTCTTTTCACCACTCCGGATCGCTGGAGTGCAGTTTTTGCTTAAATACATGCTATATACTAGCTGAGTACCTGGCGCTGACTGTTTTTTCCTACCTTATCCTTGTGGGGGAGGAAAAGCAACAAAGGAGGAAGATTTTGTCCTCATATCCTGTCCCCAAATCCTGACCCCATATCCCGACCCCAAATCCACTCCTCCTATTTTGTTCTCATATCTCAACCCCATACCCTGTCCTCATATCCCATCCTCATAGCTAATCCTCATTTCTATTCCTCCTATCCCGTCCTCAGGTGGGGCTGCATTGTGGTAAAGATATTGTAAACTGGAAATAAAAGGTGTGTGGATTAAAAGGTGGGCGTGTCTTTGTGAAATGGAACATGGCATTCAGGGAGGGTGTGGCTTACCAGCCGGAATGACGCATTAACCAGGAGAAGCAGAGCGGAGCTTGTGGAGTAAGGTACCAGAAGTCCTATATTTTTGCATGGGACTTGAAACAAAAAACCCATCCTTCACATATAGGGGCAGGTTAGGGGTTAATTTAACTATTATATATTTTTATTTGACATATAAAGTAACATGTGACCAAGTATTATCCAAATATCTCCAGCCGTTTGGAAGTTTCCCATAGACTTGTATGGGACTTTAAATAAAAACCCTGACTCTCGTAAATGGGGGTGGGTAAGGGTTAAATTACCTAACCGATGTTTGTTGTTGACATGTAACATGTGTGCCAAGTTTCATGTTAATATCTTAAGCCGTGTGGAAGTGATGCTGGAACATACACAAATACACACACATTCATGCACACATACACACACACACACACACATATTCATGCACACACACACACACATATTCATGCACACATACACACACACATATTCATGCACACATACACACACATTCATGCACACATACACATTCATGCACACATACACACACACATTCATGCACACATACACACACACACACATACAGTAACCCCCCGACATGCGATGGCCCCGACATATGATAAAATCGACATACGATGGCCTCTCAGAGGCCATCGCATGTCGATGTCAGCATCGACATAAGATGCTTTTATATGTCGGGGCCATCGCATTAACTGCTATCCGACAGCGCAAAATGCTTAAGCTGCTGTCGGATAGCAGTTTAAGCATCCCGGACAGGTTCGCTTACCTATTCCCGCTGCTCCGGGTCCACTTCGCGATCCTCCGGCGTCTTCTGTATCTTCTCCAGGGTCCGGGCCTCGCTTTCCGGCGTCGTTATTACGTCACTACGCACGCCGCGCCGGCGCAGCAGCATAATAATGTCACCAGAAAGCAAGGCCCGGACCCTGCAGAAGATGCGGAAGAAGCCAGAGGATCGCGAAGAAGACACCGGAGCAGCGGGACAGCATCGGGAGCCCCTGGGACAGCATCGGGAGCGGTGAGGACGCGGTCCGGAGCGACGGGGACAGGTGAGTATAACTTCCTATACTTTACATTGCACGGATCCCTCAACATACGATGGATTCGACAAATGATGGGTCGTTTGGAACAAATTACCATCCGATGTTGAGGGACCACTGTACACACACACATTCATGCACACATACACACACACATTCATGCACACACACACATACACACACATTCATGCACACATACACACATTCATGCACACATACACACACACACACATACACACACACATTCATGCACACATACACACACATACATGCACACATACACACACATTCATGCACACATACACACACACATACATGCACACATACACACACATTCATGCACACACACACATACACACATTGAGTTTTATATATATATATATATCATGTATGTAAGCAAAGACATCACTCCAGCGATCTGGAATAGTGAAAAGATGTGGTTTGTGATGGGTGAATAAACCACATCTTTTCACTATTTCGGATCACTGGAGTGCAGTCTTTGCTTACATAGATGCTATCTATCTATCAATATATTATATCTTTCTATCAATATATTATATCTATCTATATATCTATCTATCTCTAGCGAGATAGAGTGTGTGCGTGTGTTAATAAATTCTTTTTATTAACAGAGTTAAGTATTTTTTATTTAGCTTTTTGTTTATATTGTTAATTTGTAATAAGATTTGGGAGGAAACCATTTTATGAATTTTTGTAATCCATACTTTGTTATTCATAGGCTTATAATCCCCGACTGCATTGACTGAACAGGCAGGAAGAATTCACAGTGTACAACTAAAGATGGCATTCGGAGAAAGAAGGTGGTTATTGATGTACTAGCTTGGCAATGTGTTATGTAAGCAAACATAAAAGAAAGTGCAATACTACAGCAAAGAAGGGGCTTGGCACTGAACTGCTGCTGCTGAGAGGGGATTACAACAAGGAAGGGGTTACACCACAAAAGGAGCCCAAGTGTAAGCAATGAACTGATGCTGCTAATGATATGCTGCACAAAATATTATGGCTGGTCAGAGATAGTAAGGAATCCTTCATTTTACTTTTCAGTTAGTCTGGGAGGAGGCAGGCAGACTGAAGATGCATTCCAAATTCCTTCCTGGCTTCCAGTATATAGTCAAACACTGGATCCACCACCATTCACAGCAGAGGTCAGCATCCCCCCAATTCCTGTAGAATTACCTCTTAAAAAGTTAGAGAATTCCCAGTAGCATTTCAAATTCTGAAAGGAACATGTCCTGTTCAGGCCAGCTCAGGCAAGATGGCCGCTCACATAATAGGTTAAAAATGAAATAAATAAAAAAAATTGCAATCAGAAAATAGAAACCGATCAGAAAAAAAAATGAACATGTTTTAGTATCCCACTCTAATCAGTTATAAAAAGAATAATAATTATAATAATCTGGTTAATATATTTCTTTAAAGATAATGAATAGAATTTTTTGGGTGAGCACTCATGCTATTCGATGAGGACAAGTTGTGTAAGAGTTAGTGTTTACTCAACTGACAAATTAATAGAGGTATTGTATTTATCTAACCAAAACCAAGGGCAAAGAGGGGAATTCACCAAGCTGTTTAGTGAAGTGCTTTAGACTAGTTTTATGCAGTGGGCACTAATTTATTATCTGCGACTTTTCTCTGAAAGCCTCAAAAAAGTCGCAGCACCGCGATTTACACACAAACTCACAACATGTCATTTCAGCCCTGGAAAACTGTCTAAACGAGTAGCATGGGTGTAGGAGCCGGTTAATTTATCAAGTGGTGCGCGACCTTTGGTGAATTTGGAGCAGGAAGGTATATTCTTAGGTGACTTTTCACATCTATAACAGCACATATACTGGTAAAATATTGATGAATGCCCCTCAAAGTATCTAAAAGAAAAGCCATTTTTGTAACAACACAAAAACACTCGACAAATGTGTAGTTGGATACAAATTTTTCTTTGGTCATTCTTTAAAAGATAATACATTTGGTTGATTCACAAAGATAAAGGATGACTGTTCAAGTGTAACCAGAATTACAGAGCCAAGTTGGTCCTATGACATTATAAAGTATACTTTATCATATTGTTTTTTTACCAATCAAACTTCAAGGATAAACTATACAATATATGAGGCCTAATTGTTTATATGGATGAAATTAAATACAAAACCTTAGGATTTTTCTAATACAGATCATTTCATTTTAACATTGCAGAACTAGTATGTCCTCTTCACACTGCAGGATCTCTTACAATGTGAACACAGATTGGCACAAAAAATGTAAATGATTCCAACAGTGAACATGCTTTCAGTACATTGTTATGCTTTTACATATGTTTGATACACCCAAAAGAGGACCGCACCCATTGCATATTTAATAAACTTCTAAAATAAAGCTGCATATTGGCTTGACATGGAGATATGGCTGTTTTCTTTTTAAGCCTCATGCAAAACCTGAAAATGTATTTGTCTGTTAAACCCAATATCCTAATTTCTATTCTGTGCAATACGAAGTGGATCCAGGATAAATACATTGGCTTGATGTTTTAGAATGACAATTTTTTGAATTTTCGAGTGAAATGTGCAAGCTGAAATTTTTTACTCTTCCCTGCATAGACACCATTATGCTAGTTATGAAGAATCTTTGTATTTCCTACATGCCAGTTATGCTGATATATTGATATTTAACAGTCATCAAAAAGCCCCCTCATAGTACTATATCTTGGCTTTTTGAAATCAGGCAACATTACGGGAGGAACAAGATATTGCCGTTAAATGGGTTTTCTGACCCCAGGGTTAAAAATAGCAAAAAAAAAAAAAGCTTACCCAGCTTTCAAATCCACTGCTGCTCCAGTGGATTGCAACACATGATAATAGCAGCCAATCACCAATCATAGGAGGGAAATCCATGGAAAGTCTCTGCTGTGGCCAGTCATTGGCTGACGCAGTTATGTGTCAAGAAGGCATGTCATCACCACTAGTGGCGGACCAGAAATGGTTGGTATTAGAGTGAGTGTGTTTAAAAGGCAAGTGTAACATTTTGTTATTTTAGCCCAGAAACTTTAGAAACTACTTAAAAAAAAGGTGCACAGATAGAACAACACATTGCAACAAAGTTTTTTTATGCATACATTATTATAAAAATAAGCAGTTCTGCATAGTAAAGGAATTTAGTAAGGCACCTCCTGTGTAGAAAGCTTGTTTTGCTACATGGTCTAACAGAATTTCATATCTTAACCTGAAATGTTCTGTATTTTTTTTTTAAATTAACACTCTGGGGGTAATTTATAATTCCCTGTACCAGTGCAGTGTGGCAAAATTGTGTAGAATTGTTGCACAAAAAATTGGCAAAATTGTTGCAAGCTCAGTTCCTGCTCACTGTGCACTGGTTCAGGGAATGACAAATCCCTCCTTTCTGCTAGGAAAAAGTTCTATTGGCAGAATCCTGTCTATGCGAATATAAAGGCAGCAGCTCTGTGTATTGTAAACCTGTAATGACTGCTTAAAATGTTGTACTGGGGTAACATCTGAATAATAATTTCATGTATACGATATCACTTGTGACCTTTCTTTCAATACTGTATGAGCTGTCATATTGAGTTACGTTGGTAACAAATAGACTAGATTAAGTTGAGAGCGTTTGGGCTTTTGTTAACAATTCTGTAGAATACATACACTGTCACGATTTTCCATATAACAAGACTAATTTGCTTCAGTTAAGATATAAACTGCATAATGCAAATTGAGTGCGATAAGAGAAAAGAGGCATGGTCTAGATCTGCAACTAAAGTAACATCTATAACAGATAATGGGCCTCATTTACTAAGCTGAAACCGACCAGTTTTTGTCTGGTTATTTTGGCGCAGAGTGTCTGCGCCAGTCTGCGCCTGGAAAATCCGACAAACCTGACATTGCACTCTGAAGAGCCAAAAAAGGGGCATGGTCTGTCGCAAAGGGGGCGTGACTGGCCAGAAAGGGGGTGCGGTTTCACAACCCAACCAATTTACTAATGAATACACAGAAAATCCTGTGGATAAATAGTTGGAAATATCCACCTAAAAAAGCTGGTCAGAAAATGTTCCCGACTTTTCCCAATAGTAAATAGAGAGGAATCCTGCAAGTCTGAAACAACTTTTCCCACTAGTAAAAACCCAACACTCTTAGTAAATGAGGCCCAATGTGCCAGTTTTAGGCTATGTTCACATCTGCATCAGAAACTTCATTGGGGGCCTTAGTTGCGGATTCCAGAAAATTACCAGGACAAAAGAAAAAGCAAGAAGTATTTTTTCTCTCATAAATTCCAGTGAAATGACAGGTACCATGCTGGAAAACTGACAGACCCCATTAGATGGAGTCTGTTGGTCTCTATTGGCATCCATCGTGCAGCAAATTCTTGAGTCTATAAAAACAATTGCATGTTAAATTATATTAAGTGTTAGACTAAATGGGAATCACAATACCCAATGATGGGAATCCAAATCAGTAGATAGCGGTATACCATGAATTGCTTTAACTAACTTTAACAAGTTAAGCACTACTCCATTAGAATGACTTTAATGTCATCAGTTAAATGTGCATTATCAAAAACTTTTTATATGTTGATCATCTTGGCAAAACATTAAAGGGGTTATCCAGGAAAAAACTTTTTTTTATATATCAACTGGCTCCAGAAAGTTAAACAGATTTGTAAATTACTTCTATTACAAAATCTTAATCCTTTCAGTACTTATGAGTTGCTGAAGTTGAGCTGTTTTTTTTCTGTCTAAGTGCTCTCTGATGACACGTGTCTCGGGAACCGCCCAGTTTAGAAGCAAATCCCCATAGCAAACCTCTTCTACTCTGCTGACATTTCTGCTTGTCTCGGGAACTGCACACTGTTGCCGGACAGAAAACAACAACTCAACTTCAGCAGTTGATAATTATTGAAAGGATTAAGATTTTTTAATAGAAGTCATTTACAAATCTGTTTAACTTTCTGGAGCCAGTTGATATATAAAAAAAAGTTTTTTCATGGAATACCCCTTTAACCTTTTTAATAAACTTCATAAGACCATTTTATTTCCTTTTTATAGAAATGATGGCTTATTAAATCATGGTTTTGTCCAAGCTGAAGCACAGGCATGGACAAAGTCCAGTAAGTGAGGGTGGGCTAGCACTCCTCTGTGCTCTCCCCTGTCTGAAGCGAGCGCTAGCCCACCCTCACTTACTGGACTTTGTCCATGCCTGTGCTCCATGATTTCTATAAAAAGGAAAAATGATTTTCTTATAGAAGTATATTAGAAAGGTTAATGTTTTGCCAAATGTACAACCTATAAAACGTTTTTCTATCTGACAGTGCCCATTTAAATGCAAAGGTTAGGTTAACCACTTACTGAAAAAAATACAGACTTATTTCACGTTCACATTGACAAGGTTACACTATTATCATTGCTTGAACCTTTAGACACTGAGGTTAATTTATTGAAGAGCTTTTGCCAGTGCTCTGTTTTGCACAAGAATTTTCAACATTTTTGAACTTTATGTCACTCTTGCCAAAATGAAGTCAGGAAGAAGGGCTTGGCCTCCCATAGCGCAGTGGGCTTCTTATATTTACACCAAAAAATGACTTATGTCACAGCTCAAATGTATGTAATAGCTAGCATAGATCCCCATTTATGGTACATGGGCAGCTACAGATGCACGCCCCGCTTAATAAATGTGTTGCCTCTTACTACAGTGCAGTTTTCAAGACCATAGGAAATACTGATCTTAGTAAATTACCACCTCAGTCTATAAGGACATAGCAGAACATGACATTCATTGGTTTCTTTCACCTATCCATGCCTAATAAATGGCTGCAGAAGTAACATTGAAGCAACCAAGCCAGAAAATGCATTAGAAGGTTTATGCACTCTCTACATTGAAGCAAACTAGACCTATTCCTAAACCCTCAAAGAATTAGTTTAATACATTCTAGGGGTAATACAGGGATATATGTGTAATGAGTCTATGAATGATAATCTAGTTTTATTAAGGCAGTCTGGTTTTGTTGGTCCTACATTTCTTGTTCAATTGATAAGGCCCCCTAGGTAGCATAATGCCTATAAACCCATATCACACCTGAAATGCCAGAATGTACCATTTAGTTTTCCAAGAAACAGTATTTTTGTGATAAATCTTCATATACTATATTATAGCTCTTGTATATCTGACATAAAATAACTTTGCCTTGGTCTTTTGTTGCAGAGTCTCTTGAATATAGAAATTACCTATATAAAAATATACATTTTTTTTATGGTCGGTTCCTTAATGTCCTGTACATATAATATAGACTTCATATGCTAGCCCACCAACTTCAGAACAGTCCAGGAGAAAAAATTATCAGCTTTTTCGTTGTTTAATTTTTTTTTTTTTTTTTTTGGTACTGTGATGAGCCCTCGAAGCCTCTACTACAGAGGGCAATGTCTTCGTGCTTGTAAGGATCATAAGGCGGCTCAGGGGGTGCATATGATGTCCATAAAAATACTGTGATGCGGTCAGATCATAGCCATGTTCTCAGATGTGCTGTGAGCATGAGGAGTTGTTGGAGTGCTGGTTCCTGCCTTATAGCTTTTTGGAGCCCTGCTTGCTTTTAGGAGGACCAGAAAGGTATCAGTAGAGATTGCCCCAAATTCGAAGGCAAAAGTCCCATAGTAAATTAGAACATTTATTATGAAGGTCCATTCACACAAAGCAGCCATGTGTTGAAGCACAAAGCCTTCCTGTATGAAAAGGACACCACCTGTAAAGTTAGAGTTAAGAAAATGTAACAAAATAAAACACAAATCGCATAGGTTTCTAACATTAGCACTAAACCCTAATGCAATCAAAGCAATAAACAATTCATTTGTTACCTACTTTTGGAAAATAAGGAAAAAGGTCTACAGGTTTGTCCATTTTGGGGAGTATTCATAAATAAAAATAAGCAAACATTTTGAACAAAAAATTGTGACCTTTTGAATTTTTCACCTTGATTGTCAAGTGTGGTGCAGAGCATGGCATAAAGTGGGCATGACAGGTGGCAAGGCTCCTGCGACACTTTATTTATCACAATTTACATTATAGAGGTTATATAAATCAAAGCAAAATCTACACTAGCTTAGAGCTAGATTTCAGAACGCAGCTGCCACTTAACCCCCTGATGTATTAATTGGTCTGTGCCTCCTAATAAACCAGGGAAGCGATAAGCAGACCGGAGTGTGAAATGCCAGTCTTGATAAATTCCCTCCTAAAGGTCCTTTTACACAGGCAGATAATGACCTGTTACAGGTGCCCATCCACCATATAAGTCGATCGGCACTTAAAAGACCATTCACACAACCCAGTTTTCAGGAGTGAATGGCCACGGATATTATTACTACTATCTGTAGCACATCCTCTGTTTATATGGGAAAATGCGTTGCCGACACTTTTTATGGCAATGCGATCAACCAATGAACATATTGGGTCATTTGTTGGCTGATTGCAGTGCCCTTTTACATTGGGCAATAATCAGAAGTGAATGTTCGTACAAACATTTGTTTGGCCAATAACCACCCCATAGGCATACTAAAGTGGGATAACAAAAAAAACCAGAATGAAATTTATGTCCTGGATGTACATTTATGTTATAGACTGTGAGTGACAGCTGCTATCAGCAGCCGTGCACTTGCTTTTAAACAAACAATTGCTGTGCAATTTAACTAACCCTGCAACACTCACATACTCTTTGGTGGAAAATATCAGCAAAATCCCAAGCCAAACTACACACGTAAAGTGGACTGTCCTTTACTATCCATTTTAAAAGGATACTTCGGTGTGACCAAAACATCATATATAACTGGGGCTGTACAAAAGTGAAGGGGGAGGAAAGGGAGTCTCCTACTGTTCCCCCACCATTCATCTATTTCACCTGCTTCCAAGACAAGAGCTTGGAGCAGGACCTGCCCACCTGCCACTGGATGAAAAGGGACACTGCTGTGGCCACTGATGGGCTGAGCAGGCAAGTCTTGCTCCAAGCTCTCGTCTTGGAAGCAGTTAGAAGGACGGTGGGTGAAGTGGACAGGGGATATGAAGAAGGAGAAATGCATGGTAGCAGGCTTCACACTCCAGTTTGCAGCAATCTCCATTCTACAGCCCAAGGATGGAGATCACCGCATATGCGTGCGATTCACCCTGCTTGCTCTCCTAATAAGTGGAGGTCTCAGCACAGAGATCTTAACCGATCAAAACTTTTGGCATGTCTCTGGCAAAAAATTTTTTGATAAGAGTCATAAGCCTATAAAAAGGTCCCCAAGCCTGACAAACCTAAAAGGTCATGTGAAGAGAATTCCAATGCCATTCTCGTGAACAGTCTCAGTAAGGAGCCTTAAGTCGTTTAAGACTATGTTCAAGTAAATCCAGTAAATTCCACAAAAAATTATTGTATTCACTTCAATGCAATTCCTGCAGGGGAAATTCTGCATCAGAAATTCTACTTTGTGAATGGGACAGTGGAATATCATTGAAAAGTATTGGCTTTAACCCCTTAAACCCTTCAGGACTCAGCGTTTTTCCGTTTTTGCATTTTCATTTTTTCCTCATCACCTTCTAAAAATCATAACACTTTCAATTTTGAACCTAAAATTCCATATGATGGCTTATTTTTTGCGCCACCAATTCTACTTTGCAGTGACAGTCATTTTACCAAAAAAAAATCTACGGCAAAACGGAAAAAAAGTTCATTGTGCGACAAAATTGAATCCTTTTGTAAATTTTGGGGGCTTCCGTTTCTACACAGTGCATTCTCTTTATTCTGTAGGTCCATATGGTTAAAACAATACCCTACTTATATAGGTTTGATTTTGTCGCACTTCTGAAAAAAATCATAACTACATGCAGGAAAAAAAAATTGCGCCGTGTTCTGAAGTTTGTATCGGTACCATTTTTGCATTGATCGGACTTTTTGATTGCTTTTTATTCATTTTTTTATTATATAAAAAGTGACAAAAAATACGCTATGTTGGACTTTGGAATTTTTTTGCGCGTACGCCATTGACCGTGCGGTTTAATTAACGATATATTTTTATAGTTCAGACATTTACGCACGCGGCGATACCACATATGTTTATTTTTATTTACACAGTTTTTTTTTTTATGAGAAAAAGGGGGTGAGTCAAACTTTTATTAGGGAAGGGGTTAAATGACCTTTGCTACCTTTTTTTTTTACCTTTTTTTTTTTTGCAGTGCTATAGCTCCCATAGGGACCAATAACACTGCACACACTGATCTTTTAACCTGATCCCTGCAAAGCCATAGCTTTGCATGGATCAGCGAGATAGGGGCTCGATTGCTCAAGCCTGTAGCTCAGGCTTGGAGCAATCAAAAGCCGATCGGACGTGACGAAGCAAGGTAAGGGGGTCTCCGCTCGTGTCCTAGCTGATCGGGATATAACTATCACTTTCAGATGTGGCGGTCAACTTTGATCGCCGCGTCTGAATGGTTAATAGCACGCGGCACAATGATCGGTGCCGTGCGCTGTTAGCCCAGGGTCCCGGCTATGACTAACAGTCATAGTCACGATCACGGTTTTAAACACCGTGACCGGGCTCAGGGCGCACAGGTACGCCCTGCGTCCTTAAGAGGTTAAGGACCAGGGGGTTTTCCGTTTTTGCACTTTCATTTTTTCCTTCTTACCTTTAGAAAACTCATAACTCTTTAAATTTTGCACCTAAAAATCCATATTATGGCTTATTTTTTGCACCACCAATTCTACTTTGTAATGACATTAGTCATTTTACCCAAAAATCTACAACGAAACAGAAAAAAAATATATATTGTGCGACATAATTGAAGAAAAAACACCATTTTGTAACTTTTGGGGGCTTCCGTTCCTACGCAGTACATTTTTCGGTAAAAATGACACCTTATCTTTATTCTATTGGTCCATAAGATTAAAATGATCCACTACTTATATAGGTTTGATTTTGTATTACTTACATCATAACTACATGCAGGAAAATGTATACGTTTAAAATTGTCATCTTCTGACCCCTATAACTTTTTAATTTTTTCGCGTACGGGGTGGTATGAGGGCAAATTTTTTGCACCATGATCTGAAGTTTTTAGCGGTACCATTTTTGTATTGATCGGACTTTATTGCTTTTTATTCATTTTTTCATGATATAAAAAGTGACCAAAAATACATTATTTTGGCACGTACGCCATTGACCGTGCGGTTTAATTAACTATATATTTTTATAATTCGGACATTTCCACACGCTGCGATACCACATGTTTATTTTTTTATTTTTTATTGACATGTTTTGTTTTTTTAAATGGGAAAAGGGAGGTGATTCAAACTTTTATCACGGATGGGGTTAAATGATCTTTATTTACTTTTTTTTTTGCAGTGTTATAGCTCCCATAGGGGGCTATAATACTGCACACACTGATCTTTTACATTGATCAATGATTCTGCCACTTGATTGCTCAAGCCTGGGTCTCAGGCACTGAGCAGTCATTCGGCGATCGGACAACAGGAATAAGGTAAGGGGACCCTCCGCAGAGATCCTGAACAGCTCCCTGAGCTAACTGGCATTGGTTTACTTTCACTTTAGACGCAGCATTCAACTTTAAACGCTGCGTCTAAAGGGTTAATAGCGCGCGGCACCACGATCAGTGCTGCGCGCTATTAGCCACGGGTACTGGCCGTTGTTAAAGGCCGGGCCCGACCCGCTATGACGCGAGGCCACACCCTGGCCTCTGCTTATAGTAAGGGAGAGGATTTAGGACGTACCGGTACATCCTTGGTCCTTAAGGGGTTAAATTCATGCAGAATGTTCATACATAATTCCATGCAGAAATTCTGGAGTGTGAACACAGCCTAACTACTCATTCTTTTAAAGCAACTTATTAGCATCAGAATGCAAAAGGTAGAATAATTTAAACATTACAAAAATCTTTAAAGGGGTACAGTCTTTAAAGGGGTACTCTGTCCCTAGACATCTTATCCCCTATCCAAAGGATAGGGGATAAGATGTCTGATTGCCGGGGTCCTGCTGCTGGGGACCCCCGCAATCTCCCTAGAGCGTCGGGTGCAGCACTGAAGACTCGTGAAGTCACAGCCATGCCCCCCTCCTGATGTCATGGCCACGTCCCCTATAGTCTATAGGAGATGGCGTGATGGCCGTCACCGCCCCCCTCTTATAGACTTTCATTGAAGGGGCATGGGTGTGACATCACGAGCCTCCGCCCTGCATTGGCAGTCTTCTGGCATGGAGCGAAGCTGCCTGGGATGCCGCAGCCGAGATCGCTGGGGTCACCAACAACGGGACCCCCCGATCAGATGGGCGGAGTACCTCTTTAACTCCTATATAGCTGTATTGCATGTCAGCTACTGCATTACAAATCTGTCAGTTTACATTAGACATAGATTAGCCTGATTTCCTGCTCCATTAACAGACTTGATCCATCTTGTAGAATAATTATAGAAATATATCTTACAGTGATAGCTTATGCAATTCTATACCATCGTCCACGAGAGGTTAACCTACACCTTAATGATTTGCTGCTAGTTCTAACACGTGTTCAGGTGTAACTGCATCACATGTAACACCACTGTGTATATAAATCATGTCAGAACATTATCCAATTGCACTAAAACAGTCAGACATTTCCCAATCATCTGTATCATATAATTAATGAAACCAGGTTTAATTGTTATTTTATTGTATTGTAATTTGGAATTCAAGAAGGTATTTGCTAATATAGTGCAACTAGTTGCCACCTCCTAAAAGTCTGCTTTCTTCTAGATCAGTGATCTCCAAACTGTGGCCCTCCAGCTGTTGCAAAGTTACACCCCAGCTGTCCAGGTAGCCAATGCCTGTCTGTGCTGTAGTTTTGCAACAGCTGGAGGGCCACAGTTTAGAGACCACTGATCTAGTTCAACAGAATAGAATAGCTGGGGAGGGGGGAGGGGTTGGAAGATCAGAAGCAAATGTGTTATTCTAGGATACATTCACACCTATTGTGTTTGCAGTGGATTTGATGCCATGTTTAATCATTGATTTACACAGAAATTAATATGTCCAGCACAAATCCAGTAAAATTTCTTTCAATCTTTATTATAAAGGCATGAAAACCAAACAGCAGATACCGGTAGATGGCACGAACGAGTTTGGGGCAGTCATATGCCCTTAGTCATAATGAGTTGCACTGAGCATATTGATTTCTGGCATCGACAGGCAAGGCTGTGCTGCAGATCTGTCTGAGAGTGGTCGTAAAGCTACTGGGTTAAAGGGGTACTCCACTGGAAAAAAAAATTTTTTTAAATCAACTGGCACCAGAAAGTTAAAGATTTGTAAATTACTTCTGTTTAAAAACTGTAATCCTTCCAGTACTTATCAGTTGCTGTATGTTCCACAGGAAGTTCTTTCTGTCTGACCCCAGTGTTCTCTGTTGACACCTCTGTTCATTTTAGGAACTGTCCAGAGTAGAAGTAAATATCCATAGCAAACCTATCCTGCTCCGGACAGTTCCTTAAATGGACAGAGGTGTCAGCAGAGAAAACTGTGGTCAGACAGAAAGGAAATTAAAAAAGAAAAGAACTTCCTGTGGAGCATATAGCAGCTGATAAGTACTGGAAGGGTTAAGATTTTTAAATAGAAGTAATTTACAAAACAAAACAAAAATATTTTTCAGGGGAGTACCCCTTTAATTGTATGCATGCAGACTAGTTAGACCATGTGGTCTTTTTTCTACTGAAAGTCTTTTGTGTTCCTATGATAACTTTGGCTTGATGACCCTCTGTCCGTTTTTAAGTTAATCTTTAACTATGGATTTCTTTTTGTCTTTTACATTTTCCTCCTTAGCAGGATTCTAGGATAACACAGACATTTCCAAATCTAATAGCAGAATTCAATTTAGATATTCAATTAAATCTAATGCAGCCCTATTTTTGCATGCTACAAATAAATATTCAGGATGAAGTACTATAACAAAAAGCAAAATGGAAAAGACTTCCGGTCCTGGCGCCACCATGAGGGGACTCCGCTAAAGGAGCTCCCGCTCCTCCCGGCCCTGACCGCATCTCTCTATCAGTCACCCTTGCCCCCCACCGCCCTCCCCGACAGCCTCAACACCTGACCACCTGCTCCTGGTGCTTACCTGGCTGTATGGAGCGTTATTTACTCCGCAGCCATCAGAAAACCCCGGCTCAAGATGGAGCTTGCTTGGCCTCTTCAAAGCGATCAGCAGCGCCATGTGGTCCCGCTGCTGCGAAACAGAAGCGCCAGCTCTCTCTCCTCTCATACCAGGCAGCTGCAGGATTACTCGGTGACTCGCCTGTGAGACCGCTTGCATCGCCCTCTGCTCCTCCACCTCTGCAGGTTAGAACTGTATCCGGGGGCTGCCTCATCCATGCTCCTCACTGACTCACACGACCTTAAGATGGCGGTGGGAAGGTCCCTGAACCTCCTCTCCAGTCTCCCTGCACTACTGAGGACCCACATGTCATTTTACCATCTGCTGCAGCTTCTAGCCAGCTCCTGTAAGGCTAAGTTTCCACTTGTTTTTTTTTCTGGCAGTTTTCAGAAAACTGCCATTGCAGTTTTTGAGCCAATGTCAGAAGTGGATCCACAAGGGAGGAGAAGTGTAAGTTCTTCCTTTATATGTCCTATTCCTTTTGAATACACTTCTGGATTTGGCTCAAAAACTGCAGTGGCAGTTTTCCAAAAACTGCCAGAAAAAGAACCAAGTGTAAACTTAGCCTTAGAGAGACAGCCAGCAGAAGCCCCTTCTTTACCCACTACAGCAGGCCAGCCTCTGTTTGATTTTAAAACGCTGGCGGCAAAAGTAATGTCCCAGATCGTGCCTCACTTGCAGAGGACACTGGAAGCAACCCTACAAGCTTCCTTTGATAAGCTTCAGACTGATCTCGCACAAACCCCCAGCTACAGTGGCAGAGGTTAAAACGCTGGAAAGGGGCCATGCCGATTTGTCTGCTTATGTATCGGCTCTCCAACAGGAAAAGGCTAGCCTTTGGGATAAACTAGATGACCTAGAAACTTACGCATAGTGGTACTCTCTGATCAAATACCGTCCTTTTATCTTCAGCGTGTCTGTGAAATGGAACTCTCTGATGCCCTGGGCCTTGACCATTATTGCAGGGTGGAACGGGCACACAGACTAGGTGCAGACCCTGGGATCCGCGATAACAACATAACATACATGCGATCTTCACAACCTGGGCAACAAAACCGACCCCACCATTATTGCAGTTATCTTTAAACTACTAGATTATAATGACCGCCCGGCCTTGCTACGGGCTTTCAGACAACGTTCCACCCCTCTAGTGATCCGTGACTGCCAGGTCTTAATATTTCAGGACTTCTCGGTGCCTGTGGCAAAGAGGCGCAGGGCCTTTAGTGGGGTGTGTTCTGAACTGTTCTGGCGCAAGACTAAATTTCGACTCCAATACCCTGCTGTCCTGCGTATCTTCCATGATGATGGCTCCTCTTTAGTCTTCAACAGCCCGGCTGCTGCGGAAGCCGCTGTGCACAGTCCTGCCGGATCCAGCTGCATGAGGGGGACCACACGCAGTTCCCAAGAGAAGTCCCCTTCCATCTCTCCTCGAGGCTCCGGTTCCCAGCGTGAGATCTTCTGATTCCTTGCGATCTACCCAGTGGTCACTTAATGGATGACCATTGGAGGCATTAACCGCTGACCCTCTAAATGCTGCCGCCATGGTGCCTTCTGATATGTTGTCCCACCATCCTGGTAAATACGAATGTTTGAGTCGGTCTGCTCTTGTACTGTTACCTACTACTACTCTCAGGGCCTGGGATTACTAGGGACCCCTTGTTTGGTGGGGAAGGATAGTATTTGTTGTTTCCATGTTCTTAAAAGGGGGTGTTTCCAAATGTATTTTTTTGGGGGTGGGGTTCTATGTTGCCTTTTCATACATGCATCCAGCCGGGAGGCTGCGTTCTCTATGCTGGTAGAAAAAAGTCCCTAACATGGTGTAGGATGCCCCTGTACTGTCCCTGTGCACTGAGTGTATCTTGTAAGGTTCAGTATTGCATTTTAATTTTGTCTTACTTATTTTGACCCCTAACTGTTGAGGCCTAGTACTTAGGTCTTGACCAAAGCAATGCGTGTGTTTTTTCGTGTGAGTGTGTAGTTCCACCTTCTCTCTTTCCCCATCCCCCCCTCTTTTTTTTTCTTCTCTCTCTTTCTCCCTCTCTCTATAGCCATGCACTTGATGTCCTGGAACATCAAGGGTCTCCATTCTCCCAACAAGCGAATGCAGATTCTGCGCCACCTGAATAGACTCCATCCTTATGTCGCTATGCTCCAGGAAACTCATCTGGCCACTGAGGATCTGACCCACATGGTCCAAGCTTCGGGTAGGTGCCGTTGTGGCTCCAACTATAGGAGGCAAGGCAGGCACTCTAATTCTCATACACAACAATTTTGGGGGTACAGTAATAGCCCAGGAGGTAGATCGGAAAGGCCTTTGGGTATGGGTGCATTTACGTTATGGGACTTTAACTTGTATAACTGTTATGCTCCTAATGGAGATAAATCTTATTTCCAATCTTTTGGGACAAAGCTTTTAGCTGATACTATTCCCAGCAAGGTAGTAGGTGGCAACATGAATGCTGTTGTGGTAACTGTAGAGGACAAGAAGGGAGGTTCTGCAGATCTTACACTTCCTCTACCTAGTGACAAGGTGTTTTCCATGTTTCTGGAATCCTCTGGCCTCAGGGACCCTTGGCGATTGATGCACCCGGACAGCAGAGACTCACTTTTCACATAGCCACTCTTCATGGTCCCGAATAGATTACCTACTGGTTTCCCGGGATCTATTAACTTGTGTAGCGACCTCAGATATACACATTATGATGGTTTCCGACCATTCACCTATTTCTATTTCCCTGCCTGACTCCTTCCTGTGGGGTACCGATTTTCAATGGCGCTTCCCCACCTATATGGTGAAGGATGACAATTTTACTGACTCTCTGAAAAGTTGGTGGACGGAGTTCTCCTGGTGAAACAGTGCTCATTCTTCCAATGCCCCCTTATACTGGCAATCAGCTAAATGAGTGCTTCATAGTCGCCTGATTGTCTATATGTCCACGGCAAAAAATCCCTCCACCACTTCCAAGAAGCTAGTAAGGCCTTGCAATCCGCCTACACCTCCTATATATCAGCCCTCAGCAGCAGTGTGTCAGGCATGGAAGGTGGTGGAAACTACCTATGACCTTTGTTCAGAGTGTAAATGTCTGGCTGCTTACTCTAGATTCTGTGCGGAATTGTTCCATTTCGGCAATAAGTCTGGTCGCCTCCTTGCACGTCTGGCTAAGGGCCGCAAACCTCCCCAGCACTTCTCCTCTTTGCATGACGATTCCGGGACGACACACACTGACCCAAAAAATGATTAACTCCTAGTTCTGCACCTATAACATGTCTCTTTACTCTTCTTCCCCTGCGGACATGGCTTCTGGTAAGGCGTTTCTGGAGTCGGTACACTTGCCCTCAATATCCCCTGATCACCGAGACGCTCTAAACGCGGACTTCACTGAAGAAGAAGTTCGCCGGACCATAAAGAGGGGTTCTCCGGTGAATTCTACAAAATCTTGGTTGATCAGGTGACGCCTCCTTTAACGTCTTACTTCAACCAACTCCTTCACTCCGGTTCCCTGCCCCTGCACTCTAATACTGCCACCATTAAGCTCCTACTAAAACCTGGCAAAAATCCGCTGCTACCTGACCGCCTCCATGTATTTCTATGGGTACATGGAGGAGCGTGTCAGCCGGCGCTTCGTGCGGGGTACGGCATGCCCCCCTTCCAGCCGACTGTCAGGGCCCCCGTGCAGGAGATAGCAGGGTGCCCAATGCTCGGACCCCCCGTGATCCATAACTTATCCCCTAAGTTATATTTCACCAGACTACTCCTTTAATAGCACAGTCTCATACAGCTCTGCATTCTGCTCTATAATTAGAAAATAAAATAACATTTGGGGCAGACCATTGGGGGGGGGGGTTAGGCCTTGAGCTGTGTAAGGGGCCCCGAAATTTCTGATGGCAGCCCTGCTGGAGAGCAACCGCTGTTACTGGCCCTGGACGCTGAAAAGGCATTTCATAATGTTAGGTGGGACTGGCTCGGGATGGTGCTGGACAAGATCGTCATCACCGGTCACTTTCAAACCTTTTGTATGCCTACAGGCACAAATTCATACCTCTGGCATTCTGTAACTGCCCTTTCCCCTCTTTAAGGGAAAGTGGCAGTGATGTCCCCTGTCCCCCCCTCTTAATCTGGCATCCGAACCCTTTTTACGGACAATGTTTTGATCTTTCTGAGCTGACCCAGGAGCCCATTATGCCCTTCTGATTTCCGCATTGGACCACTTTGGGACCTTCTCGGGCTATAAAATTTACCAACTGAAATGTGAACTCCTCCCACTAGGGCCCCCTAAACCTGCTTCTGGAGTACTTTGGGCATACCCAGGGATCTTGTTAAAACCTTTATGACCTACCTGGGGATTAAAATTACACATTGAACAAACCCCCTTCGTTTAAACAGACAGGACGAACTAAGTTGTTGGAGTCATTTACCAATCTCCTTTCTGGGTATATGCCATCTGATCAAAATGATCAGTTTTCCTAGACTCATATCATTACATACGTTGCCTATTGTGTTGAAACATAAAGATGTGATCTCTCTCAACTCAGTTTTTATGCACTTTATATGGGTGGGCCTGCAAATTGCTTTACAAAAATGTATGTTATATCGGGCCGATGGAGGAGTGGGATTCTGTGGAATTTGGTGTCCTGTTTACACACTCGCATTCCGTGCCTTCCCACCCATATAAAGCTCTCGACGATTAGGGACACCATCCTGATTCGTAAAGCTTACGGCTTCCCTTTTCTGCTGTCTGGGTGTCTCAATCTCTGGGGTCACCCGGAATTTACTCCGGGCAGGGAGGACAGTTTCTTTTAGACCTGGCGTCACAGGGGGATCAACTTGGCGAAGCAGCTGATGCATGCTGAGGAACGGCGATGGCTTGCACCGCGAGAATTATTAACTAACTTCTATCTGCCGCTTTCTCATTTTCTCCATGTATCTCAGTTTCTTTCTTTCTCTACCTCTAGACTTCGTAACCCATCCTCTGAAGTGTTTCCCTCCCTCTTTGAGGACATGGTAGGTCTGCAGCCTAGGAAGGCAACAATCTCTGCTTTATATACATACAGTCATGGCCGTAAATGTTTGCACCCCAGAAATTTTTCTAGAAAATGAAGTATTTCTCAAAGAAAAGGATTGCAGTAACATGTTTTGCTATACACATGTTTATTCCCTTTGTGTGTTTTGGAACTAAACCAAAAAAGGGAGGAAAAAAAGCTAATTGGACATAATGTCACACCAAACTCCAAAAATGGGCTGTACAAAATTATTGGCACCCTTTCAAAACTGTGGAAAAATAAAAAATAGTTTCAAGCATGTGATGCTCCTTTTAACTCACCTGGGGCAAGTAACAGGTGTGGGGAATATAAAAATCACACCTGAAAGCAGATACAAAGGAGAGAAGTTCACTTAGTCTTTGCATTGTGTGTCTGTGTGCCACACTAAGCATGGACAACAGAAAAAGGAGAAGAGAACTGTCTGAGGACTTGAGAACCAAAGTTGTGGAAAAATATCAACGAGCTCAAGGTTACAAGTCCATCTCCAGAGATCTAGATTTGCCTTTGTCCACAGTGTGCAACATTATCAAGAAGTTTGCAACCCATGGCACTGTAGCTAATCTCCCTGGGCATGGACGGAAGAGAAAAATTGATGAAAGGTGTCAACGCAGGATAGTCTGGATAGTGGAAAAGTAGCCCCAAACAAGTTCTAAAGATATTCAAGCTGTCCTGGAGGCTCAGGGAGCATCAGTGTCAGCGCAAACTATCCGTCGATATTTAAATGAAATGAAACACTATGGCAGGAGACAGAGGAGGACCCTACTGCTGACACAGAGGTATAAAAAAGCAAGACTACATTTTGCCAAAATGAACTTGAGTGAGCCAAAATCCTTCTGGGAAAACGTCTTGTGGACAGATGAGACCAAAATAGAGCTTTTTGGCAAAGCATATCATTCTACTGTTTACCGAAAATACAGTGAAATATGGTGGAGGTTCAGTGACGTTTTGGGGTTGTTTTGCTGCACTGGGTGCCTTGAATGTGTGTAAGGCATCATGAAATCTGAGGAATACCAACGGATTTTGGGCCGCACTGTACAGCCCAGTGTCAAGCTGGGTTTGCGTCTGAGATCTTGGGTCTTCCAGCAGGACAATGACCCCAAACATACATTAAAAAGCACCCAGAAATGGATGGCAACAAAGCGCTGGAGAGTTCTGAAATGGTCAGCAATGAGTCCAGATCTAAATCCCATTGAACACCTGTGGAGAGATCTTAAAATTGCTGTTGGGAAAAGGTGCCCTTCCAATAAGAGAGACCTGGAGTGGTTTGTAAAGGAAGAGTGGTCCAAAATTTCGACTGAGAGGTGTAAGAAGCTTATTGATGGGTATTTGAAGAGACTGATTTTTTTTTTCCAAAGTGTGTGCAACCAAACATTAAGTTAAGGGTGCCAATAATTTTGTCCAGACCATTTTTGGAGTTTGGTGTGACATTATATCCAATTTGTTTTTTTTTTCCTCTCCTTTTTTGGTTTAGTTCCAATACACACAAAGGGAATAAACGTGTATAGCAAACATGTGTTACTGCAATCCTTTTCTATGAGAAATACTTTCTAGAAATATTTCAGGGGGTGCCAACATTTACAGCCATGACTGTAGATGCTTTAATGACTGCCTTCTAAAGGTTTCCAAACATACACTTTTTGCTAAATGGGAATTGGTCCTTCAAGACTCTGATATACGTGAGCGAATACTGGAGGAGTGGGCAAAAGTCAGGACTACTGTCATCAACGAATGCGTCAAAACTTTTTTAAACTGATGCACTTTGGTTACCTGTGCTTCAATGTCTCGGCCACCCCCGCATTCCTGGACAGACTTACTTCCTGTCCAAAATGAGGTACTCCCGACACGGACTTCTACCATGGCATCTGGACTTATTCGAAGTCACAATTCTTCTGGGCACTATTATAGCTTACATTGCTATATATTGGTCCGTTCGGGTCCCCTTTACTCCTCAGGCCCTCCTGTTCCAGTCTGTCGACCCCTCTGTTGCGGAGGAGGTAGGTATGCGTTAAATCCCGAAATTCCTCCATCTCCTAGTGGCCAAACACATGCTCTTACATGACTGGCTTAAGACTGTCACACCAGCCGTGTCCGATGTTGTGGACGAACTCAAAGATTTTTTTGGAGGTGGGCAGACTGGACACAGAAAGGCACAGAGCGCACAACGTGAAGAAATACTTCGCAAAATGGCGTACCTTTTTAACTGCTTACTTCACCAATCCCCAAATAGATGCCATTGTCCTACCCTTCCGACTCACTGAATGGTATTCCTTAGCATCACTCAGTAATACTCTGGGTCCTCTCTGTTTGTCAGATGATTTTGGAGTGATACTTTTCAGTTGATCGACCTGAGACTGGAGACCTTCTTTCTTTTTCTCTCCTTCTTTCTTGAACCTTGCCCCCTTCCCGTTTGTACTGTGTCGTATGAGTGATTGGTTGGTTATATTATTTTATATCTGCTAGTCTTCTCTCTAGTTGAGATGTTGTGATTGCCATTATATATTGTTATGACCGGATGATCCTCTTATTGTGTATTTGCTTAATTGTGTGGGTACTCATGTTGCTCCTCTTTGGCCTTGTGGTTTAACTTATTTTATGCACTGTTCATCTAAAATTGAAAAAACTAATAAACAGAGTTTAAAAAAATAAAAAAAGCAAAATGGTATTAGCATATAATAGCCTAGCAGATGTTACTTTGGGTTAATATTCTGAGTACTGATACTTTATCTTATATCTATATTACATTTATGTTAATTTCCCTATCACAGGCCAATACAGCATTTACTATTATAACATTTGATACTTGCCGTCATCCAAAATGCATATGCCCTGAGTAAATATAGGTTGGAGGGCAATAGTGGATCACTTAGCTGTGCCAAGTATATATCAGCACTGCCTTGCTCTGTTAAGAGCTTCATGCTATCCAAACCACAAGTTGCAGGACAACGGGAAAGGATCTCTAATGACCTGTAAGGGGCCATATGAAATTGCAAGGGGGCTTCAAGGAATATCCATTCAAGTGAAATGGGTTAAGCTGCAGTACCAGGCACAGCTGCAAATTATTCATATGAAGCTGTTTCTGGAACAGTGTATACGACACCAGGCTTCAGCAGATGTCACAGGCCATTTTTTCCTCATGGTCAGAACCCCTCAAAGCACACACAGAAAATTCATGGAAATTCCTGGAAAACCCTTATTAGGGTCTATTCACACGGGCAGAATTTCCGCACCAATTCCGCTTCCTTGAATGGTTTCTGGCTTGTGCATATTTTGTGTGAAGTTGCTGTTGGATTGGTGCGGAAATTCAGAAGTATGGAATCACATTGAAGTTTATTAGGCTTCCATTTGAGGTGGAATTTCGCAAGCGTAAATTCTGCCGTGTGAATAGACCCTTAGGAGTCTAGTTTGCTAAAGTATTTGGGAAATACCTATTGAGTATTACGGGTCCATACCGTACCTTTGATTTTGCGTGAAGACACAAATTTGAATAAAAAAAAATTAATGCTTATTAAAAAGGAAATCTGTCACCAGTGTCACCTGCACTAACCTGTCGGTACAGACAGGTAGTGCAGATGACACTGAAGACAATGGTACTTACCTTGTCCCGTTCCATGGCGGGGATTTCCGGTAATCTTGTCTGTTATCTCCAGCTCCGGGCACCCGGCTTGGGGCATGGGCGGAGCTTAGTGATATCACCGCTGCTGCTCTCTGCTGGGTCCCACAGCTAAAGAACGCAGCGGTGACTTCACTAAGCTCCGCCCGTGCCCCAAGCCGGGCCTGGAGCTGGAGCTAACAGACAAGATTACCGGAGATCCCCGCCACAGAATGGTACTGACAGGTTAGTGCAGGTGACACTGGTGACAAATTTCCTTTAAAGGAGATATTCTCCCAAAGCAGGAACTGCTGTATATTGCAGGATTCCCTGTTCATGTACAGTATTGAGCAGCAGCCTGGTAAATGTCCAATGTAATATATGTCATTTTGCACCTCTAAGAATTGTGCACCCAGGCAACTGCCTCTGTACCAATAAGAGAAAAAAAAACATAAAAAAAGAGGGAAAATAAACTTATGCTGTTAAAGTCTTCCAAAAAATGCAGCGAGCCTAAACAGATTCAAAGTCTGTTTATTGTCAAGTTTCCTGGAGAAAAGTATTTGAGTCCTCTGATAAACCCCAGATAAATACTCTTATAAAATTCTTTAACCCACTTAATCCAAAGAGATTAGTACAGCCTGGTACTCCTGATGTTGTGTCTCCTGTATGAAGCCACATGCAGGGTGAACACCAAGCAGTTTCAAAAGGGGCTGAGCACTTGTTATGCATGCTATAAACCACTGCTATCTCGTAATCCATGATGCTAAAGTGGGGATATCAGTCCTGAAGTCTAAAACCTGGATTGACAGGTAGTTTACATACAGCATGTCACCCATTCAGAGTTATTACATGGGGTGATTATTGACTAAATGTCAGCTGATTGGATCCTTTTGGCCTACTTAAAGTTCATCACGCAGTTCCCTGTGTAATATGGGATGTGTTGTCCACAGGTTACTGCAGGAAGGGGCCACACAAATGATCCAGTGATCGTTCGCTTTGCCAACTCTGCAAGACAACATGGTAAATTTTTATTCTACTAGATCCAGCTCATGGAAATAGTGTAGAAGTCTCCAGTATTTTCATCCAGCCACCTCCAACTGATATGGATATGACAAGGAAGGCAAAATGACACTTTTGGCCTCCACTAACTAATGGCGTTGAGGCTATGGATCCGGGGCCTATTCTGACGCCTATGTTAAGCAGACACTGTTTAGCGCAGCCTTCAGCTAATATCAATCACTTACAATATACATGGGCTACAGCTTACGATGTCCAAGAAACAAAAACATACTAAAACTGTGTACTATAATGCCACCCTTATGGTACATAGCACAGCATTGCTAGCACAGACTTGCCAAAAGTTCGACATTAGACAGCAAAGTAGCATCCAAGTGGTGGGGAGTATACATTTTATACTCATCTCACTTAGAGATAAATGTGCTACCTATAGGAGAGACTGAAGAATCTGATCTATAAATACAGCCAGTCTTACCAGAAGTGATCTGAACATTCACCAGACTGCTTGCATACCATGAGAATCAAATGTGAGGCAGTCAATATTTTGTTGTGTTTCCCAAAGGATGTTCTATAAATAGAACATAAGTAGTCAGAATCTTACTGGGATGTAATATAATAATAAGACAGCTCTTTGTTAGATTACAAGCCTAGATTTAATCAGGACAATAGAATACAAGAGTGTATATTTAGAAAATCTACACAGGAATCACCTTTGGGGGTTTGGGATGCAAGTATCTATCTTAATTCAATTCTATATATTTAGGTTTTGATGACGTTTGGGTTTTCTAACTTAAAAAAAAAACATAGAAGATTGAGGTTAGAAAAAAGACCATCGGTCCATCTTCTCTGCCTTTATATTATGGCTGGGCTACTCGAATCAAAGACATTCAAGAAGTTGTCCATAAGCTGCTCCTGTGTTGTCTGGTCTGTGTGCTTGGGTCATTGTTGTAGGTGAACCTTTAGCCCAGTCTTGGTCACCTCTTAACAATCCCTTTTCCCAGATTACTTAGTTTGTTGAGGCAGCTAGCACTAGGAAGAGTCCTTATTGTTCTAATCTTTTTCTATTTAAGGAATTCTATTTTACCATTTTTCATTATGGGGTATTAAGTGAAGAATGATGGGGGGGGGGGGTATGTAAGAGGGTCTTAAAACTTTCTGAAAGATTTGTGTATTCTATATTCCAAGCATAATTACATTCACTTACTGTGGATTTACCAATCACATTTGTTAAAGGTTTTTCCCAAGCACTTACTAAAATAATTTTTGACATTACTTCTGTTCTTCCCCAGATCACCTCATCCCGCGTCCCCTTGTTTTTCCACATAACATTTATAAACTTTTATTTTTATTTTTTTATTTTTTTTACAGTAAAACTTACAAATGTATTTTAGTGTACTGAGCACCCTTATAGTTATTGCATGCTAAAGGAGTACTCAGGATCAAAAGTTATCCTCTTTCCACAAGATTATGAGAAAGCCCCTTTGAGTGACAGCTCTAACATCCAATCAGGAAAAGGCTAGAGCCAACACTCAGGAGATTTAGTATGAAGGTTCGACCTTTCAGGGACTTGCTAGATACTACAATACCTGTGTTTTTTGTAGTTTTATCTACATGACTGGAACCCTAGTTTTTTTTTACTTCTTTCCACATCATCTATATAAGGCTGTGAGAAGTTTGAGCATTCAAGGACTGACAAATGTACAAAAATGTCCAAGTGAGGAAAATGTCTTAATATCTGGTGACCAAGTAGATAGCAATTCTCATATTTCAAAGTTGAGACCTTAAAACAAACAGTTTTGCAACTTTAGATAACTTAGGCACCAGACTTTTGTTATTTTTCCCCAAATGCATTTTAATGTATTTCTTTATTGAGGCCAACTGAAGTCAAGCTGTAACTGTTCAGTTAAGCCAACACAGACTTTGGTCAGACAACAAGTGAGCAAAGACCAAACCTTAGTAGTTATGACACATTTTGATTTGCCCTGTTGCCTGCTGAAATATGAAGAGGATAAATAAATAGTTTTAAAATGGGTAATTTAGTAACCACTTTCCAGGTGAATATCAACCTTCTACACGCAGTATATTCTGTTACATGTCAGATATCTTTAATCATTGCCTAAGTGACTCCTGGAAAGTATTACTATGTATATGCAGGTGATGGGTCACAGAAAAAGATTGGATGTTTTATAAAAATAAAAATAAAACTGTGCAAATCTGTTCTCTACCCATTGACAAGAGTAGCAGACAGGGGAAAAGTAAAAAAAAAAACACCACCAGCTGTTTCTAATCTGGGACAATCCCACACAACATTGTCCAAACACATTAAGAGCAGCAGAACGATTGGGGCCTCTACAGGAAAAATCACTCTTCTTTCCAAGCTTATTGAATGGCATATCAGCCTGATTATGCATTAAATCTTATGGGTAACAACCGATGTGGGGGTATGGCGGAGACTATGTTTGTAGTTTATTCACAGTTCTGTTATAACTGTAGAAAGGCTGGGCAGATTTGCCATTCAGTGTCCCAGTAAAACTGGGAAACAGGATAATGTGGATTATGGGGATTGTTAAAGGGGTATTCCGGGCAAAAACATTTTATCCCCTATCCAAAGGATAGGGGATAAGATGTCTGATCGCGGGGGGCCTGCTGCTGGGACCCCCCGCGATCTCCCTGCAGCACCCGCATTCTGCATCTCTAGATTCGGAAACCTCCAGGTTTCTGGGACTGGGGACATGAAGTCACGCCACACCCCCTCCATTCATGTTTAGACATGAATGGAGGGGGCGTTGCGTGACGTCACGTCCCTAGTCCCGGAAACCTGGAGGTTTCCGAAACTGGAGATTCAGCACCCTCATAGAATGCGGGTGCTGCAGGGAAATCGCGGAGGGGTCTAAGCAGCAGGCCCCCCGCGATCAGACATTTTTCTGCCCAGAATACCCTTTTAAATACAAAATCGATCCAAATACATTTCTCTCTTCTTTCCTAAACTGTGCCATAGTTTTGCATTTTCATTTCTCAGAAAACCATGTGTAAACTGTAACAGATCTGCTGATTTCTATATCTACTTCAATAAATTCCCCTCCTTGATTTAAATTGTGCATACCTAGCCAGATTTAGCTTTCAGGAAGCTGAGAATGCACAAGGAAAAAGTATGTTTACGTGTGCCATTTTCTCAGTAACGCTAGGTTAAAGTTGCAATGTGCTAATTCAGAGTGTTTTTTTTTTTTGATCGGGGCCCAACGGGTGTCTTATTTTACAGGAATTGAGCAGAGAAAAGAAAAACAAGGACATGCAGCATTATTTTTTTCTCCGCTCAACTCCCTTCCTTCCGACAGACTCAGCTAGAGAGCTCCCTTTAGCGGAGCATGGCAACAACAATGAGCCTTTATTCTGCAGTAAGTTTTACACAAAAATACTGAAAATATAGCCATAGTTGCTCTACACAAACCAGTAAGAGAAATCAACTCCCCTATTCCAAATTCCTGATCCTCTGATGCTCTGTGTCAGGTCCTACAGGATTGCACAAATAATAGACTAAAAGAGAATCTGTGGCCAACCCAACAAAACTGAGATTTCACCATCAATAAATAGCTTAGTGTGATAAAACACCTTTTTACAGAGCTGACTCGAGCCAGGCCTTACCCAGAGATGGAGGGGTCTGGATTAGGGATCGACCGATATGGGTTTTTTAGGGCCGATACCGATAATCGGTGGAGGTTAGGGCCGATAGCCGATAACTTATACCGATATTCCGGTATAAGTTATCGGCTATTTATCCCCCCGCGACACAGCTGCAGATCATTGATTTAAAGTGGGCGCTTTAAATCAATGCACTGCAGTGGCTTTTGCGGTGCCATAGACCGCCGCCGCAACCCGCTTCTCTCCCCCTACTTGTCAGGGTGGTCCGGGCCATCCATCCTTCCTGTAGTGTCCGGCGGCATTCCAGGTGGAGGGTGAACCGGTCCGGGCTGTCCTTCTCCGGGGGTGCTCTTCTCCACTCCGGGCAGGCTCCGGCCTAGTAACGCAGCATAAATGCCACTGCGCAGTGACGCCCGTGCGCAGCGACGCACCTGACGTCACGGCATAGCGGCGTCTATGCAGCGTACTAGGCCGGAGCCTGCCCGGAGTGGAGAAGAGCACACCCGGAGAAGAAGGACAGCCCGGACCGGTTCACCCTCCGCGGTGCGGCGGGTCAGGGGGGCGGTCGCGGTGCGGGGCATTATCGGCAAGGTAGTTGCCGAAACCGATAATGCCCAAAATCGTGCTAACATCGGCCATACCGATAATCGGTCGATCCCTAGTCTGGATCCAAGGGGGTCCGCCAATGTCTGCAATGCTTCAGCCCAACTGCTTGATTCTGCAACTTGCTGAAAGCCTTACAAGAATATCTTCAGGGAACATTTTCATACGTTTTTTTGTTTTGCTATTTGATGTTTAATGTCCTTGTAAAATGTCATTTCTTCTGCAAGAAGAGTAATTCAAAGGATATGAATGTTAGCATACACATTAGCAACAAAAAACACAATAGAATTGATAGATTAACCTCTTCTACACATCTTCTAGTGACAAGCATATGAAAAGGATACTGAGCACTAATATAACCAGACCAAAGAAAGTCAAAAGGGAGCGAAGGTGACCAGTCCAGCAGTACCAATAGGCATGTGCCATACGGTATGTCAAAATAGACTGGAAGAAGATGAAGAGCATACTAGTTGGAAAGGCAACTCCTGCTCCAATGTAGTGAAGAACCTTGGCATGATCCACCTACAAAAAGAAAAAGCATGGTATAAGAAGGTGGTTGGTTACTGCAAGGACACTTAAGCAATGGGTTTCTAGCAATTTTGCTATCAATATAATTCAAAAGAAAGAAGGCAATTATCACTTTTTATTTTTTTTTAACCTGTTGTGATTTCCTCTATATGACCCATGCAACTAGAATGTATTCTATTCTCCACCCCACCAGGTAGAGTACAATACAAAACATGTACAGTTTAGAAAAGATGTGACTTTCTCATGTGAAACAATGCAGAATAGTGTTAAGTGTTTATGGTTTTGCATATACATTCAGAAGATAAATAAATAGACCACCTCTTTAAGACCACCCCCTTTTCCAGGCCAGATTTCACACAACAGATTTTCAGCCCATTTTTTCCTATTTTAGCAAATCACTTTATCGATTGGCTGTACTTGACACATAAGATACATAGCATGCTGATGATATGGGGTTTTTAAAGTGTTCTTCTTGTTGTTTTATTTCCACATACAACATGTACTCAGTTTACTTGACTACTAAGCCAATGAGAAAGGTCTATATTAACTAGACGACAAGCTATATACCCATACATCTGTCCTAACAAAGCTATACATCTGTCTTTAACACGCTGCCAGGAGATTGGACTGCATCTTCAATATGACAGGTTCCTTTTAGGTCCTGACATTTCTTGTTTTCCCAATATTTCAGCTTCTATACAGGCCTCCTGGTTAGCCTACAATGAAACCACACAGAGGTTGAAGCAGGCTGAAGTGTGATCATGCATCTAGCCAGAGGGTCGCAAAGGTTGTATATATCTACTAGTCATCTTTCTGTCGCTGTTCCCAATATATTTGTCTACCTATCTGCACATATTCTAGAATAGTCAGATGAGCTATTCAGGGAAAAGTGAACCAAGTAAACCAAATATTAGAGATGAGCGAAGTTACATTGATTTGATTCGTCACGAACCTCACGGCTCGGTGGTTGCTGCATAAATTAGTTCAGCTTTCAGGTGCTCCGGTGGGCTGGGAAAGGTGGATACAGTCCTAGGAGACTCTCTACTAGGACCGTATCCACCTTTTCCAGTCCACCGGAACACCTGAAAGCTGAACTAATTTATGCAGGCTAAAGTCAGCAAATGCCGGTCCGAGAAGTTTGTGACAAATCGGATTACTGTAACTTCGCTCATCTCTACCAAATATTGAAAACCCTATCTTGGGAATGGCAGGGTAGTATAGCAACAGAATAAAAAAACAGTGTTAGAGTCAGGGAACCTGAGGCTACAAAATGACATGAAAAACTAAAAGAATTTTTACGCCAACTGCAGGTCCTCTTTTAAAGAGGCTGGAATACCCTTAAAGAAACATACTAAAGGTTTTGTAAACTATCCTGGCAGTAACTCCACAATGCAGCCTATCACCACTGAAGCTGTCTATATGTCCTATTAGGGTATACAGATGCTTGCTCTGGTGGATTTGGGCTGTCCATGCATTATCAATTATCTACAGACAGGCTTCCCCTAGTGATATCAGCAGTCATATTGAAGGGATAGCCTGCGACGCGACTTTCCTTTTAAGATGCTCCACAGTTCGATCAAAAGGGAGTCAACCTCAGCTTGGACCTCTCTTCTCATAAGCTCCATAATAGCTGCATGGCTCATCACTTTAGCAAGTGCATCCTTGCATGTAATCCAAGCAGAAAATAATCAATGCTACATCACAGCAGACAAGGAGCTTTCTCTGTATCCAGCTACAATGGATGTTGAGCAGTTTACAGTGAATGACAGTCTAGGATACAGCATGAATGTACATCAAATGAGCTAATTCATATATTTTTAAGTAGCTATGTAGTCTACAACTGGGGACCTAATCAGAAATGTGTCAAGTGAGAAAGTGACAAAGCACTTTCTAGTTTTCTAAAAGCCTGTATCTTTCCATGTCTTAATTTTCCGTCTGCAGCGGTTAGAAAACTGCCAAGTCAGCAGTACCCAGCACACCAGTAAAATCGAAGACAGCTGGTTCTCTCTGTTCCTTTGTTTACTTGGCTGGGCCCATTTCACAAATTCCCATTTGTTAGCATAGACAAATACAGATCTATCTGGATAAACAGTTTTTGCTGACAGTTCTTCCACATCAGGCGGAAGAGACATTTTATATCTTCAGTCAAATACTTTCTCTGTGAAGTCACTGGGTCAGCAATGTGTGGATGATGACAGGTTGTACAGAACTATTTTTAGGTGCTATTAGCCATCTTTATATACTTTACAATAAATATGACTGCAGATATGGGTTAATATAAATTACAATGTTCTTAGCACCACCTTGTTTTACCATGTCATTTAATAGGTAAAGCATACATTTCTGACATATATGACCTTTATATAACTAACTGTAAGCATAGGCCATGTAGTGATGGGAGGTCAAGGAATTAACAAATACTTTTTTTTTAGGTCAGCACTGTAAAACGCACATCTCACGTACATAGCCTTTATGGAGCTGACCAGTGTCACATGATGTCCTTTTTTTAATTGAATTACCTTATAGAAATACCAAGACAGTTACATTTATCAAAGAATACATGACACAACAGCTAGCATCGGCAAAACTATAGGTATAGATTTATACTGTGTAGGGGATTTAACATGACTGCCATTTTTATGCCAGTTCAAAATAAAAGTGCACTGAAATAAGAAGTACCAAATAGCTTTAAGATGTACAAGCCCAATTTTATTGTGTCTATCAATGTCCATATGTACCACACTTTGCTATCTCTGTTATGGTAGCTCTATTAGTCCACCATGCTACTTTCTGCTAAGCCAAACTCAACCGGATAAGTAGCTAGAACATCGTAAAAAAGGGTAAAAAAAGAAAAAAAAAAAAGAAAGAAAGGAAAAAAAGTTGCCAAATTTTTACAAACTGAAGCTTTTGCATCTTACATTTTTTACCCCAATTAAAACTGGCATATATTAGATTAATAAATCCTCTATATGTTTTGCATTCTTTAGTTCAGGGCTAAGAACAAAGCTTTACCCTTCAAAGTTTACTCATGGTTAATGCTTAGCACATTGGGGGAGATAAAAGTGGGAACGCCAGAATTTTGGTTTCATTTGTGCCAAAATACTCGCACGTTTTATTATTAGATGCATTTTCAAACAAAATTACAAAAAAAAAAAAATTTGAGATGTGAGCCACACTCAACAAAAAGGGCGGGGCTTAGTGGAAAGCAGGTCAATGCTCACACAACATAGGCTTGGCTTAAATGCACACAGAGGCCCAGATTCATAAAAATATATATATTTTTATTTTTATTTTTATTAGCAGCCAACCACAGCTCAGATTTTTTTTTTTTTACTAGACAGCTTGATAAATCTAGGCCACTGTGTGCATGTAAGCCACGCCTACTTTGTGCAAACCTTCACCTGCTTTCCACTAAGCCCTGCCCCATTGTTGAGTCTGGCATACATTTTTATTCTTTTGGAGTACTTTTGTTTGAAAATGTGTTAATGTGTCATAAAACGTGCCAGTTTTTTTTTTTTTTTTTGCACAAATGACTCCAAAATTGGGCAGACTGATCAATCCAGGCTACTGTGTGCTAAAAATGGACCTAAATTCCTGTCTTAAAAGGAAGCCAACTTAAAAAATGGTCTAAAATTTAGACTTCACAGTTTTAAAGATGTACCAGGTTTGCACACACTCTTACATAACTCATAAACCAAATTAAAATGATCTGATAACTAGACTGTTTTATTAATCTCCCCACATCCATCCCTTTATTGTGGTTCAATATGGTAGCAATATTGACAACAGTGTGGTGTCCCGGTACTGGACTTGGTCCCGTACCTTTGTCGTAAGTCCCCACAGTCAGAGTTCCTCCACGCTGGTAGGGCCTTCCTGGTGGGTTAACCACTAGTCGCCTCACTGTGCTATTTAAAAGTGTATATATTTAATATATTTTATTATATTGTAGTTTATGTACAGGACCTTTGGTCACGTGATGTATGGAGAAGGTTCAAGGACATGTGTCATGTGATGTAACCATAATGCCTTGGTTTAGGACTGACAGGTTTGGGGACCAATAAGCTTTGATCCTGCCCCTTCAGTATATAAGGGCGCTGTATCCAATAATCTCTCTCTTGTATCCTGGATATGAAAGAAAGCAGATCTGTTATCACAGCTACAAGACAAGCTAGGCCTGAAGCCTTCCACTTCAGCGCATTCTAAACCGTGAATTAATACGACTCAAATCTCACCAATCCTACGTGACTACTGAACCACATACCCCTAAATTCAGTGGAACAGCGTACAGCAAAAATCAAAGCTTATTTTACCTCAAAGTCCTAGCCAACCTGTGCGGAGTCTAAGTCCCGGTCCTCCTGCAAAAGACTGTTATCATCATCTGCATAAAATCTGCAGTAAAGTTATTTCCAGTTTATTACTACTTCTGCTGTGGACAATCCTTTATTCCTCCCTATCGTTCTTGGGACGGGTGGTGGTAGGACATTTATATATCTAGAGGAAGCCCGCACCCTGGCGTCACGACAATCAAGGGTGAATGCCTACACCCTGCAACACCCCTGTTCACCCTACATCCCCCAAGCTCACCACAACAGCTTTGACATATAATGCAAACCCAAAATATCAGTGTAAAGAAAAGGCAGGCTTACTTAAAAGGGGCAAGGTGTTAAAATCAATATCCGTACGACAACAAATCCATTAAAAAAAAAGAAGCATAAAGACAGAGCCATAAACCAGAAGAAAGCAGAAGTGCATGTTAAAAATTCATGCCTAGGTTTTCTGGGAAATATTGTTGGTCTATTTATTAGTATGTAAAAAAAATCCAAAAGGGAAAAGACAGATGGTCAAAATGAAGATGTCTAAGAATATTTCCCAGATATGTTCATTTTAACATAAATGAATGCATTTCCCCTGAAATCATTAGACTTGCATAAATGTTGAGGCGCTGCATAATATCTTATTTGTTAAAGCCGCAATATGCCATTTCCACAGCTGAGCTTTAGAAAGGGCGGCTCCGAAAATATAGTCATGGAGGTCGTGGCACCAAGTCTTACAATGCAGTCACCCAGCTGCCTCACTGTACAGACCAGCTTATCACAACCAGGGCACCTCCAGCTGCTGCAAAACTACAACTCCCAGCTTGCCCGGACAGCCAAAGGCTGTCCGGGCATGCTGCGAATTGTAGTTTTGCAACAGCTGGAGGCAACTCGGTTGGGAAACACTGGTTGAGATAGATATATACCTGCTTATTCCTATGTCTTAGCCCCTCAATGTCCATTATGTATCTTACTCTAGTTATCACGTCCCTGTGTCTTTAGCAGGGCCGGCTCTCCCTATAGGCAAAATAGGCAGCCGCCTAGAGCGCCCTCTTGATGGAGGGTCGCCACTCTGCTTGCCACAAGAAAGTTAGACAACCAGCATCCAAAACACTTGCTCAGCCAGCAGCATGAGAAGGAGGTTTGTTACAGTGTGTCACCAAAGTAGCAAGCTAATTACATGAGGAGGGGGCTTGTTACAGTGTGTCACCCCCAGTAGTAAGGTGGGGCATGTCAAAGGGTGGAGTAAAGGAGGAGGTAATATTAGCTACTGCCTGGGGTGACAAAAATCCTTGCACCAGCCCTGGTCTTTAGTGACTACTACACCAGAGAAAGGAGTTTCTACTCCAAGAAAGGAATGTAGGTGATAGCTAACATGCAGGAGTGTATGCGGAAAGCACTGGCTGGGCACGAGAACTAAATCACACTAATATATCAAATCTATGGATTAAAATCGAATTAACAAAACAAATTAAATACATGAGCCATTCCCCTTTACAGAATGTGATTTCATCGGTGTTCTTAGTATTCCAGCCAAGTCAGCTCCCCTGCACTTTACACATAAGGGTGTGTGTTCCTGCCTCATCCTTTTACAAGCAGTCTCAGCATGCAGTCTGACAGACATACTTCCCCTTCCCTCCTGTGGTTAAGAATGCACATGGCTCCGCTGCTAGCTCACGCTGTGTATAATGAGGACCAAACACACCACACGTGCAGTGATCATAGGCTTTGATGTCTGACAGAAACAACTCCTTCTGCAGTATCCAATACACTCAAGAAAGTGCAATGACATGATATGGATATTGGCAGCCAACCACTTTTTACTCAGTGGGTTCCTAGTAGCTATGCTATATTATAACCATTTGCACATGGGATCAGCTGCACAGAATCCTGGACCTACAGTCATCATTTGTTAGATGAAGCATTAATGTGCTTGCACCCTGGTGGTATAAGCACAGAAGGCACAGATTTCACTCTCTAGTTTCCATTACGTATTAAAATGGACATCCTCTATGTACTGATATAGTTACTAACAATATGTACCTCTCCTCTCCTACACAAGCTCCCTGACCAGATTGGCACCTGTGCTAAAACCTAAAAAAGAGCATGTCCAGTCATCAGAGCATGGATATATGTCTAAGGTTAGAGTTACATATATCCGGCGTCTGGCTCCGGCGAAACTGGCTGAAAATTGCCACAACTGATGCACCCACTGTAGTGCCAGAAGTGCCTCAGTTGTGCATCATCCGGCATCCATTGTTTGTGATCGCTGGACGGGGGAACACAGCAAGATGCGTTCCCCTGTCTCTGCCAGTCCGGCGAGTCCAATCATCTGGCGTCTAAACTGAGACTAATAGCAAGAATAGAATTCCTAAAACAATGAGACAGATTTTCCGGTAAACATCCCTCAAATACTAAAGTAAAATAAGACCTAGTAAGATCTGCTCTGAATGGGTTCCCATTTAGATTAAATTTATGAAGTATCCCTGCACTTTCGATAGCTTTTCAGGAAAAAGTCTCGTCCACGCCAGCTTTGGAGCTCTCTTCAGGGGACTCTGTTCAAATGACAAGACATAAGCTGAGAAGAAAAAAATGCTGCAAATCAATTTTTTTCTCCATTCAACTCCCGCAAAACAACAAACACCAGATAGAAATCTGAAGGACCCAATTTAAAGCCTATGGGACCAATCGGTGTCCGTTGTGCATCTGTAATTTTCAGTTGCCTTAAGAAGAGGTTGCCCAAGTTTGCTACTTCGGGCTTTCTTCGCTCCTCCAGCCTGTTTGCAGGGGCCAGAGGTGGTCGGGAAAGCCGAAAGTAGCCAATGTGTGGAAGTCCTATAGACTTTAATGGAAGTTATGCAAACTGTGTAGCCACACTGTTTATGTAACTCCCTGAGTTACATAAGCAGAGTATCCCATGGGCCTACGTTGTTTGTGCAACTCTCATTAAAGTAACTTTAACTCACCTTCCTACATTCCCCCATTGCGCAGATATCGTAGTCCCAGTCCTCCGGGGCAGGTCTGCTTCCTGGTTCCTGGGCTTGGTGACTCATATTGAGCTCAGCATATCGCAGGCCCCAGTGATGTCCCACCCCGGCCGGTGATAGGCTGAGCGCACTGTCATGTAAGGAGCCTGGGCCCCGACTTTTCCCTGCTGCTCGGACTCCTTACAGGACAGTGCGCTCAGCCTATCACCGGCCAAGGTGAGACATTGCTGGGGCTGCGATATGCTGAGCGCAGTATGAGTCACCGAGCCCAGGAGCCAGGAAGAAGACCAGCGCTGGAGGCCCGGGATGCCGATATATGCGCAATGGGGGAATGTAGGAAGGGGAGTTAAAGTTAGTTTTAAAAAAAAATTTTTGCAGCCCGGGCACAGGAGAAATGGAAAATGTTACGCCATCGTTCTCCTTTAACTAAAATATCACCAGTGTTGGTAGAGAACAATAGACCTCAAATGTTATCCTAAATGTGGTCATTGTATTTAATGTTTATTTTTAGTTCATAGGTATTCATTTTGCATGATGATTCCAAATAATTGCGAGCAGCCAATTTCATGTACAAAACTTTGGGTCCTCATTAAAATATGCATGTATATCTCCTTTGCTACATTTATGTGGGTGAGGTGCTCATAAAATATGGATTTAAAAATGCCCCTGGTTTTTAGTATGGGTTGTAAAAGCTTCAGAAGTGATGATGGCTTTTGACCTTTCCCACTTTAGCAGTTAGCCAGTATGCGTAGATAGAATTTAACAGCACATACTGGCCGACATACAAAATAAACTAAAACAATAAAATGTGACAAGAACTGAATTACTTTACCTGAAAACTACCAACCATGGTGAGTCCAGCTGCACAAATCCATCCCAACACAAATGCTACAGTATTTAGCAACGAGGGACCATACCGTTCAATTACATGGGCGTATCTTAACAGACCGATGAGCATCACTGCAAAGCAAAAATTGCAAAGGTTAGCCAAACATGGAAAATATTTTTTTTATATGTGGAGAGTGGAAAAATTATGTCACAATCAGTCTCTGGGTTTAAAGCAGAGTATACATTTTCAGAATAACAAATATAACTGTTCTTGGCAGAGCTGTGTCATTCTTCAGTTCTCAAGATCAAAACTACTTTCATACAAGTTTTATGAAGTAGCTGTGTCTAAGTACAGTTTTTACACAAAAGGAGCCTAAACCTGAGAATGCTGTACATTATTATTTACATAATATAATAATACTCCACTATAGGCACCCACTTATAGGGGCATAGGTTTATATGCCCAATACACATTCACCAACAATATTATTGTTGGTCTACATTCACCACAAGGTTCACAAAACGATATTTGATTTTTGGTGATTTTCCAAGTCTGCTGATTTCCCTAGATTCAGACTTCACTATGAAAGCACAAAGACACACATAATTTAACATGCAAAAAGTCCAAAACAATAAGTCCTTATGCCCCAGGCCACATCACGCCACAAGCCTTTCTTTGTATATACACACAGTCTTCAGAACATTACAGTAAACACTAACATTTGCTGGGAAACTTGTATACGTTTTAACATTAAAGTATTATCAGAGACTTGAGCTAAAACTAATGAGATTCTAAAATGACTACAACAGATTGCTAAAAATCCATTTGTGTTGTATAGTCTCTAGCTGTCACATATATATTACTATTGGAATTGAAAATCAGACTTTTTACTATATACAGTCATGGCCGTAAATGTTGGCACCCTTGACATTTTTCTAGAAAATTAAGTATTTCTCACAGAAAAGGATTGCAGTAACACATGTTTTGCTATACACATGTTTATTCCCTTTGTGTGTATTGTAACTAAACCAAAAAAGGAGGAAAAAAAGCAAAAATTGGACATAATGTCACACCAAACTCCAAAAATAGTCTGGACAAAATTATTGGCACCCTTAACTTAATATTTGATTGCACAACCTTTGGAAAAAATTACTGAAATCAGTCGCTTCCTATAACCATCAATAAGCTTCTTACACCTCTCAGCCGGAATGTTGGACCACTTTTCCTTTGAAAGTTGCTCCAGGTCTCTCATTAGAAGGGCACCTTTTCCCAACTGCAATTTTAAGATCTCTCCACAGGTGTCCAATGGGATTTAGATCTGGACTCATTGCTTGCCACTTCAGAACTCTCCAGCGCTTTGTTGCCATACATTTCTGGGTGCTTTTTGATGTATGTTTGGGGTCATTGTGCTGCTGGAAGACCAAAGATCTCAGAGACAAACCCAGCTTTCTGACACTGGGCTGTACAGTGCGACCCAAAATCCATTTGCAATCCTCAGATTTCATGATGCCTTGCACACATTCAAGGCACCCAGTGCCAGAGGCAGCAAAACAGCCCCAAAACATCATTGAACCTCCACCATATTTCACTGTAAGTACTGTGTTCTTTTCTTTGTAGGCCTCATTCCGTTTTCAGTAAACAGTAGAATGATGTGCTTTACCAAAAAGCTCTATCTTGGTCTCATTTGTCCACAAGACGTTTTCCCAGAAGGATTTTGGCTCACTCAAGTTCATTTTGGCAAAATATAGTCTTGCTTTTTTATGTCTCTGTGTCAGCAGTGGGGTCCTCCCGCGTCTTCTGCCATAGAGTTTCATTTCATTTAAATGTCGACGGATAGTTCGTGTTGACACTGATGCTCCCTGAGCCTGTAGGACAGCTTGAATATCTTTGGAACTTGTTTGGGGCTGCTTATCCACCATCCTGTCTAACCTGCGTTGACACCTTTCATCAATTTTTCTTCTGTCAACACCCAGGGAGATTAGCTACAGTGCCATGGGTTGCAATCTTCTTGATAATGTTGCGCACTGTGGACAAAGGTGTTGCGGTTCTAGGGTGATAATCCTGTCTGCAGCTCCACTTATTTTGAATGTAAAAACACATAATTTCAATATCCATAACAAAAGGCAAATCTAGATCTCTGGAGATGGACTTGTAACCATGAGGTCGTTGATATTTTTCCACAACTTTGGTTCTCAAGTCCTAAGACAGTTCTCTTTTTTTCCTCTTTCCGTTGTCCATGCTTAGTGTGGCACACTAAGAAAAAACATACACCATTGAATTGCATGATAACTAATGCTAGAAGTCTGTCCAATAAAACTGATGAACTGGAGTGGTTGATGTCTGAGGTTGGATGATACATGTGACTGGGCGGTCAACATACAGGGTTATAGTCTATTCAGGAAGGATCGGACAAAACGGAAAGGGGGAGGAGTTTATCTGTATGTGAAATCAAGTCTGAAGGCCGCGGGAGGATATATGGGAGGGGGACGATAATGTGGAGGCATTATGGGTAGAAATATATGGAGATAAAAATAAAAAATACTGATAGGGGTTTGTTATAAGCCACCAAACATAACGGAAGAGGCAGAAGATCAATTAATGAGGCAAGTAAACAAAGCAGCAAATCAAAATGATGTGATAATAATGGGGGACTTTAACTATCCTGATATAAACTGGGAGACTGAGACCTGTCAATCTCATAAAGGAAACAGATTTCTGACTATAACTAAAGACAATTATCTGTCCCAAATGGTGCAGAGCCCGACCAGAGGGGGCGCCGTACTAGACTTAATATTAACCAACAGACCTGACAGAGTAACTAATGTGCAGGTAAAAGGACACCTGGGAAATAGTGACCATAATATAATACATTATAACTTGTTCTTCAATAAGGGAATCTCTTGAGGGGCCACAAAAACATTGAACTTTAGGAAGGCAAAGTTTGATCAGCTCAGAGAAGCCCTTAACAATATAAAATGGGATAATGTCCTCAAAAACAGGAATACTGACACTAAATGGGATACTTTTAAAGATATCTTAAATTATCACTGTAATAAATATATACCTTATGGGAATAAAAGGGTCAGAAATAAAAGAAAACCCAATATGGATGAATAAAAACATTAAAGGGGCAATAAATGACAAAAATAAAGCATTTAAAATACTAAAACAGGACAGCAGTGGAGAAGCATTAAAAAGCTATAGAGAAAAAATGTAAAATATGTAAAAAAAAAACAAATAAAAGCCGCAAAAATAAATACAGAAAGACTCATTGCCAAAGAGAGTAAAACTAACCCCAAAATGTTCTTTAACTATATTAATAGCAAAAAGGTCAAAAATGAAAGTGTAGGCCCCTTAAAAAATGATGAGGAAGAAATTATAAACAGGGATCAGGAAAAAGCAAATATATTAAACAAACTCTTCTCCACTGTATTCACCGAGGAAAATGAAATGCCAGGTGAAATACAGTGTGATAAGGTAAAATCCTCAGTACAGGTCACCAGTCTAAGGCTAGGTTCACATCACGTTTTTGCCATACTGTTTTCAATCCGTTTTTCTAAAGAAAACCGTATGGCAAAAAATGGATGGAACAGTATGGAAAAAAGTAAACCGTATGCGTTTTTAAACAGTATATTGTTTTTAAAAGTGCATACAGTTCCGTCAGTTTTTATAGAAAAAAAAAAACATACGTTTTTGAAATTTTTTTACGTTTTTAATGGGAGGGGTCTTGGGTGGGGACTTTAGGATTCGAATGCGCAAAGTAAAAACGTATACGTTTTTCCCGTATGGAACCGTATACATGAGCGTTTCCCATTGACATCCATGTTAAAAAAAAAACGTATGCGGTTGCAGTATGATTTTTAAACCGGAGACAAAATCGTGGTCAACCACGGTTTGGACTCCGGTTTAAAAACCGTACTGCAACTGCATACGTTTTTTAATATGGACGTCAATGGGAAACGCACATGTATACGGTTCCATGCGGGAAAAATGTATACGTTTTTACTTTGCACATGCGCATATGAATTAAGTAATGTTATAGACAGACCCCTATTTTTAATATTCCAGGACTCTATAGCAACAGGGACTGTTCCCCTGGACTGGCGCATAGCAAATGTGGTACCAATATTTAAAAAGGGAACAAAAGGTGACCCCGGGAATTATAGACCTGTTAGTTTAACCTCTGTTGTATGTAAATTGTTTCAGTGTTTTCTTAGAGATGCTATTTTGGAATATCTTGATACAAATAAATGCATGACTCCATATCAGCATGGCTTTATGAGGGATCGGTCCTGTCAAACTAACCTGATCAGCTTCTATGAGGAGATGAGCTCCAGACTGGACCAGGGGGAATCGATGGATGTCGTATATCTGGATTTTTCCAAAGCATTTGATACGGTGCCACATAAAAAGTTGGTGCATAAAATGAGAAGGATCAGGCTGGGGGACAATGTGTGCAAGTGGGTAAGTAACTGGCTCAGTGATAGGAAACAGAGGGTGGTTATTGATGGTACTTATTCTGATTGGGTGACTGTTACTAGTGGGGTACCACAGGGGTCCGTCTTGGGTCCTGTTCTGTTTAATATATTTATTAATGACCTTGTAGATAGGTTGAATAGTAAAGTAACAATCTTTGCAGATGATACTAAACTCTGTAAAGCGGTAAACACAATAGAGGACAGTGCACTGTTACAATTGGATCTGGATAGGTTAGAGGTTTGGGCTGGGAAGTGGCAAATGAGGTTCAACACTGATAAATGTAAGGTAATGCACATGGGGAGGAAAAATCCGGGCTGGGATTATGTATTAAATGGGAGAACACTTGGGAAGACTGACATAGAAAAGGACTTATGAGTCTTAGTTAACAGTAAATTTAGCTGTAGTGACCAGTGTCGGGCAGCTGCTGCCAAGGCAAATAAAATAATGGGATGCATCAATAGATGCCCATGACAAGGGAATAAATCTACCGCTGTACAAATCAGACCACACATGGAATACTGTGTACAGTACAGGGCACCAGTGTACAAGAAAGATATAGTGGAGCTGGAGAGGGTTCAAAGACGGGCAACCAGAGTAATACGGGGTATGGGAGGACTACAGTACACAGAAAGATTATCAGAATTAGGGTTACTTAGTTTAGAAAAAAGAAGGCTTAGGGGCGACCTAATAACTATGTATAAATATATCAGGGGGTCATACAGAGATCTCTCCCATGATCTATTTATACCCAGGACTGTATCTATAACAAGGGAGCATCCTCTACGTTTAGAGGAAAGAAGGTTTCAACACCAGCACAGACGGGGGTTCTTTACTGTAAGAGCAGCGAGACTGGAATTCTCTGCCTGAGGAGGTGGTCATGGTGAACTCTGTAAAAGAGTTCAAAACGGGTCTGGAAGCATTTTTGGAGAGTAATAACATCGCTGGTTATGTATACTAGATTTATAGGGACAGAACGTTGATCCAGGGATTTATTCTGACTGCCATATTTGGAGTCAGGAAGGAATTTTTACCTCTAGTATGAGGGTTTTTTGCCTTCCTCTGAGGGACTCAGTAGGGATATAGGTTGAACTTGATGGACCTTATACTCGAGTGAATAGGTTTTCCTAGGTTTTTGGGGTGAAATTAGGGGCCTCAGCTTATATTCGGGTCGGCTTATAGTCGAGTATATACGGTACATAGTATATTCAATACTGACCTAGATTTGTAAACTATACAAGTTCTCCAGCTTGTTTAACCTATAATTCCTTGATAGAGTTGTATAGTAGTGACAAGTGCTGATTTTATCAATCTGTTAAGAGTGGGTTCACACTGCCTTTTTGTTTCTGCTTAATGTATACATTTGGTACCTTGAAAAGGAAAATATATACGTTAACGGATGCTAAAAAGGGATGCTGCTGTATGCCATACAGCACTATCTGCTTCCTGTTGACGTACATTATAATGAAGGGAAAAAAAATGATTGCAACATATACTTTTTTTGGCGTACACAATAGCATAGTTGACGACGTTTTTGCATACAGCAAAATGAAACATACCATAACTGACACAGTGAAACAGACAAAACCGCAGTGCTAACTTACGCTTATATATCAACAAGCAGTTGTTTTGGAGAACTCACAGCAGGAGTTGAGAGTTGTGAGCTGCCTTTATCCACCTGTCACTGATGGAAAAACTGGAATCTCGTGAATACATTGGAACCCTAGACTACATACATCATGCTGCCAAGAGTGTGATTTTTCTAAAACGAATGCATATTCACACACAGGTAACCAACCACTGAAATCAGTGTCCATCACTGCTTAAAATGCAAATGTCACTTATTTGTCATCCTGGGATTAGTTTATGGGGGTACAAAGTTGTTAACAATTACAACTCATGCATACCTTTTGCTGCTTTCGAGCAGCTTTGATCAGGCAATAAAATGCTGTATAAGACGGTCAGCAACAGTCGGATAGGCATGGCTATGCCCCACGGCTGCCACACCTATACCCTGTATGTCAGCCATGGGACCAATGTGTGATTTACACACAGGTCCCAGCCCATAGGCCCCTTATTCTTCTTACATGCGGGTGGAGACTTTTCTACTGCAGAATAAAGTCTTTCTAGAGTGCACACCGGCGATGCGGGCGGCCAGTTTTCACACACTCTGTGAGCGCTCACTCCCGATGGCCCCAGTGCAAAGCGTAATGCTAGAAGCAGCGGAGAGAGCAAGCACTTGCTGTCAAAACTAGACTGTTTGAAAACTGTAGCTGAGAATCTGTTGGACATTTCCAACAAAACAATCCTCATAGCCTTGGAAGTAGAGTCAATGTTGTCTAGCAATGGGTTAATGGTTGGCTTTTGCATCCTCACACCGCCAAAGACGATCAATGATAAACTATTGTTTTCCATGGTTTTTCCTACATTCACACTGGCTTGTTATCACCATCTCTTAGACAGGAGCAAATCATTACAACAATTGGGCGGCGTAAAAAAAATGTGTGTTCTGGCTTGTGCCAAAGAGCAGATTTACATGAGATCACACACGAGTAGGGCCAGGCCTATAGAAGAAGCCTTCAGTATTTTCAGTATACCTGGCACACAGCAGTAACCTATGATATATACTACTACATTCCACCACCCTTCATTGTGTGTTCATACAGGAGTTTAGATGGCAAACTAATACATGTGGATCATGGTTCTCAACATATAAGGGAAGTAAAGTGATAAAACACGTTAGGATTTCCCTAATGTAAACCCTAACTGTCACATCTGCCTTACCCAACACAATGTTACAATAGCTGCCAACTTCCTTCTTCATATTACTTAAGCAATAAAATCTAATATGAATCACTGAAATTATTTACACTACATTGGCTGGATTGATTTGGACTGTACTACCAGACCCAAGTGTCTATCACGATCATAGGCACCAAAAGGTCCAGCAGAAAATAACCCCAATTGGAGTCAATCATTTGCCATTATCGTATATTTTTATGGATTGATTCACATATGACCTACTGACCTTATTACTAAGTACAGGCTATACAATGGTAACCTTTACTATGTAATTAACCCCTCACTGCCCTATGACAGAATACATCTTGATAATATTTAATTTGTACCGAAGGAAAACATGTAAAACAAAAACAATGCTAGAATTGTTGATTTTGTTCATCCCATCTCACTTTATTTCTATTAACTTTATGCACCCCACAAAAGTGACATAAAAAAAAAACTAGTTGTCTCAGAGAAACATGTTGGCATAGAGGTCCTATGTCTACTCCATGAATGATGCCCTGATGGCGAGTGGGCTTGGACTCCATTCTTATGACTGGTGGGGGTCGCAACAGTCAAATCCTCACTGATCAGTTAGTTAACATGTATCCTGTGGATATGTGATCACTTCATATTGAGATAATCCAAACTACATAAGTACAGGATGGGACTTAAGGAAATACCACAGACAGAGAAAATCTAGATGTCTTGCAGTGAAAGGGGTAAAACCCACAGCAAATCTGCAACAGTTAATAAAAATACACCACGAGTGGAATATCACAATATATAATGGCATCATCTGAAAGAAACCACATGCTCAATTCAAAAAAATACAAGTCAGGGAATACAAGGAGCCATTCAGAGTATTTCTTCACTTGTTGATCACATGCAATACAAGTAATGCTTATCTTCTATCACGGCGAGGACAGGAGCCTATGGCTAGTTCTCTTATGTACATTTAAAAGCAAAATGCTAAATGTCACACAACCCTTCCCCTCTACAAGCTGGGTGGTATGCGGTAAATTGAAGAAATGAATCTTTGTGATTACCTCAATTACTTATAAAAATAAGAAACTTAATACAAAACAGTATAATATGCCATCAACTAAAACATTTACCAAAGCTATGATAACTGCACTTTGATATGAAGAAATACATCTACAAAAACATCTGCAATTTTTTTTTCCATCCATAAAATATGCCCTTTTTTTAGGATACTTTTTCAGACATTTTTAGCTCTAGTAAAATCTATAGCACGAACAATTGCTCTTAAGTTTGGCATGTAATTTGGGGCTCTAAACAGCAAAAAGTATGTCCTTAGTGCAGCCATATTTTGGCAGGTAAATGGCTGTAAAAGTTGACACTTATTTTAAGACGGTAACAATTACGACCATAACATTTAGTATCAGTGTATTCAATACAATGTAATAGTTTAAAAAAAGTTAAAGGGGTACTCCACCCCTAGACTTCTTATCCCCTATCCAAAGTACCCCGCTGTCATTACTGCACAGAGCCCATTAGCCCCCTTAATACAAATCTATTGGAGGGGGTGTGGCTGCCGTCACACCCCCTTCCATAGACTTGCATTAAGGGGGAGGAGCCATGATGTCACGATGCTCCTGCACATCATTACGCACTGAGCTAGTTAGCTCTGTGCAGTAATGACAGTGGGGTCAGTGGCGTAGCTATAGTGGTCGCAATCGCGACTGGGCCCGTAGCCCGGGGGGCCTGCGCGGCCCCCCTGCCACTATACTATGCTTTGCTATGCTACAGCAACAGGTCCCGGGCCCGCCACTGCCAGCAAGTCGCCCGGGCCCGCCGCTGCAAGCCGCTCTGCCTCCGGCTTTCATTCATTGTGCCGATCTGGCGTCCCCAGATTGATTGCATCAGACAGAGCATGAAATACCTTTCACTGCTGCGCAGAGGCTCCTCCCCCAGCTTACGAGCGGTGCGCGGCCATACAGATACGGTGGCTGCGTAATGACGTTCCCACAATTTAGAGCAAGGGGGCGTCAATAAGCTCTACGTCATTACGCGGCCGCCGTTTCTGTATGGCCGCGCACCACTCGTCATCTGGTGGAGCTGCGTAAGTTATCTCAACTTCGATGCGAATGGACCCGGGACACTGAGGAGCAATGAATGACCAGAGGCGGTGTATTTTGCCTCCGACTCCTACAGCAGCAGCATCGTCGATGAAATGTGGTGCACTGCTGGATGCAGCCACCTGGTAAGTGAAGGGGACTGTCTACTGCAGTGTTTCCCAACCAGAGTGCCTCCAGCTGTGGCAAAACTATAACTCCCAGCATGCCAGGCATGCTGGGAGTTGTAGTTTTGCAACAGCTGGAGGCACCCTGGTTGGGAAACAATGGTCTACTGGAGGGGAGGGAGGGAGGGAGGGGGGGGGGGGCGTCCTAATATAAAAATCTGACGAGACTACCTGACTACTGGGGGGGGGGGGGTGATATGAGGATATGGGGTCCAGAGGAGAGGAGTGGGGGGGGGAGGGATGATATGAGATATGGGGTCCAGAGGAGGGAGGGAGGGGGTAATGATATGAGATATGGGGTCCAGAGGAGGGAGGGAGGGGGGAATGATATGAGATATAGGGTCCAGAGGAGGGGGGGAGGTATGATATGAGATATGGGGTCCAGAGGAGGGGGGGGGGGTGATATGAGATATGGGGTCCAGAGGAGGGGGGGTGATATGAGATATGGGGTCCAGAGGAGGGGGGGGAGGGATGATATGAGATATGGGGTCGGGATGATATGAAATATGGGGTCCAGAGGAGGGGGGGATGGATGATATGAGATATGGGGTCCAGAGGAGGGGGGGGGTGATATGAGATATGGGGTCCAGAGGAGGAGGGGGGGAGGGATGATATGAGATATGGGGTCCAGAGGAGGGGGGGGGGATGATATGAGATATGGGGTCCAGAGGAGGAGGGGGGGGGGGTTATATGAGATATGGGGTCCAGAGGAGGGGGGGGGGTGATATGAGATATGGGGTCCAGAGGAGGGGGGGGTGATATGAGATATGGGGTCCAGAGGAGGGGGGGTGATATGAGATATGGGGTCCAGAGGAGGGGGGGTGATATGAGATATGGGGTCCAGAGGAGGGCGGGGGGAGGGATGATATGAGATATGGGGTCCAGAGGAGGGGGGGGGAGGGATGATATGAGATATGGGGTCCAGAGGAGGGGGGGGGGAGATGATATGAGATATGGGGTCCAGAGGAGGGGGGGGGGAGGAGATGATATGAGATATTGGGTCCAGAGGAGGGGGGGGAGGGGAAGGATGATATGAGATTTGGGGTATAGAGGAGGGGGGGGATTTGGGGTCTGGAGGCAGCGTGTGTATGAATGATGTGTGTATATACTGTATTTATGTTGTATGAATGATAAATGTTGTGTGTAAGCTAGAAGGATATATGTATGATGTGTGGACATGTATTTTGTTGGGGGATCTGGAGGCGGCGGGTGAATGTATATGTATGATGTGTATGTATTATGCATGTGTGGGGGGTCCAGAGGCGGCGTGTGTATGAATGATGTATGTGTACTGTATGTATGATGTGTGTGTATAAATGATAGATGTGTGTAAGCAAGATGTATATGTATGATGTGTGGACATGTACTATGTTGGGGGGATCTGGAGGCGGCGGGTGTATGTATGATGTGTTTATTTATGTGTATGTATTATGTATGTGTGGGGGGTCCAGAGGCAGCGTGTGTATAAATGATGTATGTGGATGTACTGTATGTATGATGTATGAATGATGTGTGTGTATAAATGATAGATGTGTGTAAAGCAAGATGTATATGTATGATGTGTGGAGATGTGTGTAAGCTAGAAGGATGTATGTATGATGTGTGGAGATGAATTATGCAGAGGGATCTGCAGACGGCGGGTGTATGTATGATGTATGTGTATGTAAGATGTGTGTGTATGTATGCATTATGCATGTGTTGGGGGGGGGGTCCGGAGGTGGCATGTGTATGAATGATGCGTTTATGTACTGTATGTATGATGTGTGTATGAATGATGTGTGTGTGTATGAAAGCTAGATGTGTGTAAGCAAGATATATGTATGTATGTATGTATGTATGTATGTATGTATGATGTGTGGGTGGTTACAGTGTATAGCATGGTTATTTTTGAGGGTTGATATTCAGGGGCACAGTGTGTGGCAGTATTATACTCAGGGGCACAGTGTGTGGCAGTATTATATTCAGGGGCACAGTGTATGGCATTATTATATTCAGGAACACAGTGTGTGGCAGTATTATATTCAGGCGTACAGTGTGTGGCAGGATTATATTCAGGCGTACAGTGTGTGGCAGGATTATATTCAGGGGTACAGTGTGTGGCAGGATTACATTCAGGGGTACAGTGTGTGGCAGGATTACATTCAGGGGTACAGTGTGTGGCAGGATGATATTCAGGGGTACAGTGTGTGGCAGGATTATATTCAGGGGTACAGTGTGTGGCAGTATTATATTCAGGGGTACAGTGTGTGGCAGTATTATATTCAGGGGCACAGTGTGTGGCAATATTATATTCAGGGCCACGATGTGGGGCAGTATTATATTCAGGGGTACAGTGTGTGGCAATATTATATTCAGGGGTGCAGTGTGTGGCAGGATTATATTTAGGGGTACAGTGTGTGGCAGGATTATATTCAGGGGTACAGTGTGTGGCAGGATTATATTCAGGGGGGTACAGTATTTAACAGAATAATAATGATTATTGTCTTCATACAGAGGATGAGGATCTACTGACAAAGTGAGAACCTATGATGTCCGGGTGTCAGACTCTGCAGAGAAGATGGAGCTGGAAGATGTCCTGACGTCTGGACCAGATGGAGAAGGAAAGAAAGACAACAGAGAAGACGTCACTCAGGTCAGTGATATCATTGTGTTTTCTCCTGACTGTCCCATCAGAGCTGGAGTCAGTTGTAAGTTCTGCAGGGATGATGGGTGACGCTGTACCCTAATCTATGGCTCTCCAGCTGTTGAAAAACTACAACTCCTATAATGCCTGAGGCTCTCTAGACATGATGGGAGTTATAGCTTTACAACAGCTGATTAGTGATTGGTGGGGGTCCCAGCAGTTGGACCCCCACCAGAAAAATTGGCGTATTATTCTTCAATGCCTGTTTTGTCTGTCTGGCCCTGCCATTTAGTCACTTAGTCAGGAGAATACACAACTATATAAGTGACTAACAGGCAGGGACAAAGGGGCAAAGATATCAGTGACTACAGCACTGATGGGACACAGTCAGGAGAATACACAACTATATGTGTCCCATCAGTGCTGCAGTCACTGATATCTTTGTGCAGCTGAGTAAGGGGTCGTCCGGGATTGGGGAAGAGGCTCGTCAGGCGGTAGGGGGGCCCAAGGCAATTTTTCGCACCGGGGCCCTGTGGTTTCTGGCTATGCCCTTGAGTGGGGTGCTGCAGCAGAGATCCCGGGGGTCCCCAGCAGCGGGACCCCCGCGATCAGACATCTTATCCCCTATCCTTTGGATAGGGGATAAGATGTCTAGGGGCTGCGTACCCCTTTAAGTCTATTTTTAAAACACATTTTTTTTACTCCTAAAATAACTATTTTTAGGCCACCTTTGGCACAAAAAACTTTGCACAATTTGCAACAATAACAAGTCTAATTGTGAGCCATGAAAAGAAGCTGTTATTTGAAGGGTCTTCCAGGATTAGAAAAACAGCTGATTTCTTTAAAAACACCACCACACCATAATGGGCCCCCTTCCTAATGGGTTCTATGCAGCTGCACATTTGCTATGCCTGGCACTAATGGAGATGCTCTTTTAATAGGCCATATACAGTATACTGTACCATGTGTTCTATGGAACATCGCATTTTTCTCTTAATTTTTCAATTACTACCGCCCCTGATGATGTCATACATACATTAACACACCACACATTACTAGATTTTTTGGAACATATCCACTTACCCATAAATGCCCCTAGACTGCATATAAGGCTAAAGAAACAGCTCTCTGGAGGAAGGTTTCCACATTTGCTAGAAGAAAAGAAGAAAACAGCAGTTTAATGTATGCAAATAGGTTTCTGACAGCAGCACCATGGAATTTTTCTTACAATAAATGTAATCTCTGGTTTTAAGCTGTAAAGAGTACCATTAGTAGATTTCCCATATATTACAATCATTTGCTGTGGTTATAATAAGTTACAGTTGTATTGTCAATTAGCTCTGACAAAGTATGAAGGAAGACGAAATTCTTCTAAAGTACGGTAGATGACGACATTTTAAAGGAATACCGAACCTGAATATTAAACTTTCCTATAACATTTTTTCAGGGCCATACAGAAAATCTGATTATAAAACAATCTTGTAGAAATTTTACAGACAACACAAATAGTAACTCCCTTCTGCTGGCAAACATCTGAGGGTGGTGCTTTAAGGGGTAAAATTTTATTTATTTTAATCACTATATGTGAGGGATGACAAAAAAAAAAAAAAAAACACACACACACACACCTTCCTTATCTCACACCACTGCCCAGTTACTGCAGATATCACACTCCTGTCCTCTGGGCCTGGTCTTCTTCTTGCTTCTGGGGCCTAACATGTCACATTGTACTCAGTTAATCAATGGTCGCAGCAATGTTTCACCTTGGCCGGTGATTGGCTGAGCGGTAGAGTGATGTATTGAGCCTGTTTTTTTTTTCTTATGCCTGAGCCTGGCATATCATACTGCCTTTCAGCCAAACACCGATCGAGGGGGCCAATGATTAGCTGGGCACAGTGTGACATGTTGGGCCCCAGTAGCAGAAAGAAGACCGGGGCTGAAGGACGAGAGAGCAATATCTGTAGCAACGAGGGAGTGGTGGGAGGTAAGTTAAGGTTTATATATATATTTTTTATATTTTATTTGCAGCATCCTGGGCATGTAGTGAGGGGCACCCTGCTGGAAAACTTTTATTTATTTATTTATTTTAAATCAACTGGTGCCAGAAAGATAAACATATTTGTAAATTACTTCTATTAAAAAATCTTAATCCTTCCAGTACTTATCAGCTGCTGTATGCTCCGGAGGAAGTTCTTTTCATTTAGAATTTCCTTTCTGTCTGTCCACAGTGCTCTCTGCTGACACCTCTGTCCATTTTAGGAACTGTCCAGAGTAGGAGAATCCCCATAGAAAACCTCTCCTGCTCTGGACAGTTCCTGACGTGGACAGAGGTGTAAGCAGCGAGCACTTGTGGTCAGACAGAAAGGAAATTCAAAAAGAAAATAACTTCCTCTGGAGCATACAGCAGCTGATAAGTACTGGAAGAATTAAGATTATTAACTAGAAGTAATTTACAAATCTGTTCATCTTTCTGGCACCAGTTGATTTACAAATTATTATTTTTTACAGCGGAGTACCCCTTTAAAGGGGTACTCACAATTTTTTTTAAATATAATTTTACTCTTGCATACAGAGAAGTTGGGGAGGCTCCTGTTGCAGTTAGTTGTCATCAAACCAGACACAGTGGGGTTTTTTTTTTGTTTGTTTGTTTTTTGCACAACAAAAGAAGGATTCATACTTAAATGCCTTGGTAATTTTTGCAATTATTAAAAGATTAAATTACATTTAATGAACATTTCTTGATAACACATTATAAGCATGTCATAATGGGCAATAGTATAGTCCAATATAGTAAAAGATAGAATGGTTTATATTAACTGGCAGCATGGCGTGTATAGAAATTGCTGATAAAAAGTTGTTATTGCTACTTTAAGTCTAAAAAAAAAAAAAAATAAGAAAAACGGTAAGATCGCTTGACAAAATCTGGTTATGTACAGCTTTAGCCATGTAAAAGGTAAGAGAACAATTATACATTGGTGTGTTACTTTGTGTTGTTTAAAAATTCCCCCAAAAAATATTTCACAAGGGAGTTCTCCCATCAACCTGCTGTAAATCCTGTACTAATCCAGAAAAATGCGAGAAGCCAGTCTAAGCAGGTTAGATATTTTGTGGAGCAAGGCAGTGCCAGTATCACCACCAGTACAAAATTAAATAAAATATTTATCTTCTTCAAAGCTTTTAGCAAGGAGGATTTTTATTGCAGAAGATTAACCTTTCACCTAGTTTCCATGTGGTGGAGACAGGAAGCCGAGGACCCTCGTTCCAAATATAAAGTTAACACTTTCATTGTCCAATTGCAATGTTAAAATAATAAAATTAAAAAAATCTTACAAAAAAAATACACAGATTATGAATTCTTTATAAGCATATAACATAAAAATGTGACTGTTCTTTTAGAGTGAAGCAGCAGCTCTACGTGCAGGTACACTGGAAAAACGATACAAGAGTGGTTGCAAATCAAGGCAGCAAACTAAACTATTAAACACCGATAGAGGCACCATTGGGGGAAGGGGGTTGTTCACAAGCCATGTTTTCTGACTTTCCCCCACTCCCATTGAAGACAATAGGAACAGGGTTTAAGCAATGAGACAGCATATTTGTTGCTGCAAAAACAGTACTTTTGGACCATGTGAACATATTGCTACAGTTTCAACAGGAAGCGGTCACCTGGCTTAACCCCTTAAGGACCCAGCCATTTTACACCTTAGGACCCGGACATTTTTTGAACATCTGACCACTGTCACTTTAAACATTAATAACTCTGGAATGCTTTTACTTATCAATCTGATTCCGAGACTGTTTTTTCGTGACATATTCTACTTTAACATAGTGGTAAAATTTTGTGGTAACTTGCATCCTTTCTTGGTGAAAAATCCCAAAATTTGATGAAAAATTTGAAAATTTAGCATTTTTCTAACTTTGAAGCTCTCTGCTTGTAAGGAAAATGGATATTCCAAATATTTATTTTATTTTATTCACATATACAATATGTCTACTTTATGTTTGCATCATAAAAGTGACGTGTTTTTACTTTTGGAAGACACCAGAGGGCTTCAAAGTTCAGCAGCAATTTTCCAATTTTTCACAAAATTTTCAAACTCACTATTTTTCAGGGACAAGTTCAGGTTTGAAGTGGATTTGAAGAGTCTTCATATTAGACATACCCCACAAATGACCCCATTATAAAAACCGCACCCCCCAAAGTATTCAAAATGACATTCAGTCAGCGTTTTAACCCTTTAGGTGTTTCACAGGAATAGCAGCAAAGTGAAGGAGAAAATTCACAATCTTCATTTTTTACACTTGCATTTTCTTGTAGACCCAATTTTTGAATTTTTACAAGGGGTAAAAGGAAAAAATTTATACTTGTATTTGTAGCCCAATTTCTCTCGAGTAAGGACATACCTCATATGTCTATGTAAAGTGTTCGGCGGGCGCAGTAGAGGGCTCAGAAGCGAAGGAGCGACAAGGGGATTTTGGAGAGTACGTTTTTCAGAAATGGTTTTTGGGGGGCATGTTGCATTTAGGAAGCCCCTATGGTGCCAGAACAGCAAAAAAAAAACACATGCCATACCATTTTGGAAACTAGACCCCTTGAGGAACGTAACAAGGGGTAATATGAACCTTAATACCCCACAGGTGTTTCACGACTTTTGCATATGTAAAAAAAAAATTAAACATTTTCACTAAAATGTGTGTTTCCCCCCAAATTTCACATTTTTGCAAGGGTTAATAGCAGAAAATGCTCCCCAAAATTTGTAACCCCATCTCTTCTGAGTATGTAGGTACCCCATAAGTTGGCATGAAGTGCATTACGGGCGAACTACAATGCTCAGAAGAGAAGGAGTCATATTTGGCTTTTTGAGAGCAAATTTTGCTCGGGGGCATGTCGCATTTAGGAAGCCCCTATGGTGCCAGAACAGCAAAATAACCCCCACATGGCATACCATTTTGGAAACTAGACCCCTTGAGGAACGTAACAAGGGGTACAGTGAGCATTTACCCCCCACTGGTGTCTGTCAGATCTTTGGAACAGTGGGCTGTACAAAATTTTTTATTTGCACAGCCCACTGTCCCAAAGATCTGTCAGACACCTGTGGGGTGTAAATTCTCACTGCACCCCTCATTACATTCCGTGAGGGGTGTAGTTTCCGAAATGGGGTCACATGTGTTTTTTTTTTCTTTTTTGCGTTTGTCAAAACCGCTGTAACAATCAGCCACCCCTGTGCAAATCACCTCAAATGTACATGGCGCACTCTCCCTTCTGGGCCTTGTTGTGCGCCCCCAGAGCACTTTACGCCCACATATGTGGTATCTCCATAGTCAGGAGAAATTGCATTACAAATTTTGGGGGGCTTTTTTCCCCTTTACCTCTTGTCAAAATGAAAAGTATAGGGCAACACCAGCATTTTTACACCAACATGCTGGTGTAGACCCCAACTTCCCCTTTTCATAAGGGGTGAAAGGAGAAAAAGCCCCCCAAAATTTGTTAGGCAATTTCTGCCGAGTACGGAGATACCCCATATGTGACCCTAAACTGTTTCCTTGAAATACGACAGGGCTCCGAAGTGAGAGAGCGCCATGCGCATTTGAGGCCTGAATTAGGGATTTGCATAGGGGTGGACATAGGGGTATTCTACGCCAGCGATTCCCAAACAGGGTGCCTCCAGCTGTTGCAAAACTCCCAGCATGCTTGGACAGTCAACGGCTGTCCGGCAATACTGGGAGTTGTTGTTTTGCAACAGCTGGAGGCTCCAATTTGGAAACAGTGGCGTACCAGACATTTTCATTTTTATTGGGGAGGGGGGCTGTGTAGGGGTATGTGTTTATGTAGTGTTTTTTACTTTTTATTTTATTTTGTGTTAGTGTAGCGTAGTGTAGTATTTTTAGGGTACAGTCACGCGGGCAGGGGATTACAGAGAGTTTCCCGCTACGAGTTTGAGCTGCCGCGCAAAATTTGCTGCATCGCAAACTTGCAGCCTGATACTCACTGTAAGCCCCCTGCCCATGTGAATGTACCCTGTACATTCACAGGGGGGGACCTCCAGCTGGTGCAAAACTACAACTCCCAGCATGCACAGTCTATCAGTGCATGCTGGCAGTTATAGTTTTGCAACAGCTGGAGGCACACGAGTTGGGAAACACTGAGTTAGGAAACAGACAATGTTTCCCAACCAGTGTGCCTCCAGTTGTTGCAAAACCACAACTCCCAGCATGCCCAGGCAGCCGAAGGGCATATTGGGAGTAGTGGTTACGTAACAGCTGGAGGAGAACAGTTTGGGGACCACTGTGTAGTGGTGTCCAAGCTGCAGCCCCAGTATGCCAAAACTGTCCAGGCATGCTGGGAGTTGTAGTTCTGCAACATCTGAAGGGCCAGATGTTACAGAACTACAACTCCCAGCATGCCTGGACAGTAAGGGCATGCTGAGGATGTGTAGTTTTGCAACATCTGGAAGGGCACAGTGGTCTCCAAACTGTGGACCTCCAGATGTTGCAAAACTGCAACTCCCAGCATGCCCAGACGCCAAGGGCTGTCTGGGCATGCTGGGAGTTGTAGTTTACAGGGTCCCATTACAGCAATGCATGTCGCTTTACGGCGACGTGCATTGCTGTAAAGGGCCCGACCGCGGCTGAAGATCAACTCACCTGTCGCCGCCGCCGCCATCTTCATCGCCGGGATCCGGGTCTTCAGGGACGAGGTAAGTACCGGGGCCGGTCCCCAGCACTCCCCCGTCCCCCGCCGCGTCCTCCGGTCTTCCTCCCGTCCTCTCCGGACTTCAAGGGGCCGGGCAGGACGGGAGGAAGTAACCGCCCCCCCCCCTGCGATTGGTCGGTTAACTAACCGACAGATCGCAGGGGATCGGAGGAGGTGGCAGGCTTGCCACCTCGCTCCGATACTTCAGCATGGTCCTGGCTGTCTGTGACAGCCGGGATCATGCGAAATTACCGGGCGGTCGGGTCCCAGAGACCCGATCAGCCCGGTATCGCCGCAGATCGCAAGGGCGATTTCCCTTGCGATTTGCGGCGATCGCCGACATGGGGGGCCTACATGGCCCCCCCTCGGCGTTTGCCCTGGATGCCTGCTGAAGCATTTCAGCAGGCATCCGCTTCCGATCTCTGCCCGGGGCGCGGCAGAGACCGGAGAAACACCAGGACGTACTAGTACGTCTTGGGTCCTTAAAGCCCAGGGTGCCAGGACGTTCTAGTACGTCTTGGGTCCTTAAGGGGTTAAAGGGGTATTCCAGGAATTTTTTTTTATTTGACTATGCTACAGGGGCTGTAAAGTTAGTGTAGTTCATCATATAATGTCTGTACCTGTGTGTGACGGTTTTCTCAATTCTTATGTGATTTTCGCTCCAATATTTATTTTTGCCAGCATACAAAATGACTGTTGTCTCAGATTTTTCCCAGCTTGCAATGCGGCCGAGACCTGACTCACTAGTCAGCTGATGACAGGGAGCCTGTCTGCTTCAATGATTGGAGCGATCGCTTGGTGGGAGAGAGATCAATCTGCAACTAATGCAACAGCTGCAGGCACCCTGAGGAGACGAGGATGGGGTACATGGAAGTGTATGAGGTGAAGAGGAGACTGAGGATGGGGTGCCAGGGGGGGGGGGGGGGTGACAGTGTTTGAGGTGATGAGGAGATAGAGGATGAAGGTGGGGGAGTGCATTGGGTTGATGAGGAGGCCTCAAGAGGAGGATAAGAGAGGTGGCATGAGAAGAGCAGAGGAGCCTGGAGGAGGACAGATGGGTCTGGAGGAGGACAGTGCAGTGGTGGGATTAAGCTGAACTGAGAAAAAACACTGTGTGACAGTATAATTATTATTATTATGCAAGAAGAAAATGTCTGCACTCACCACTTAACTTCAAAGAAAATTCAGACTTTATTCAGCATAGCAGCAATGTCCATAGAAAAATCAAAAAATACACCCAGGTGAACAAGGAGGGGGAGCAGCTCGCGGCCGAAGTGTTAAGGAACTACAGCATTGTTTCTCGTCTGTGACGCTTCTTCCGGAAGAAGCGTCACAGACGAGATACAGTGCTGTAGTTCCTTAACACTTCGACCGCAGAGCCGCGAGCTGCTCCCTATCCCTGTTCACCTGGGTGTATTTTTTGAATTTTCTATGGACATTGCTGCTATGCTGAATGAAGTCCGAATTTTCTTTGAAGTTAAGTGGTGAGTGCAGATATTTTCTTCTTGCATAAAGATACCGTTGTACATGCTTGCTACTACTGTCTAGCACCCCAAGACTTCTTACTACACCTAGGAACTATTTGTAGCTTCCTTTAGCTCATTGTGCACAGCTCAGTTTATAGGTGTTTGCAGTGCCCATCCTATTCTTTGTGTATTCCTATAATTATTATTATTATGGGCAGAGTGTGTGGCAGAGTTATATTCACAGGGTACAGCGTATAGTAGGGATATGTTTTGAGACTACAGCATGTGGCAGTATTATATTCATGGGGTACAGTGGGTGACAATAATATATTTAGAGGGTACAGTGTGTGGCAGTATTATATTTAGGGGCACAGTGGATGATTGCAGAGTTATATTCAGGGGGTACAGTGTGTGGCAGTATTATTTTAAGGGGGTACAGTTTCTGGCAGTATTATTTTCAGGGGGGCACAGTATTTGGCAGGATTATAATGATTAATGTCTTAATACAGAGGATGAGGATCTCCTGTCAATGTGAGGAACCAATGATGTACGGGTGTCAGACTCTGCGGAAGATGTAGCTGGAAAAATACCTGGTGCCCGGACAAGAGAGACGTCACTCAGGTCACTGATATTGTGTATTCTGTCTGACCCAATCTGTCGCTCTCCAGACAAAGTTGTAGCTAGACAGACACTTGAACCAAGGACCCCCACCATGAAAATGGGCTGCTTATTTTAAAATCCCCGAACCTATTTTTGTTCCCTGTTCGGCCCTGCCTATAAGTCAGTATTTCAGGCCAAAACAGTGACGTCACTCGTCATTGTGCCGCGCAGTGCATAGCAACAACGCAGGGGACGCCACACCAGAGGCCAGAAGCAGCGCGGACCCGACCCCGGCAACAGGTAATTATACAACCGGGGATGGGGGAGGCAACGGGGCAGCGGCGCCGGCAATGGGTGCCGCTGCCCCTTCTCTCCCCCTGGCTATCGGCACCGCTGCACCGATAGCCAGGGGGAGAGAAGGGGCAGCGGCCCCGATAGCCAGGGGGAGAGAAGCGGCAGCAGCAGGGCTCTCGACCCCAGGAAAGGCAGGGGGAGAGAAGCGGGCAGCGACAGCCTCTCTCCCCTGCCTTTCCTGGGGGCTTCTGCGGGGTCAGAAACAGTGTATCGGGGTATACACATGCACACACACGCACCCTCATTTTACCAAGGATATTTGGGTAAAAAACTTTTTTTACCCAAATATCCTTGGTAAAATGAGGGTGCATTTTGTAGGCCGGTGCGTGGTATACCCCGATATATAAATGCCTTTTTTCTGGGATTTTTTCAACAATTTATGGGCCAAAATACATCCATTCTTTGGGACTCAAATGACCCTCCACCCCATAAAAAAGTGTCATTGGCCTAAAGCTTTTGCCAAGTAAAAAAATAAATAAAATATATATTATATATATATATATATATATATATATATATATATATATATATATGTCTGAAGTTTCGTGCACATAGTCTACACTGAATCAGGAGGTGGATGACAATACCCATGTTTCTTGATTGCATAAAATATATACAGGCTTAAACCACTGGATTATTATTGTGTTTTCTGAACAGTATTGGTGGGTAATACAGTACTTTAAGAAATCTGCCCCAACATACCGGTATAACGTGTTAATGCAGCCTTAGGGTAAGTTTAGACAGTCTGAATTTGATGCAGATTTTTTTTTAATAAGCTTCATTAGCGAAGGCAAAATCCGCAGCAAATCTGCAGTGTATCTGCCACGTGTAAATATTTATAACAATTTTTTTGCATTGCAGTGAGATCTGTAGGACATGGATAATTATACATAGACAGTATGTTATCTATGTTTTCTGCACTTCTAAATTTGTGGTATGCTCACTGTTATATAAACCATTTCATAGTATGAGATTTATGGGGTTTTCCAGTATCACAATGCTTGAAAAATGTCTTACTGACACAGAGTATGTCCCACATGTAGCCTTTACATGTGAAACTTGGGGTAGAGACTATGAGCCACATCACCAACAGATCTATCACACAGTCATATGCATAAGCCTAACAACAAGACGTGTGTTCTTATTTTAAACTCATCCACAAACACTTCCAGGAATAGCGGAGTGTGCAAAGTAAAAGAAGTCACACTCACATTATAGTAGCAAATCCATGCAAAGTGAACAAAACTAACAGCATAAGAAGTTGGATATATCTGGTATCAAGTAAACTGTATTTATAATTATTTTATGATGCAGCCCGAGCCCTGCTTTCAGCATCCTTGAAAACATCATATTCTGCTGGCAGGAAGCCACTGTCAGCCAGGCATTTCCCTTGCAGCAGAGGGAATGGAGTATTACAAAGTAGCCAGTTAGATCAATGGACATCCATATTAGAGAAGAATGGCTCAAGTCCACCCCAACAGATCATATTAACAGTGGCCATATTCATCAGAAGTGCCTAGTCCACTCCATTTATCAGAAATGGTGAAAAGGGGACATGTGGCTAAACCCCGAAAAATTAGATTGCATTATTATATAGCTTAGACTGCCCTAATCACACACTTTTTTTTACAGTTGGGTGTGAACATAATTTTAATAATGGGAGTGGGATCAGGTGATGGGCGGGATTATACAGTCAGGGGTTGTGTTAGCCATACACGCCCCTCAATGTACAACATTCACAACAATAATGCTGATGTCCACCATAAACCCTATAGATGCTGTAATCAATGTCGATCGCGACAACTATAGTAAAAATAGAGGGTCTGATGCGTTAGGGTGGACTGAACAGACCCCCTTTCCAGGAGTCCGATGAGTGCAAATGGCCACCAGAGAGAGGTCTCTCACCTTCCTCTGGTGTGCAGGATGGCTGTGCAGCCTGCAAAGCCAAGAATATCGCAGATAGTACTGATCAGTACTATGATATTACATAGTACGCACCTAACTACATAATCTTATAATTGCTATTAACAGTACGCTATGGAGACTAAAATATATAATAAATAATGTAAAAAAAAAATGTATATATACATATATATATATATATATATACACATACATACACATATACATCAAAACAAACCCACCAAAAAGAAGGGGAAAAAAAAGGAAAAGTTGCTCCTTAACCACTTAAGGACGCAGGGCGTACCTGTATGCCCTGAGTCCGCTCCCTTTCTATAACGCGGGGCCACAGCGGCGGCGGTCCAAACAGCTGGAACACACAAGAAGGGCCCCTACCTGCCTCCTGCGTGTCAGATCGCCTAATGACTGCTCAGTGATTGAGATCCAGGGATGAGCAGTCAAGCGGCAGAATCCTTGATCAATGTTATCCTATGGGATAACAACGATCAATGTAAAAGATCAGTGTGTGCAGTGTTATAGCCCCTACCCTAATAAATGTTTGAATCACCCCCTTTTTCCCATTTAAAAAAAAGTGTAAATGAAAATAAAAATAAACATATATGGTATCGCCATGTGTGGAAATGTCCGAATTATAAAAATGTATTGTTAATTAAACTGTACAGTCAATCGCGTACGCGCAAAAAAATTACAAAGTCCAAAATAGCGTATTTTTGGTCACTTTTTATATCATGAAAAAATTTGTAAAAAGCGATCAAAAAGTAAGATCAATACAAAAATGGTACCGCTAAACACTAAAGATCAAGCCGCAAAATTAGCCCTCCTACTGCCCTGTACGCGGAAAGAAAAGTTATAGGGGTCAGAAATTGACAATTTTAAACGTATTAATTTTCGTGCATGTAGTTATGATTTTTTCCAGAAGTACGACAAAATCAAACCTATATAAGTAGGGTATCATTTTAAATTGCATGGACCTACAGAATAAAGAGAAGGTGTCCTTTTTTCTTCAATTTTGTAACAAAATGAGTTTTTTTTCCATTTTGCCGTCGATTTTTGGGTAAAATCTGTTGTCATATGGATTTGTAGGTGCAAAATTGAAATAATTATGATTTTTTAAAGGTAAGGAAGAAAAAACGAAAGTGCAAAAACGGGAAAACCCTAAGTCCTTAAGGGGTTAAAGGGGTTATCCACCATAAGGTGATTTTAGTGCTTACTTGCCAGCACTGGGTATTTCCTGTTTGATTTTGTTCTCTAAACTACACATCCCACAGTTCCATGCTTGAAAGTTTGAGGTCACTTTCCTTCCTCCCACATCAGCCACCCCACCCATTGAAACACAGTGTTTTCTAATCAGGGGGCCTACAGCTGTTGCAAAATTGAAGCAGGACAGGTTCCCTCTAATCACCTGACTAGTGGTGTCAGGTCTCGACACACTGCAACCTGGGAAATCCTGAGACATGAGTAATTTAGTATGCTGTTAAAAATAAATATTGGGGCAATAATCACATTAGAATTGTGAGACCACTGTCACACATAGGTACAGACACTATATTATGAACTACACTAACTTTACAGCCTCTGTAGCAGTCAAATAAAAAAAAATCCTGGAATACCCCTTTTTTTGCAATGAACAGAAGTAGAACGGTTCTATTGACCGGTTCTGTGGACTTGAATGGGGAGCAGTCGGGGAATCTGCTATTTTACAGGAGTTGAACAGAGGAAAAAATATATATAAGACATGCAATATTTTTTTCTCCGCTCCACTCCTGTTTTTCCGATGGATTGGCCAATGGAGCTCCCTTTACCAGAGCACAACGACCATGTGAACGAGCCCTAATCAGTTTGTATTTTCTGACGGTAGGTTTTTTTTTTTGTTTTCTGTACCTCATTTTATTTTTTTGGGCCATTATTATGGGAAAGCCATCTTGCCGAGCTCTTTGCACAGCATTTAAGATGTGCTTTACAGCTAGCCCCATGTACATAGGAAACAGACTGGAGATGACTTTAATTGAATTCTTTGGAAGAGTTCGAGCCCTGCTCTGTGACCTGCTCTGTGACCTGTGCAGAGTACAGGGAAGGAGGGGAGCTCCAACTATCGCCTATTGTGAATAATAAATAGCATGAACCTGTCTAATGTATATACCGTACCTTTTACTGTAATCCTTTCTATCATAAGGAGGAGAAGTTTTAGATTATTATGAGGCTAAAGTTGCCAGAAAGTCTTTTCTCTTTTTCTATAATAAGCCTTGACCTGTTTTATGTTTCCCACTATTTGGTATGTGTTTGTTTATTTGTATGTTTTCTCTTTAAATTCAATAAAAAAAAACATGAAATAAAATTTTTTTTTTTTTAAATGCAAGATTTCAGCATGTTTTATATTATAGGATCGTAAAATAAAAATGACCAAAACTTCTGGATTTTTAATCATTTGTTTTTATTGCTTATACAGAGCCAATATATATCATAGTGCTTTACAGATGTCGTCCTAACTCACATTAGCTCCTGTGTCCATTTGGACTCAGAACTAGAGTCTTTATTTAAACACCATGGGGGAAAATTATCAAAACCTGTCCAGAGGAAAAGTTCCCGATTTGCCCATAGCAACCAATCAGATTGAAAAAATGAAAGAAGCAATCTGGTTGGTTGCTATGGGCAACTCAGCAACTTTTCTTCTGGATAGATTTTGATAAATCTCCCCCAATGTTTATTGCAAGGATCTACTGGCCATTACAAGTAGGCAGTTGTGTGTGTATGACAAGCATTTGACACTGTTTTTTCCCTACAAAAACATAGGTAATAATAAAACTATATGCATATATATCCCACACTGCAATTCTGCTACTGCTGGCCACCACCCACAAACTGCAACTAGTGCCAAGCGCCATACTTGTGGTGTCAAGTGCATGTAGTCTTATTAGTTATCTCAGGGCAACTGTGCCATTCCATGGCTGGTGGTGTACACTGGACGCAGGCCCTTTATTGGACTTAAAGGGGTACCCCGGCCCTAGACATCTTATCCCCTATCCAAAGATGTCTGATCGTGGGGGTCCTGCCGCTGGGGACCCCCGCAATCTTTCCTGCAGCACCCACTTGTCAGCCTCACGGAGCGAAGATCACTCCGTGTCCCATGACTCACGATACAGGGGCAAGAGTATTGTGATGTCACGCCCTGCACCCTCAATGCAAGTCTTTTGGAGGGGGTGTGGTGGCCATCACGCCCCCTCCCATAGGCTTGCATTGAGGTGGTGGGGCATAACAAGGGTGCGGAGCCGTGATGTCACAATATTCTGGCCCCTGTATCATGAGTCATTAGGCACTGAGTGATCTTCACTCGAGGCTGATGACAAGTGGGTGCTGCAGGAGAGATTGCGGGGATCCCCAGCGGCGGGACCCCCGCAATCAAACATCTTATCCTTTATATAGGGTATAAGATGTCTAGGGCCAGAGTACCCCTTTAACTAACAAATAAATAAAACCGAATATGCACTTCTCAAAAAAATAAAGGGAACACTTAAATAACAAAATGTAACTCCAAGTCAATCACACTTCTGTGAAATCACACTGTGCACTCACAAAGCAACACTGATTGACAATTTAATTTGCGGTTGTGCAAATGGAACAGACAACAGGTGGAAATTATAGGCAATTAGCAAGACATCCCCAATAAAGGAGTGGTTCTGCAGGTGGTGACCACAGACCACTTCTCAGTTTCTATGCTTCCTGGCTGATGTTTTGGTAACTTTTGAATGCTGGCTGTGCTTTCACTCTATTGACAGCATAAGACGGAGTCTACAACCCACACAAGTGGCTCAGGTAGTGCAGCTCATCCAGGATGGCACATCAATGCGAGCTGTGGCAAGAAGGTTTGCTTTGTCTGTCAGCGTAGTGTCCAGAGCATGGAGGCGCTACCAGAGACAGGCCAGTACATCACGTGATGCGGAGGAGGCTGTAGGAGGGCAACAACCCAGCAGCAGGACCCCTACCTCCGCCTTTGTGCAAGGAGGAGCAGGAGGAGCACTGCCAGAGCCCTGCAAAATGACCTCCAGAAGGCCACAAATTTGCATGTGTCCACTCAAATGGTCAGAAAAAGACTCCATGAGGGTGGTTTGAGAGCCTGAAGTCCACAGGTGGGGGTTGTGCTTGCAACCCAACACTGTGCAGGACGTTTGGTGTTTGCCAGAGAACACCAAGATTGGCAAATTCGCCACCGGCGCCCTCTGCTCTTCACAGATGAAAGCAGGTTCACACTGAGCACATGTGAAAAAGTGACAGTCTGGAGACGCCGTGGAGAACATTCTGCTGTCTGCAACATCCTCCAGCATGACCGGTTTGGCGGTGGGTCAGTAACAGTGCGGGGTGGCATTTCTTTGGGGCCGCACAGCCCTCCATGTGCTTGCCAGAGGTAGCCTGACTGCCATTAGGTACCGAGATGAGATCCCCAGACCCCTTGTAAGACCATATGCTGCTGCGGCCGCCCCGGGGTTCCTCCTGATGCAAAACAAAGTTAGACCTCATGTGGCTGGAGTATGTGAGCAGTTCCTGCAAGAGGAAGGCATTGATGCTATGGACAGGCCCGCCCGTTCCCCAGACCTGAATCCGATTGAGCACATCTGGGACATCATGTCTGTCTCCATCCACCAACGCCATGTTGCACCACAGACTGTCCAGGAGTTGGCAGATGCTTTAGTCCTGGTCTGGGAGGACATCCCTCAGGAGACTATCTGCCACCTCATCAGGAGCATGCCCAGGCATTGTAGGGAGGTCATACAGGCACGTGGAGGCCACACACTACTGAGCCTCATTTTGGATCAGCCTGTAGTGTGACTCCATATCCAGACCTCCATGGATTGATAAATTTGATTTCCATTGATTATTTTTGTAATTTTTTTTTGTCAGCACATTCAACTATGTAAAGACGAAAGTATTTCATACGATTAGTTCATTCATTCAGATCTAGGATGTGTTATCTTAGTGTTCCCTTTATTTTTTTGAGCAGTGTAATTTATTTTTTAACTTAGAAAACTCCTTTAAACAAAAAGATAAACTGTTGCATAACTTTTCATTTTGCTTCATTCCCCAATTCCTTCTTGGTATCCTTGCATATTGGTGTGTCATATGAAGTGCAAGACCTTGTGTTATTGTGATCCGAGACCATTGTCTGCCAATGTGACAAATTTTTTCAAAAGGATAAAAGATCCCTTAATGTCCCCTTTGGCACAAACTGTCACCTTTGAGGGACTGAAGCCCAGCATCAATCCTATCGTAAAGAGTCTAGAACCAGCAGACAGCTCCACTTCTGTGTTGGCATCAATTAAATACCCTTATCTACATTATTCTAGTGGGTAATGACTAGCGAGATAGATCCTCTGTCTGACAGAGGTGATCAATGAGGTGATCGGTTCTTCAAGGACAACATCTCTTAGTAGATTTGCCAAGAGGGAAGCATTGTAGTAAGAACTTTTATTACACACTCGTGCCACTGGACCCTTAACAATATTAGACTTCTACATCAGCTCTCATAATACTCGGACCCTGAAGACCAGATACTTTGGCTTCTGTACTACAAGCACTTTTTTGTGACAGCTGTTTTAGTAAATATTCTAGGGGATTGTTTCAGATGTCCTTAGAGCTGGAAGCACCACACTTTTCCTCTAAATGTGACAAGCCTGAACGAAAGCACAAATCTTAACTTCTGTACTGCACTAAATGAATACACACTTCTCTGGAAACAAGTACATAAACAAGCCTATGCTGGCCTGGATTAGGTACAACACGCACTCATGGAATTTTGGCTGAACAACTCCAAAATGTGCTCACCACTTTCCAGAAATTTCCTCCCACACATCCCTTCTCTGTATTTGCATTTCTCACAGAACCCTAAAAAGGTTAGCAGTGTACAGGCACAGCTTGTCGGAAAGATAGGCCTCATTTACAGAAAGCAAGTCTGCATAATTCAAGAGCTGCCAGGGATGGGAATTTCAGTGGTAAACATGGAATTTTTAGTGGGCTGAGGCGGTTATAAAACAGACTATAGCTCCCTCAAAAAGCTGCTTTATCTATGATCTGCATAATAAGAATAAAGATTAATACAAGATCCAGTTATGGGAAAATTGTATTTTTCCCCCCAAAAAAATCCATAACAGGATTTAATCCCATTTTTTTTTCCAAGCCTTAAACATACAGCTCCTGTAGCATAACACATTTGTATGAAAATAGATCAAGCAGAAGACACAAGATATAGATCATTGGTTAAGAAGCATTGTTGCATTTTAGGGCAACTGGGTATTGAGCACTGGAAAAGCAGACTGCTTGATGATGTAGGAGAAATTTTAGTATATGCTTGAATGGAGAAAAAATGCCTAGACAGGCATGTGAGATGGTGGTCAGTCACCACATGAGATGCATGCGAGTCATTACCTAGATTAGTAAGAGAAGTACTGAGGTGAACAGAACTGTAGGCAGGGGCTAGTCTCCTGTATATTATTATTTATTTTTCGAGCACCGTTTCTTCCAGTGCATACAGTGCATCGTGAAAGTATTTGGCCCCCTTGAACTTTTTGAACTTTTGCCACATTTCAGGCTTCAAACATAAAGATAAAACACATTTTTTTGTGAAGAATCAACAACAAGTGGGACACAATCATGAAGTGGAACGAAATTTATTGGATATTCCAAACTTTAACAAATAAAAAACTGAAAAATTGGGCGTGCAAAATTATTCAGCCCCCTTAAGTTAATACTTTGTAGCGCCACCTTGCTTGGGGTATGTCTCTATCAGTTTTGCACATTGAGAGACTGAAATTTTTGCCCATTCCTACTTGCAAAACAGCTGGAGCTCAGTGAGGTTCTTTCCACAGATTCTCGATTGGATTCAGGTCTGGACTTTGACTTGGCCATTTTAACACCTGGATATGTTTATTTGTGAACCATTCAGGTTTTCTTCCAGAATGGTCCTGTATTTGGCTCCATCCATCTTCCCATCAATTTTAACCATCTTCCCTGTCCCTGCTGAAGAAAAGCAGGCCCAAACCATGATGCTGCCACCACCATGTTTGACAGTGGGGATGGTGTGTTCGGGGTGATGAGCTGTGTTGCTTTTATGCCAAACATAACATTTTGCATTGTTGCCAAAAAGTTCGATTTTGGTTTGATCTGACCAGAGCACCTTCTTCCACATGTTTGGTGTGTCTCCAGGGTGGCTTGTGGCAAACTTTAAATGACACCTTTTTATGGATATCTTTAAGAAATGGCTTTCTTCCCACTCTTCCATAAAGGCCAGATTTGTGCAGTATACGACTGATTGTTGTCTTATGGACAGAGTCTCCCACCTCAGCTGTAGATCTCTGCAGCTCATCCAGAGTGATCATGGGCCTCTTGGCTGCATCTCTGCATCAGTGTTCTCCTTGTATGAGCTGAAAGTTTAGAGGGACGGCCAGGTCTTTGTAGATTTGCAGTGGTCTGATACTCCTTCCATTTCAATATTATCGCTTGCACAGTGCTCCTTGGGATGTTTAAAGCTTGGGAAATCTTTTTGTATCCAAATCCAGCTTTAAACTTCTCCACAATAGTATCTCGGACCTGCCTGGTGTGTTCCTTGTTCTTCATGATGCTCTCTGCACTTTAAACGGACCTCTGAGAATATAACAGTGCAGGTGCATTTATACGGAGACTTGTTTACACACAGGTGGATTCTATTTTTCATCATTAGTCATTTAGGTAAACATTGGATCATTCAGAGATCCTCACTGAACTTCTGGAGAGAGTTTGCTGCACTGAAAGTAAAAGGGGCTGAATAATTTTGCACGCCCAATTTATTTGTTTAAAAAAAAAAGTTTGAAATATCCAATAAATTTCGTTCCACTTCATGATTGTGTCCCACTTGTTGTTGATTCTTCACAAAAAATTACAGTTTTATATCTTTATGTTTGAAGCCTGAAATGTGGCAAAAGGTCGAAAAGTTCAAGTGGGCCGAATACTTTCACTATGCACTGTATATGTGCACATATGTAGTCATCTCTGTGTAATGTGTATGCAGACAAGGTAGTATTTGCGACACTCAAAATAGCTTAACCCCTTAAGGACGCAGGACGTAAATGTACGTCCTGGTGAGGTGGTACTTAACGCACCAGGACGTACATTTACGTCCTAAGCATAACCGCGGGCATCGGAGCGATGCCCGTGTCATGCGCGGCTGATCCCGGCTGCTAATCGCAGCCAGGGACCCGCCGGCAATGGCCGACGCCCGCGATCTCGCGGGCGTCCGCCATTAACCCCTCAGGTGCCGAGATCAATACAGATCCCGGCATCTGCGGCAGTTCGCGATTAAAATGAACGATCGGATCGCCCGCAGCGCTGCTGCGGGGATCCGATCATTCATAACGCCGCACAGAGGTCCCCTCACCTTCCTCCGTGCGGCTCCCGGCGTCTCCTGCTCTGGTCTGTGATCGAGCAGACCAGAGCAGGAGATGACCGATAATACTGATCTGTTCTATGTCCTATACATAGAACAGATCAGTATTAGCAATCATGGTATTGCTATGAATAGTCCCCTATGGGGACTATTCAAGTGTAAAAAAAAATGTAAAAAAATGTAAAAGTAAAAAAAAAGTGAAAAATCCCCTCCCCCAATAAAAAAGTAAAACGTCCGTTTTTTCCTATTTTACCCCCAAAAAGCGTAAAAAACATTTTTTATAGACATATTTGGTATCGCCGCATGCGTAAATGTCCGAACTATTAAAATAAAATGTTAATGATCCCGTTTGGTGAACGGCGTGAACAAAAAAAAATTTAAAAAGTCCAAAATTCCTACTTTTTTAATACATTTTATTAAAAAAAATTATTAAAAATGTATTAAAAGTTTTTTTTATGCAAATGTGGTATCAAAAAAAAGTACAGATCATTGCGCAAAAAATGAGCCCCCATACCGCCGCTTATACGGAAAAATAAAAAAGTTAGAGGTCATCAAAATAAAGGGATTATAAACGTACTAATTTGGTTTAAAAGTTTGTGATTTTTTTTAAGCGCAACAATAATATAAAAGTATATAATAATGGGTATCATTTTAATCGTATTGACCCTCAGAATAAAGAACACATGTCATTTTTACCAGAAATTGTACGGCGTGAAAACAAAACCTTCCAAAATTAGCAAAATTGCGTTTTTCGTTTTAATTTCCCCACAAAAATAGTGTTTTTTGGTTGCGCCATACATTTTATGATATAATGAGTGATGTTATTACAAAGGACAACTGGTCGCGCAAAAAACAAGCCCTCATACTAGTCTGTGGATGAAAATATAAAAGAGTTATGATTTTTAGAAGGCGAGGAGGAAAAAATGAAAACGTAAAAATTAAATTGTCTGAGTCCTTAAGGCCAAAATGGGCTGAGTCCTTAAGGGGTTAAGAGACTTTCTGACACAAAGGCGGTGTCAACGAACTATAAGGATGGCAAGCTGTGGATTACAGTGTAAACAAGGACATGGCAGACATGTGATATGTGCAACAGGGATCCAGCAGGCCAAGGGGTTTTCTTGTCATATTAAAAATTTAAAATAAAAATAGCGGTGTCTAATGTCTATTAGTGGACATGTAAGGGACTACACTCCTTCCTACCCATCAAACAATTACTGTTGGATAGATAAAGCAGTGTACTAAGTGCCTTCTGTGTTGGGTCTCCAAAATACTCTCCCAGCAAGGCTAGTCAGATGAGCTGCTGTGACATCACAAGTAAGGTTAAGCCAGGCAATGTTCAAACAAAAATAAAGGAACAGCAGCTCATACAGCACAGGATACTAAAACTTAACTTTAGACACAAAACAGGAGCAAGCTGTTTCATGACATGGAGGCCTCTGTCTGACAGGTTTCTGCCCTACTGGGACTTAATCGTAGATTCAGTCTGGTGATGTGCTATGACAACACAACTGTTTCAATTAAGCTGCTGTGACATCATCACAAGTAAATGTCAGCCAGGTGGCATCCTATGACATCACAAATGGTTCCAGTCAGGTAAGCTCAGAAGATATAAAAGTAGAGTCAAATTAGCAGCTGGAAATCCAGGATCCCATATTGTTCTCCGGGACCTGGGTTCACTGTTTGTGTGAATCTCTGACTGCAAATATCCATTAGTAGTAACTAACTCCTTTACACAATACAAGTTGTACAGCAGAAGTGAGGAGTACACTGCATTTTATTTTCTCTGCCAGCATGTGTGTCATAAGTTCTAACCAGTTATGAAATGTACAAATCCTCTAACTGATGATCCTTTCCTTTCATAACTGTTGACTTAAATGTGGTATTTCAGTGGGTTTCCCAAAAAAAGGGTCCTTTAGTAACTAAAAAAAAGAATGTACTATACTGACTGTGGTGGGAACAGCAAACATAGCAATGGTTCTCTTACACAGCAAATTCAAAAGGATATTAATAAATTCCGCTGAGAGCTTGACAAGAAACAAATTTAAATGTAGCAAGCCAAAAGCTCTACTAACTACTCAATGGGGAGAATTTACTAACAAGGGTCTAATTCTTAAACAGTGCAAACTTAGACGGACAGTCTTCAAATGCGCCAGATTTATCACAACAGCGCCGGCTGATTGATAAATCTAGCGCATCTATAGACTGCCTTGTCTATACAGTTGGCTTACTTCATGCACAGGGCCAATATGTGGTGCCTGATGCAAAAGTCCTTTAACTTTCAGTTCAGAGAAGACTGTTTCCAAGTCATTTTAGGAGTTGCCCTAAGGGAATATCATCCAGCTTCTTGCAAATCAGAGTATTGAAATGTTGGGTTACAAACCATATGGATGGTGCAATGGTGGCCACATTGGTGGTCAGGCAAGGTAAAAGCTAAAGCTCTTTACAGCAATAGAGGGGAATTGGCCAGGGTGACTGACGCCCTTATGTTGTATGTTCTAACAATGCCTGTAATCTCTAATGAATATTTATATTGCAGATTACTAATTTACTTTAAGCTCATATAAATATGCACCATACTATACGTAACTGAGTCATAAACTGCTGTAAACCACCTCTACTGTGTATTCTTACTGATTCCACCTAGACATTCTACAGCCATATAAAATAGGCTTACCATAGATGTACTATTTTACTACAGCAGAATACTGCAATGATTAAAGGGAGTAATAACACATAAAAAAACGTAAATGTGGGTAAAAAGTCAATTTACAAGTAAAATACTTCCCTCAGCTTTTTGCTAATTCTTTCTTGTCTGGGTTTTCATGATGCAGAGATTTCAGACTCCATTATGATGAATCATATAGGCATTTGCCAGGGAAAAGCGGACAGCACAGAACATCTGAGGAGGTTTACATCGATGCCCAAGTGATTCAGGAGGAGCATATTCTGATAGTCCCTTCAGGCAGCAGAGAAGAAGAACCACAGAGGCCTATGTAACATGGCAAAGCAATGGCCCTTTAACATGGAGCGATTATCAGCCAAACAGGCAAAATACTGCCCTGTACAAAAGGCCCAACAATCAGCTGATCTTATACTGTGTATACCCCTATAAAGCACTGTTTGTTGGCAGCACATCTTTATGTGTAGAGCTGCAACGATTAATCGATAAATTCGATAACGGGATTAGTTGTCGAGGAATCCAGTTATCGAATAATAGCCCGATTCGTTGTCTGCGGTCAGGAGGCTGCTGCGGGCAGGCGGGCAGTCAGGCGCGAGTCCCGAAAATCCTGCAGCAGCCTCAGTGACAGTCTCAGGCTGAGATTCTCAGCTCCACCCTCCGATCAGTGTTACCAGTTAGGAGGCTGCTGCTCCTCCTAACTGTCTCCTCCCCCACCACCATTTTACCTGTATTTCCCCCACTCAGCCCATGAGGATCAGTGACCCTCCATTTTCTGCCGCAGTCATCTGCTGCCGCCTCCAGGGTAGGTTGAGGTTCCAATACAGCACACACACTGTGCTGCGGCCCTGGCGGCCGGTGATCCTCCCAGGGCCTCCGCCCGTGAGTGTCTGCTCTGCACTGAACTGCTATACACATGGGGGGTATGTGCAGAGCAGACTGCAGACAGAGCAGTGCACCCTAGTGTCTTCTATAGACCTTAAGGTGCAATGCTCTGCAGCCTGCACATACCCCCATGTGTATAGCAGTGTGTGTACATTCCTATACAGGTGGGAGTATGTGCAGAGCATTGCACCCTAGTCTGTACCACAGACACAAGGGTGCAATGCTCTGCATATACCCCTATATGTATAGCAGTATATGCAGAGCATTGCACCCTTGTGTCTGTAGTACAGTGTGCAGTGCACACCGCTTTACCCATGGGGGTATGTGCAGAGCATTGCACCCTTGTGTCTGTAGTACAGACACTAGGATGCAATGGCCTACACATACCCCCATGTGTTTAGCAGTGTGTGTGTGTGTGTGTATGTGTGTACTACATACACACTGCTATACAAATGGTAGTATGTGCAGAGCATTGCATCCTAGTGTAAGTACTACAGACACAAGAGTGCAATGCTCTGCACATACCACCATAGCGGTGTGTATATAGTACATATACACTGCTATACACATGGGGGTTACTGCAGAGCATTTGCACCCTAGTATTTGGTAGTACTACAGAGTCTGTACTACAGACATGGGTCAGGTGCAATGCTCTGCAGTCTGTATAGGAGTGCTATATAAAAAGAGTAAAGTAAAAAAAAAGTGAATCATTAACATTTTACTTTAATAGTTCAGACAGTTACCCATGCGGCAGTATCAAATTTACACTGGTTTCTGTACAGGATCATTAATAATGATCATGTATGGCAACCGGCGTAAATGTAAAAAAAAAAAAAAAAAATACATTTGCTGCTGTTTGGTCACGTCACATGCTAGAAGCTTTTAATATGGCCATTGTACATAACTTTTCAAGTAGAATCAGCTGAAGCCCTTTTTGGGGGAATTTTGAATTTTTTTCCGATCGATTAATTGATAAAATAATCGACAACTAATCGATTATTAAAATAATCGTTAGCTGCAGTCCTATTTATGTGTAAACAGAGAACGTGCTGCTAGTGTCTGACTGGAATACCTTTAGCCCACCAGAGGAATTCATTCTTGGTGCCCATCATTTAGTTGTTCCCTCTGTGACATAATTTCTAGGGAGGGTCCATCATTTTGCCAATGGGCATTGAGGTGTCTAGCGGCTCGGTCAGTGCCTGGACACACCGATGTGTAAGCCCGACACAGTGTACTACTAATAATAGAAGTTAACAGCTGTAATAGCAATCCAGTGATTGTTCATGCAACCCTTCATTCCCAATAATTGGGCTGTGGGAAGGTTACCATTTTTATTGGGCTGCCAACTACTAATACATAGATCCATACTTTGTTCAGCTTTCCTATAATATACAGAGTGTATATGTATATTGGGGGAATTCAAACTGTTTAACTGTTTGATTTATTTGCCTAAACTTGTCTCTAAATTGTCGCAGCCAGTTCCTGTGTGACTTTTCTGTGACAATTTAGAATCATAACCACATGGTGGACCGCTTTAGAAGAGTTTGCCGTGGTTAGGGACTTATCAAGTGTAACCTTTTGCAAACAGTCACAAAGTTGTTGCACATGACCTCTCTTACACACAAACAAAGACTGTCTCCCACCAGCCCTACAAAAGCATCTAAACTGGCCATGCTGACCTGATGTGGCCGTGCATCATTTGATGAATCTGTTCAACGCACATCAAAATCACTCCAACATTTGTGTTCAAAACCTGAACGGAGGAGAGTAGATCATAAATAAGTTCGTCCTATTGATACAAAAAAAGCAACCCTGAAACTTCTTATAGCTAAAAAGTGGAAATTCCTTTAGGCCGCGTTCACATGCCGGAAAATCTGCATGAATTGTTCGCGCAGAATTCCATGTGAATGTATTGCCCATTAAAGGGGTTATCCATAATAAGGTGATTTTAGTAAGTACCTGCCAGACAGTAATGGACATGCTTAGGAAGGAACTGCGCTTGTCTTGGGGCTAAATGGCTATGTTGTGAGATTACCATAACACTGTGGCTAGCTTTTGGGGAACTGGTATTTCCTGTTTCACTTTTCTTTTTTGACTACAAATCCCATAATTCCATTTTCCTCCCTCCCACACATCAGCCACCCCACCCTTTGAAACATAAATGAGCTGCATCCATTCAAAGATCTGTGGTTTTCAATCAGGGTGCCTACAGCTGTTGCATTAGTTGCAGATTGATCTCTCTCCCACCAAGCGATCCCTCCACCCATTGAAGCAGACAGGCTCCCTGTCATTAGCTGACTAGTGAGTCAGGTCTCGGCCGCATTGCAAGCTGGGAAAAATCTGAGACAACAGTTATTTTGTATGCTGTTAAAAATGAATATTGGGGTGAAAATCACAGAAGAATTGTGTGAAAACCGTCACACACAGGTACAGACACTATATTATGAACTACACTAACTTTACAGCCCCTACATAGTCTAATATAAAAATCCCTAGAATACCCCTTTAACTTTAATGGGACTACGCAAGTTCATTCAGACAGCAGAAATTCCGCATCCGGAATTCCGCTGCTGAAATTCGGCATTCGGGACCGATCTTCGGCTGCAGAATCCCATTGAAGTCAATGGGGCCGACTTTTTTCCCGATTTTGCGCGGAATGCATGAAGACTGCAAGCAGATTCCACACGGAATCTGCACGAACTATTAACTTTTTAATTTAATAAAATCTATATTTTTTACTACTCTAGCACTGGTACTACTACTCACATCATGGAACAGCGTCTGTTCTATGTTGGGAGTAAGTAGTACAGAGGCTGAGGGATTGATCACATTGGGTTTCAGTTGAGATCAAAAGTTATCAAATAGGGGAGCGGGTGGCATGCCAGCTGCACCACTCCCCAGCGATGTATATTTTTTACTGTGAAAACATCAGATTCAAATACCCAGCCGGGAGCCCTGAATGGCTGGTATCAAGTAGCCATTCAGGGCTCCCGGCTGGGTTTTTTAAATTCTATGGTGCGGATCAGGTTTTTAATATAGATGGCTGGCCAAGGATCTCGGCGCAATGCCACCCTCTTCCCTGGCAGGAGGGGAGCTGTAGGAGAGATGGCTCCTGCCAGGAGCCCTGTATAAAGGGGAGAAAAGGGAGAGCGCTTCTTGGTGTGATAAAAAGAGAGATAATCAGTATAAAAGTGAAATAAGACCGCAGCTCACCAGGTGTGGTTGTGTAACGTCATACACAACAATGGTAAGCGCATCAAGAGGTAGTGTATCCGCAGCCCTCCGGGTAGGCAAGGTATTCAATCGGTCTGGCTTCAAGGAGAACGCCACTCCACATGGCGCAGGATACAAAAGGAATGGAGATCAGATAAAATCGAGGTAATTTGTTTCCCAAGATGCAACACGTTTCACTGCGGGAGAGCAGCTTCATCAGGCATCTTATGAAGCTGCTTTCCCGCAGTGAAACGCATTGCATCTCGGGAAATAAATTACCTCGATTTTATCTGATCTGCATTCCTTTTGTATCCTGCGCCATGTGGAGCGGTGTTCTCCTTGAAGCCAGACCGATTGAGCAGCCCAGTATGGCTACTTAGTGCCAGCCATTCAGGGCTCCCAGCGGGGTATTTGAATCTGATATTTTCACAGTAAAAAAAATATACATCGCTGGGGAGTGTTGTGGCTGGCATGCCGCCCGCTCCCCTGGTTGTTAACTTTTGATCGCATCGGGTCTCAGAAGTGAAACCTGATGCGATTCATCCCTCAGGCCCTGTACTACTACTCCCAACGTGTAACTGACTCTGTTCCATGATGGGGGTAGTAGTATTACAGCAGAAGTCCCGGGTGGCTGTGGATAAGATGCGGAATCATGTAGAATCAGTGCAGAATCTGTGCGAATTTTTCATCACAAATTCCCCATCAATTCTACATCTGTTTAACATCTGCAGTATTCAGCACTGAACTAATGCAGAATTCATGCAGTTGTGTGGATTTTCTGCCGTGTGAATGGGGCCTTAGGGTGTATTCACATGAACAGTATCCTGCACATTTGAAGCTGCTGATTTGATGCTATTTTCAGTCAATTAGGTTACATTAAAATCTGCATCTTAAAATCCTGTGCATCAAATACACGCAGGATACTGTACTTGTGCGTACACCCATGTACAGTAAGTCATCTGACCTCAACCTGGATGAGCATGTTTTGCACTTGCTGAAGACAAAGTTGAAAGCAAAAAGCCCAACAGACAAGTAGAAATTGAAAGAAACGACAGTAAATGACTGACAAAGGATATATATATTTTTTTCTGCTGCTTGAAATTTTGCTAATTTATTAATACATATTTACACAGGGATCTGCCATGTGTAATAACCTCTCTGTGTTTAATAACAAAGATTCTTTATAAATGTTGGAGCCGCACTAGCACTGAATTAGGCATGACAGACAACATGCGCAATTCAGTGATCTCTTGTAGCGGTAGAAGGAGCCAGTGTCATTCTAGCTCCTGAAAGCCACTGTCATGGAGGCATGAATGGTGACTTGGTACTTGCTTTGACAAGACTGTCCTCTCCCCCACGCAGCGCCATTACCAGGATGGGGATGTCACACTGACCGCTCCATCCTGTAACTACAAACTCACCAGGGCAGTGCTCTTATTGCCAGGGTGCCTAAATGCAGAATTGTATAGCGGGCACAGCAGGGAACTCATAGAAATATGTGCCCTGCTATCATATACTGCGACAATAAAGAAAATATATGTAAAAAGAAATTTTTTTAAATGAGAAAACAAACATAAAAAAAGAAAGTAAAAGAATATAAAGTATGTGTATTAATGACTGTGATGTGTGTTCATTTGTATCCCTGACTGCACTGAGAATACATGTGCATGTGTCTTTGACTGTGTTGAGCATATGTGTACGTGTCCCTAACTGTCCTGAAGATACACGTGCATGTGTCCCTGACTGTGTTGACATTTGTATGTAGCTGACTGTGCTGAGTATACGTGTGTCCCTGACTGTGCTGAGCATACGTGTATGTGTCCCTGACTGTGCTGAGTATACGTGTATGTGTCCCTGACTGTGCTGAGTATACGTGTGTGTCCCTGACTGTGCTGAGCATACGTGTATGTGTCCCTGACTGTGCTGAGAATACGTGTATGTGTCCCTGACTGTGCTGAGCATACGTGTATGTGTCCCTGAAAGTACTGAGCCATGTAAATGCAGGGTGCCAGGTGGTTAACATGTTTGGCATCACTGTGTGCATAATTGTCTGAACTAATAAAATTTAACTAATGATTGCATATGGACAACTACATAAAACATAAAGAAGTACCAACCAAACAAACCAGAATTATTTTTTTTTTTATTTTTATTTTTTTTTTAATAAAAAGTGATTAAAAGCTCTTATCTATGCAAAAGTGGTACAGATAAAAACTTCTCTGGCTTTATAATACAATAATGGCCGATATTTATCAATCAGCCTGAAATCCTAATTTTATGGCAGACAAGAGGCTCGTATCAAATGCATATCCCTTTGTTTATTATGCCCAATAGCAGAAAGAAAAATGCAAATACAAGAATAACATTTTAAGAAGAAAAAAAGATGCATGTCACCTAGCGACCATATGCGACTCCCCATAATCTCCACTAATCACATCACTATGTGCCCCAATATAAACTGACTCCGGCACCACCTCCTCCTCTTTCTTTCTGCTCAATAGCATGGAGGACAGATAAGTTTCAGGTCTGAACTGTTTTATATGGTTGCTACGATTTGGGGTGCTACTGTGCCCCTGGTTCATATCATTTGCATCTGGGCTTCTTCTGAAGCCTCAGTATACTGCTCCGTCCCTTAATAGTGTCCTTTTCGTTCTTGTACCTGGATGCCGGTGTAGATATTTCATATGCCGGCATCCGCAGTTTTTCTGTCCTGCTGCCTACCTATTTCCCTATCCATCCCTCTCTCTCTCTCTCTTTTTAGAGGGTCTCGTCGATAAGGCATCTCTTACCTGTGCCCTTATCCTTCCCGGCGGTGCTCCGCCATTAACTGTGACATCAGGCATTCTTCTTCCCTGCTCTCTCGCGTGGCCGGCTCCGCGCCTCTTGCGCACTAGTGTGGGAGTGTCGCGTCGGCGCAGCTGGTCTCACGAGACCTACTGCGAGGTGTAAAGCTGCGCCCCCTGTCGGCGGCTGGGATAAACTTCCTGGCCGGCGTTGCTTGTGCTGCACTGGTGTTTATAAACCTGCGCTATTAGAGGGGGTGATGAATGTCAGTGGCAGGGTTGGGTTCTCCTGCCCCTGCTGCTGTGCACTGTTAACTGTTTCTGCTCCAGTTTTTTATTACATTCTACTAGCATTGCGAGAACTTTTAACTGTTTATAGGCCAGATTTTATTAAACTCTGCTAGTATTACTTGAATTTCACACTATGTTTTTCCCCTGTGTTCTCTCCACAGCCTCTGTTGTGCATCTATTACCCACACTATAGAGCTACTTGCACACATATATTCCCTTTACCTTCACATTTCAGTATGTCTGAGGAAAAGATGGAGATGGCAATTGGGGATGTCCCCTCTTTAGGGCAGGAGGCAGAGTTTCTCTCCTCTGACATGCTTCAGCAGCTGGTAAATAGATCTGAGCATTCCGCATTAGCCTCGGCCATGTCTTCCATGAACAAGAACATCTCAAGATCTGTGTCCATGGCTCTTTCACAGCCGTGCCCGGATGTGACGGCGATACCTGTAGTGCCACTGGTCTCTCCGCACATGCCATCTCAGGTCTCAGGCCTGACAAGACCAGGTAAGTCTGACCGGAAGAGACGTCACTGTTCAGACAAATTGACCTCTCCTGCTTCCCATCCATATGCAGGATATGGTGTAAAAATTCCCACAACCACATTGCCTCATGAGGATTGGAATGGGAAAACCATTTTCAATTCCAAACTGGATTTGATAATAGAGTCAGATGCCAGCCTCAGTGGCTGGGAAGCCCGATGCGGTTAGATCTTCCACGGGGGGGGGGGGGTCTATGGTCAGAAGCAGAGTCGCAGTTACACATCAACTGTCTGGAACTCCTCGCAGGTTCCTTTGCGCTCAAAAGCTTCACTTCCCACAGATCGGATTGTTGCATCATGCTGCGCATGGACAATGTGGCCGCAGTTCAGTATATCAACCACCTCGGGGGAACGCGGTCGAAGGTATTGGTGGACATCGCGACAGAGTTTTGGCACTTTTGTCTTCAAAAGAACATAATTCTCAAAGCGGAATACCTTCCGGGGATATCCAATTCAATTGCAGATTGGAACTCCCAACACCTCACGGATTGCAGTGATTGGACTCTAGACCCTTCTGTCTTTCAGGCAATCCAGTCCTTGTGGGGTCCTCTGAGTAAAGATTTGTTTGCCTCTCGGCTCAATCATCAACTGCCCCTGTTCTTCAGTTGGAGGCCGGATACGGAGGCCATGGCAATGGATGTGTGGTAGCCCTTGGGGGGTAATAGTAGTTGGAGTATTGATTGCGGTAGATGAGGGGTTAATGTTAACCCTATAGTTCGTGACGCCAGGCTGAGGGCTAGTATGCTGAGGTAATTCTCCGGCCTATCGCCGTCCTTTCCAGTAACGATAGGTGCATGCATAAAATGACTGAGGTCCACAAGGTAGTTGAACTTGGATAACTTTACTTAAAGGCTTGCGGTACATCAAATGAACAGTAACAGTCTCGTTAATACAGTCTCTATACAGTTCAATGACTAACAGTTGTTGAGGACCTTGACTTCTGATACAAGTCTCTGAATTCAGGGTAATTTGCGAAGATCCGTCCGGATTTAGGGGATAGATAAGGTCCGGTGATCTTGCAGAGTGTTTAGGGATTGATACATTCACGATTCTGAATAGATCAGCCATTGCCGCAAGTCTCGGGCCTAACTCACTGCGGAAAATAGCTGCGCAGATCCTGCTCGTTTGACAGCCCGGGAATAAGAGAGAGAGCAATGGCCGCCGCTCCCTTATATGGGCAGGGCCGTTTTGGATTGGTCCGAGTAACTGTCACTCACTGTTACAGGGAGTAATGGGAGAAATACGTCATAGGGACCTCCAAAGGTCCTTAAGCAATAAACCATACAGTTCACCTTGATCACGTGACCCGCAGGTCCTGCTACAATATGTAGAGGTAATTAACCATTTATATACATTTGTACAATCCTATATATATATATATAAATCCTAAATAATTACTAGATAACTAATATCTAGATGAGAGGTGACTAGGGGTGGACTAGACAATAAGGACCCCCACGTCCTAGGGACTCTGGCTATGGGGACCTATACACACAGGTACCGGATAGGATGCGGTACCAGGACACCACAGATGCGTTCCTTCAGCATTGGCCGCAGGAGACCCTGTACGCTTTACCACCGTTTGCAATGATTCCCAGGGTGCTATGGCAGATGGAGAATCAGAAGTCGACCCTGGTGTTGATCACCCTGTGGTGGCCGACTCAATCTTGGTTTCCCCAGATCTTGGGGATGGCCATAGATTATATGAGGCTTTGTCCTCAATTTCCTGCAATCCTCCGGGGTCCAGCAGCAGAGTTCCATCCGTTAGTACTCTCCGGTCAGTTACCTTTGATAGCATGGTTGATTTCGGGTCATCAACAACTGGGGGCTGTATTTCACAGTCGGCTAGAGACCTCATCCATGAGGCATGGGCTCCGGGTACCAGATCGGCTTACCAATCAGCCTGGGGATTTTGGGTACATTGGAGCTCACAACGGCACCTGGATCTCATTCAAGCCCCTATATCAGACATTGTGAATTTCTTGTCAGAAGCATTTGATTCAGGTAAGGCATACCGAACTATCAATGTCTATAGATCAGCAATTTCGGCTCACCATGTGGTGGTGGATGGTCTGGCCGCTGGCCAGCATCCCTTGATATGTCGTCTTATGAAGGTGATACGGTTCAAAAGACCACAGACTTCTCGGCATCAGATCACTTGGGATGTTTCTCTTATTATTCGCATGTTTTCTACCTGGGAGGATAATGACGCGTTATCTATTAAACTCTTATCTTACAAATTAACTATGTTCCTTTGCCTCGTTTCCATTAAGCGTTTCCATTAAGCAACTATGTTGCTTTGCCTCGGTTCCATTAAGACAATATACTCCTAAGGGAGTTCAATTCTCCATTCAACGGCGCATGAAGACACACCTAAGATAGGGCCAGGGACTATTGGTAGGATTCAGATTATTGGGCAGACTAGATGGACCAAATGGTCACATTCTATGTTTCTATATCTTCTACCCGATTTTTCCCACACATCCAAAATTATGTGTGGTGCGCTGTTTGAAATCATACGAACAAAAGGACAGCTTTGTTACGGTCTTCCCAGTTTTCTCAACTTCTCATTTCTTTTTGCTCACCGCGTCTGCCCGTTTCTTCTACAAGTTTAGCGCGTTGGGTGAAGCAGACTATGTCTTTGGCGGGTATTGATGTGTCTATTTTTAAGGCGCACTCCACTAGGATCGCCATGTCTACCAAATTATTTCAGACAGGAGGTTCGCTTTCTGATATTTTAAAGGCGGCTGACTGGTCATCAAAGGATACTTTTAGAACGTTTTACTTTAGACCTGAACATCATGTTTCAATTTCAAATTTATAATGTCTTCTTTCAGTTGTTGTACTTAATTGTGTTTAAACTTGCATTTGATATGAGCCTCCTGTCTGCCATAAAATTTAGGATTTTCCTAGTATTATGACAGAAAATGTTGATTTTATGAAGACAGGAGGAGAGTATCATCCCTCCCTGGTTCCCACCCCTATTTTGTGTCATGTTTTTCTTTTTCAGGTTATTGAAGGGTCGATGAAGGTCTGGATTGCAGTTTACTGAATCACGATGTTGGTGGTTTCCCGTTGGAAGTTTTGTTGGTCCCTTGAGGTTCCTCTTGGTTCTTGTGGTTTGACATGGTAGCCAGAGAGTGTGATGGTTGTTGGTCGATACCGCTGTTTGGATGTTCCTTCCTTGTTTGAAGTTCTGTCTAGTTTACTGATCAGCATAAAGAAAGAGGAGGAGGTGGTGCCGGAGTCAGTTTATATTGGGGCAGACAGCGATGTGATTGGTGGAGATTATGAGGTGTCGCATATGGTCGCTAGGTGATCATGCATCTTTTTTCTTCTTAATGTTATTCTTGTATTTGCATTTTTCTTTCTGCCATTGGGCATAATAAAGAAGGAATATGCATTTGATACTCGCCTCCTGTCTTCATAAAATCTATATTTTCCGTCATAATACTAGGAAAATCCTAAATTGCCTGTTTTTTCCAAGCACAGCTCAATTTTCACTTTCCAAGAGCTTGTTAAGACATGAAAGTTGAGCTGTGATTAGGGTTTCAGGCTGATTGATAAATCTCCCCCAATATGGTAAAATAGTGGGTAAAAACTCAAACTCTGCAAGATATACGGTAATAATAAAAAGTTTATTTGGATAACATATATTGAAGGCTCCGTGGATGAAGAAACAAGTTGTCTAAATAAACCTTTATTTCATCTATATTTTGTCTGTTAATTCTTCTGGACTTGCCTGTATAGCTTCTCAATATTACAGGAGACACAATTATTGTGTCCCATAAGTAGTAGTATTACACAGTGATGCTGCCTCCTGCTGGTATGAAACGGGAGCTGGCGCTGGGCAGTACCGTTCCTGGTAAGTAAAGGAGGAGAAGGGGAGAGAGGAGGAGGGGGTGGGGGGAGTGTTTAGAATGCCTCCATCCCGCCCTACAACCAGAAAAAGCTGCTGGTAGGAGACACTCCCCTGCAATGCTGAGCAGACTTCGGTGGCCAATAACATGGCTGCAGAACGTTAACACAGCAAAGACAATATTCATCTGTTAAATTCGATTTCTCAACCTTCCAGTGTCGATGCTTCCATAACTCCCTGCAGCCAATCACTTTACAGAAAGTATCTGATGCGGTCAGTGATTGGTTGCAGTGGTCACGAGGCAATATGTTACTGCTGCTGCCATATAAACAAAGACTGGATGGGGACTATGGGAGCAGCAGTGCTGTAGTGGAATGGAATTTACCAACTGATTATTGTATGTTTGGGCATTTTTACATGTATTAGACACCTGTAGCATATTAGAGAGCTCTAAACCAAATATCTTTGTGCACACGTGCCCTTTGCTGTCAGTGTCTCCCTCTGGTTGAGACACATGAATGTAGAAGCCTAACAGCATACATTCACTTAGTAGGTGTGTGTCCAAATAAAACAAATTCTTGATACAAAGCTGCATAAATCATCTTCTGTGTATACCAACCTGTACATCTGGTCCATTGTGTTTTTTCCAAGCCAACATGGATTATACCACACTACACAGGTTTAGACACTCAGAAAAATGTACCAAGCCAACAATTATTTGGAAGAAGATTGATTTTAATAAGGCAACTTAGGTCAGCAAATAAAACATATTTGTATGTAAAAAGAAAAATGGTTCCACCTTGTTTGCCTCCATTATTTTATAAAACTTTATTATTTGCAAAATACCAGATAAATGTTTTATTATATAGGTTAAAATCTGTCGACCCTTTTCTAATATATTAGGGAACTGGGTCAATGACATATCCACAATTGTTATGTATCTGTTTATCTCCTGTTAATAGTGGGGATATTCTTAGAATACTCAGACAGGGTTTCCTTTTGGCAGAGGGGTTAAAACTTTCCACGAACTTCTTACCTATTGTGTCAAAAAGCTACAGGCAATTTTTTTAGAGCTCCTGTTTATGGCATTTTATGAGGGTGCTGAATCTCCAGTTTCTATATGGACATGAATGGAGGGGGCGTGGCGTGACGGAGGTTTCCGTAACTGGAGATTCAGCACCCACATAGAATGCGGGTGCTGCAGGGAGATCGCGGGGGGTCTCAGCAGCGGGCCCCCCCGCGATCAGACATCTTATCCCCTATCAAAATATTTTTGCCCGGAATACCCCTTTAAGGCTTACACATTTGTTTTTAATTTAAATTATATACAATACATAGCCAAGAATAGTTAAAAAAAAGGACACATATTAAAAAAGGGAATTCTGAGAGGTCTCCTCTTTCCAAATCAGTTCCTGGCTTTGTATTTAATACTTGCAAATAAAAAAAAACTGAACATGTGAACACACTCTTCAGCTGAGTAGTTCTAGTTAGCAGTATACAGACTGGAATTATATTTGTTAGGGATCGACCGATATCGTTTTTTTAGGGCAGATACCGATAATCGGTGGAGGTTAGGGCCGATAGCCGATAACTTATACCGATATTCCGGTATAAGTTATCAGCTATTTATCCCCCCGCGACACCGCTGCAGATCACGGATTTAAAGCAGGCGCTTTAAATCAATGCACTGCAGTGCCTTTTGCGGTGCCATAGACCGTCGCCGCCACCCGCTTCTCTCCCTCTGCCTGTCGGGGGGTCCTGAGACCTATCACCATATCGGCCATACCGATAATCGGTCGATCCCTAATATTTGTTACAGGTAAAAAGGAGATAGACACAATTCAGCTACTGAACCAACTTCTTGGCCCAATGTCCTATGTAATTAGAAGCTAGGTTAGTAAATATTAATCTGTCACCAAGGCTCTTACCTTACAAGAGGGATGTGATCCAACGTGCAACAACTTCCATCATTTAGTGATTCACAGGTGTGATTGTATACCCTGCCAAGGAAATACACGGATTACATAAGAAACAGAGGAAGCACAAGTTCAACTAAAGAAGCTACTACATAAAAGTGCTTAGAAATGAATTATACAAAACAAGACAGTTTACACTATAGTTACTGATTTTTTTTTTACAATCACATTATTCATATATTTCATTACATTCTCTGCAGTGATGATTTTCCACAAACCTTCGTTGCAGAGCATGCTGTGTACAGACAGTAAGGAACCTGAGAGCTGTGAGGTCTGTTATGTGACACTCATAATTTGGTTCAGGACACACAGATAAAGTAAAAAATTCCCAAATTTCCCTTTAAAATAAAAAAATTAAGCACTGCTCATACCAGAGTTTACCAACAGAAAACTGTGAAACATTTATGTTCATGACATTAAAGGGGTACTCCACTGGTCAGCGTTCTGAACATTTAGTTCCAAACGATTTGTGCGCTACGGGGGTCGGCCACACCCCCTCGTGACCACACGCCACGGCCCCTCAATGCAAGTCTATGGGAGGGGGCGTGGTGGCCTTCATGCCCCCTCCCATAGACCTGAATTGAGGGGGCGTGGTGTCACATCACGAGTGGGCGTGACCGACCCCCACAGTATGCACACAGCATTTGGAACTAAATTTTCCGAACACTGACTAGTGGAGTACCCCTTTAAAGAACCAAATGGTGCTTTTCTGATTAATAATTTTTGTAAGCCCTTTATATTCCTCACACAACACCAACACATAGTTACAGTGGTGTGTAGTATGGTGGAAACCAGAGTACCAAGAGACATACACACAAGTCTGAGAACCTAAAACTGGGTCAGATTCAATCTCCGGATATCAAAGCTAACCACTGAGAAACCATGATACTACATCAAGACTTCACACCCCCACCTTAAGGGAACATTCACATGAGTAGACCCAAAGCGTATTTTACACTGCAGATCCACCGCTGAAGGACCCCTGCATTGTAGCTTTACATGTGCCTGCTCGGAGAGGCAATACACCGCTACGAGCAGACATACTGCGATGTGTGAGTCACAGTGTGCATGTGAGATATACTCGCACATCACGGCAGCTCTCAGCCTAGCTTATGGAGCAGTGGGAGTGGCTGTGATGTGTGCGCGAGTACATCGTGCATCATCGTGCATGCACGGCAACTCGCACATAGCAGTGTGTCTGCTCGTAGCGGCATATTGCCGATCCGAGCAGGCATATGTATAGCCACCATGCAGCGGTTCTGCAGTGGAGGATCTGCAGCGTATAATACGCTGTGGGTCTGCTCGTGTGAATGTACTAAGGGTCTATTCACACGTACAGTATTCTGTGCAGATTTGATGTGCAGGATTTCAAGCTGTGTTCAGTTTACATTGAAATCTGCAGCAGAAAATCCTGCGCATCAAATCTGCACAGAATACTGTACTTGTGAATAGACCATAAAGGGGTATTTTTTTCCTGATTAAAAGCAGGATACTAAAACATGTTTTTTTCTTCTAAATCTGTCTCTTTTATTTCATTTGTTTGCATTATTTAGGGGGACTGCCATGAGCGGTTTTGAACAGCATTTAGTGATATGCTTTACAGAAGGACCAATTGACCACGGACAACAATAGACCAGGCAATCCTGGGAAGTTACCTGTACAGAATAGGAAGTCTCAGCTTAGTTTTAGGTCTAGTGGCCAGAATAGAAACAGCAAGATTTCAGGATTATTATACAATATTAATAGTAAAAATTTAAAATTAGAAGAAAAAAATATATATATCACCCAAAAAAATTACAAAATTATATGGTTAACATAACCATACACACTCTTCATTTAGGGAATTTATATTGTCTCAAGGAGGAAAAGAAGCCACACAGATATGCCATGGTTCTATAACACAATGAAAGTTTACCATATGAATAAGTAACAGAAAAGTTAAGATTAACACTACAGGATTTCTGACAAGCAAATATTTAACTAATACTGGGAACTAAACACTGGCAAATGTGAGCAAAAATATTAATTGTTAAACTACAGACAAATTCCTGTTTTCACACTTTTTTTGGCATCACCATTTGCAGACACTAGAAAGGGATCTAATTCTACAATGTCTTCTCCATCAGTGAGACAGCTCAGAAGTCATTTAGCTCACAGGGATCACCATGAGATGGTTGGCGCATCAAGGAACCTGACAGAATAGGTTTAAACAAGTCCAATCCAGGTTCTTTTCAAAACATTACAAACATGGCACAGTTCCCATAACAGAGAAAGGAAAATAAATCCGCCCTTTAACTGGCTGTCAGTCCCGAGCCTAACACTCAGCACAAACACCATGGGGGAGATTTATCAAAACCTGTACAGAGGAAAGTTGATCCTTTGCCCATAGCAACCAATAAGATGGCTTCTTTTGCTTGCATTATTATTATAATTTTTTTTTTTTTTTTTTTTTTTTTTTTTTAAAGGTCTGTGAAAAATAAAAGAAGTGCTCTTATATCTATAGGCAACTGTTCAACTTTTCCTCTGTACAGATTCTGATCCAAAGGATAGGGGATAAGATGTCTGATCACGGGGGTCCCGCCGCTAGGGACCCTCGCAATCTCTGCTGCGGCACCCCAGACATCCAGTGCACGGGACAAACTTCTCCGTTCCGGATGACTGGTGATGCGGGGCGGAGACACGTGACGTCACGGCCAGGCCACGCTTGTGAAGTCACAGCCACGCCCCCTCAATGCAAGTCTATGGAAGGGGGCGTGACGGCCTCCCCTCCCATAGACTTTCATTGAGGGGCATGGCCATTACGTCACGGGCCTCAAGCGCTGCACCAGATGCTCTAAACCAATGCCGGGTGCAGCAGGGAGATCAGACATCTTATCCCCCTTCCTTTGGATAGACAGATTGTTCAGCACTTGCGGTAATGAGACAGAACAGAAAGCTCTGCCCCCTAAAGAGCACCTATGTGAAGCCAACAGTACAGACCACCAATGCTCCATGCAAAAAAACTAGAGTTTGTACTAATGTATAAGTGAGTTACTGGTGGATCTGCAGACCCACGAAGTCATTGGGTGGCAAATCCACAGCAGATGACACACACACACACACACAAACACACACACACAAATCCACAGCAGATGACACACACACACACAAACACACACACACAAATCCACAGCAGATGTCACACACACACACAAACACACACACACAAATCCACAGCAGATGACACACACACACAAACACACACACACAAATCCACAGCAGATGACACACACACACAAATCCACAGCAGATGACACACACAAATCCACAGCAGATGTCACACACACACACAAACACACACACACAAATCCACGGCATAAAATCTGAAACATGTGAAACTGTAATGAATGGTATACAGTGTTAAGGGGTATTCCCAGCATGAAAAGTTATCCCCTATCCACAAGATAGCAGATAGGAAGCTGATCAGTAGGGTCCGTTCGCAGCAAGTACTCCCTCTATAGGGCTTCTGAAGATTACTGAGCACTAGCTGGAGTTTACCCTCCTCTCAGTTCTGAATACAAATACTCCGATGAGCCAAGCATATGTGTATTGGGGGAGGTATAAGGAGAAACCGCTGTCCCTCAGCCAATAGCTACTGCATATGTATGAGTACCTTTACATATACATGGACCTGTTAAACATTATCAAAAGGCCGTTGACATAACCAGTAATCCTGCTGTTATAGGGAAATAGATTAATGAAAATATTAAGACAACCTTACAACATTTTTTCTACAATTTTATTTTCTAGAGGGGATTAGAAATTGTTATTACTTATTGTATTTCTACAACAATAATCTGGGTATTACACACTGCGACTCTGTAGAGGAAAACACTAAGCACCAGAAATCTGTGTCCCTTCATGACATGTCTGCAGAGGTCATGTGCTGCTCGCCATCAATCTCCATTGTCTGTTGTATTGTCAAGTCCGGTTGTGACAGAAGAACTGCCTGGATAATTCAGCCCATGACAGCCTGTATGTCTCCAAACAAAGTCTAACAAGACTCGTACAAAGGTGGAGGAGTCCGGCTGGATCTGATCATTCAGGTCTGACTGCAGTTAGAGAGAACTTTTCATAGTTTACTGACACAGAAGGGGGGGGAAAAAAAAGAGTGTTTCAGATGTCTATCTTCTTTTTATCGAAAATATTGGAACCAGTGATGTCATCAGTGTTGCAAAAAGAAAGGAATTTCCTCTGTAGCATACAGCAGCTAATAAGTACTGGAAGGATTAAGATTTTTTAATAGAAGTAATTTACAAATATGTTTAACTTTCTGGCACCAGTTGATTTAAAAGAAAAAAAAGTTTTCACCGGAGTACCCCTTCCCGACCTATGACATACCTGTACGTCATGGGTGGCAAGGTGTTCCCGACCCATGACATACAGGTACGTCATGGACATTACTGCCGCTACTCGCGGCACCCCGCAGCGCCCGGTAAGATGGTGGCTATCACTGATAGCCAGCCATCTTACCGTGCGACCACGGGGGGTTTCGTCCCCCACCCCCCCCCCCAGCGATCGCTGCTATCAGCTGGTCAAATCTGACTTGCTGATAGCAGCGTTTCGCTATCAGAATACTTAGCAGCGCGGTGTGTGAGTCCCGATCACGGGGATCGGGACACACACCGCTCTGCTAAGTGTCCCTGACCCGTCCCCCGGCGCCACTTACCCGTCCGAGCGGTGTCCCGAGCGGTCCCGGCGTCCTCCGTGCGGTCCCGGCGTCCTCCGTGCGGTCCCGGCTGCGCTGCGTCCCCGAGGTGAGTTTCCGGCAGCAGTGCGGCATCTTCATTGGCAGCAGTGAGATCGCCGTAAAGCGATCTCACTGCTGCCTCTGAGAGTTTCAAAACTGCAACTCCCAGCATGCCCAGACAGCCTTTGGCTTTCTGGGCATGCTGGGAGTTGTAGTTTTGCAACATCTGGAGGTCCACAGTTTGGAGACCACTGTATAATGGTCTCCAATCTGTGCTCTTCCAGATGTTGCAAAACTACAAATCTCAGCATGCTCAGTCTGTCCAGGCATGCTGGGAGTTGTAGTTCTCTAACATCTGAAAGAGCACAGATTGGAGACCATTATACAGTGGTCTCCAAACTGTGGACCTCCAGATGTTGCAAAACTACAACTCCCAGCATGCCCAGACTGCCCAAGCATGCTGGAAGTTGTAGTTCGGCAACATCTGATCCTTCAGATATTGCCGAACTACAACTTCCAGCATGCCTTGGCAGTCTGGGCATGCTGGGAGTTGTAGTTTTGCAACAACTGGAGGCACACTAGTTGGGAAACATTGTCCGTTTCCTACCTCAGTGCCTCCAGCTGTTGCAATTGTTGCAAAACTATAACTCCCAGCATGCACTGACAGACCACACTGGTTTGGAAACACTAAGTTTGGTTGCAAAACACTTGAAAGTTTATTACTTAACTTAGTGTTTCCAAACCAGTGTTCCTCCAGCTGTTGCAAAACTACAACTCCCAGCATGCACGGACAGCCAAAGGGCATGCTCGGAGTTTGCAACACCTGGATGTTTGCCCCCTCCCCCCAATGTGAATGTACAGGGTACACTCACATGGGCGGAGGTTTACAGTGAGTGCTGCAAGTTTGAGATGGCGCAAATTTTGAGCTGCAGCTCAAACTTCCAGCGGCAAACTTGCTGTGAACCTCTGCCCATGTGACTGTACCCTAAAAACACTACACTACACTAACACTAACCTAAAATAAAAAGTAAAAAAACACTACATATGCACATACCCCTACACAGCCCCCCTCCCCCCAAAAAATGAAAAACGTCTGGTACGCTACTGTTTCCAAAACGGAGCCTCCAGCTGTTGCAAAATAATAACTCCCAGTATTGCCGGACAGCCATTGACTGTCCAGGCATGCTGGGAGTTTTGCAACAGCTGGAGGCACCCTGTTTGGAAATCATTGGCATAGAATACCCCTATGTCCACCCATATGCAAATCCCTAATTCAGGCCTCAAATGCGCATGGCGCTCTCTCACTTTGGAGCCCTGTCGTATTTCAGGGCAACAGTTTTGGGACACATATGGGGTATCGCCGTACTCGGGAGAAATTGCCTTACAAATTTTGGGGGGCTTTTTCTTCTTTAACCCCTTATGAAAAGGTGAAGTTGGGGTCTACACCAGCATGTTAGTGTAAAAAAATAAATTTTTTACACTGACATGCTGGTGTTGCCCTATACTTTTCATTTTCACAAGAGGTAAAAGGGAAAAAAGACCCTCTAAATTTGTAACGCAATTTCTCCCGACTACGGAGATACCCCATATGTGGGCGCAAAGTGCTCTGGGGGCGCACAACAAGGCCCAGAAGGGAGAGTGCACCATGTATATTTGAGGCGATTTGCACAGGGGTGGCTGATTGTTACAGCAGTTCTGACAAACGCAAAACAATAAATATCCACATGTGACCCCATTTTGGAAACTACACCCCTCACGGAATGTAATAAGGGGTGCAGTGAGCATTTACACCCCACTGGTGTATGACAGATTTTTGGAACAGTGGTCTGTGAAAATGAAAAATAAAATTTTTGATTTGCACAGTCCACTGTTTCAAATATCTGTCAAACGCCAGTGGGGTGTAAATGCTCACTGCACCCCTTATTAAATTCCATGAGGGGTATAGTTTCCAAAATGGGGTCACATGTGGGGGGGTCCACTGTTCTGGCACCATAGGGGCTTCCTAAATGGGACATGCCCCCCAAAAACCCTTTCAGAAAAACTCACTCTCCAAAATCACATTGTCGCTCCTTCCCTTCTGAGCCCTCTACTGCGCCCGCCGAACACTTGACATATGCATATGAGGTATTTCCTTACTCAAGAGAAATTGAGTTACCAATTTTAGGGTGATTTCTCTCCTTTTACCCCTTGTAAAAATTCAAAAATTGGGTCTACAAGAAAATGCGAGTGTAAAAAATGAAGATTTAGAATTTTCTCCTTCACTTTGCTGCTATTCCTGTGAAACACCTAAAGGGTTAAAACACTTACTGAATGTCATTTTGAATACTTTGGGGGGTGCAGTTTTTATAATGGGGTCATTTATGGGGTATTTCTAATATGAAGATCCTTAAAATCCACTTCCAACCTGAACTGGGCCCTGAAAAATTACGATTTTGAAAATCTTGAGAAAAATTGGAAAATTGCTGCGGAACTTTGAAGCCCTCTGGTGTCTTCCAAAAGTAAAAACTTGTCAATTTTTTAATGCAAACACAAAGTAGACATATTGTATATGTGAATCAATATGTAATTTATTTGGAATATCCATTTTCCTTTCAAGCAGAGACTTTCAAAGTTAGAAAAATGCTAAATTTTCTAAATTTTCATGAAATTTTTAGATTTTTTACCAAGAAAGGATACAAATATCAGTGAAATTTTACCGATAACATAAAGTAGAATATGTCATGAAAAAACACTCTCGGAATCAGAATGATAAGTAAAAGCATTCCAGAGTTATTAATGTTTAAAGTGACAGTGGTCAGATTTTCAAAAAATGCCCAGGTCATGAAGGTGAAAATGGGCTGGGTCATGAAGGGGTTAAGCTTCTAAAGGAATCAGTCGGTGACTTATCAAGACTGTAAGAAACCAAAGAGCAGATTTATATGTACTGGAACACAGCACCCACCTTATAGAGGTGTTCTCAACACTGGAAGTCCATTACACTAGAAGTGATCTGTATTCTAACATTACATAGACAAGCTTTATAAGAGATCGTGGAAACCAATTATCGTATTTCTTTCTAGTACCAGCGAATGGTGTTCCTAACATAGCTAGTCATAACATATAGTTAATGTTACTCCCCAATTTACCAACCCCCCTCCCAATCACACTTTTAATGGAGCTCCACATCTGTGTTTACTTCCCCAGGGACTTATCATTTTTACTTATTTTACAAAAATAAGGTACAAAAAAAAAGCCTGCCTCCTTATACAGAAACATGGGAAATATTAAAAGGGCAGACTAGATAAAATGGGTGGTCTAAAATAAATAAATAAAAATAAATTCTAATGAATACATGGAAATAAGTTCCAGAATGGTACTTTCTCCTCTTAAAGGGGGTGCCCTGGGGGAAAACATTTTATTTAATATTTTTTAAATCAAATGGTTTCAGAAAGTTAACCAGATTTGTAAATTACTTCTATTAAGATATTTTAATTCTTTCAGTACTTATAAGCTGCTGTATGTTCCAGAGGAAGTGGTGTAGTTCTTTTCTGTCTGACCACAGTGCTCTCTGCTGCCACCTCTCTCAGTGTCAGGAACTGTCCAGGGCAGGAGAGGTTTGCTATGAGGATTTGCTCCTACTCTGGACATTTCCTGACACAGACAGAAGTGTCAGCAGAGAGCACTGTGGCCAGACAGAAAACAACAACTCAACTTCCTCTGGAGTATACAACAGCTGCTAAGTATTGGAAGGATTAAGATTTTTTATAGCAGTAATTTACAAATCTGTTTATCTTTCTGGAGACAGTTGATAAAAAAAATAAAAATTCTCTACCAGAGTACCCCTTAGATACCTGTATTGTTTAGTTCCAATAAATTAAAGGGGTACTCTGGTGGAAAACAATTGATTTCTAATCAACTGGTACCAGAAACTTTAACAGATTTGTAAATTACTTCTATATAAAAATCTTACTCCTTCCAGTACTTATCAGCTGCTGTAGGCTCCAGAGGAAGTTGTGTAGTTCTTTCCAGTCTGACCACAGTGCTCTTTGCTGACACCTCTGTCCATGTAAGGAACTGTCCGGAGCAGGAGAGGTTTGCTATGGGGATTTGTTTCTGCTCTGGACAGTTCCTGACATGACAGAGGTGTCAGCAGAGAGCACTGTAGTCAGATAGAAGATAACTTTACAACTTCCGCTGCAGCATACAGCAGCTGATAAGTACTGGAAGGATTAAGATTTTTAAACAGAAGTAATTTACAAATCTGGCACCAGTTGATAAAAAATAAAAAAGTTTTCCACCTGAGTACCCCTTTAACCCCTTAAGGACTCAGGGTTTTTATTATGGCTTATTTTTTGCGTCACCAATTCTACTTTCCAGTGACATTAGTCATTTTACCCAAAAATTCACGGCGAAACTGAAAAAAAATCATTGTGCGACAAAATCGAAGAAAAAACGCCATTTTGTTAATTTTGGGGGCTTCCGTTTCTACGCAGTGCATATTTTGGTAAAAATGACACCTTCTCTTTATTCTGTAGGTCCATAAGGTTAAAATGATACCCTACTTATATAGGTTTGATTTTGTCGTACTTCTGGAAAAAATCATAACTACACGCAGGAAAATTTATACGTTTAAACTTTTAACCCCTATAACTTTTTTATTTTTCCACAAACAGGGTGGTATGAGGACTCAGTTTTTGCGCCGTGATCTGAAGTTTTTAACGGTACAATTTCTGTTTTGATCGGACTTTTTGATCACTTTTTATACATTTTTTAATGGTATAAAAAGTGACCAAAATACGCTTTTTTTGGACTTTGGAATTTTTTTGTACGTACGCCATTGACCGTGCGGTTTAATTAATGATATATTTTTATAGTTCGGACATTTACGCACGCGGTGATACCACATATGTTTATTTTTTTTTTAATTTGTTTTATTTATTTTTTTATGGGAAAAGGGGGCGATTCAAACTTTTATTAGGGAAGGGGTTAAATGACATTCATTAACGTAGGGACCTATAACACTGCACACACTGATCTTCTACACAGATCACAGGCGTGTATTAACACGCCTGTGATCAGTGTTATCGGCGCTTGACTCTCAGGCACGGAGCAGTCATTCGTCAATCGGACACCGAGGAGGCAGGTAAGGGCCCTCCCGGTGTCCTGTAAGCTGTTCGGGACGCCGCAATTTCACCGCGGCGGTCCCGAACAGCCCGACTGACTAGCCGGGATACTTTCACTTTCACTTTAGAAGCGGCGGTCAGCTTTGACCGCCGCTTCAAAAGGGTTAATACCGCACATTGCCGCGATCGGCGATGTGTGGTATTAGCCGCGGGTCCCGGCCGTTGATGAGCGCCGGGAACGACGCAATGTGATGCGGGGTCGCAGCGCGACCCTGCTTCATATCGTGGGAGCCGGCGCAGGACGTAAATATACGTCCTGCGTCGTTAAGGGGTTAAGGCTACATTAAACGGGCTTTCCCATCCAGTTCTTCTGTTCATATCTCAGAAGATAAAATGCAACAATAATATTAACATAATATTATGGTTCTAATACGGTCATACAACAAGACATGACCTTCCTACTGCAGAACCACAATTTGTAGCATCTGAAATTTGTGCAAGCAAGGCTATAAATATATTCATGTATGGTAATAATATAGTCAAGCGAGATAAAGCCATGTCATTTCTACACAGATCAGTTCTCCGAAAGTGCTCTGTAATATCTCGTGATTATTTGTGGCTTTACAAATGCAGTTTAAACAGAAAAGATGCTCCTATAATGAAAGCCTTAGCTTTGCCATACACAACAGATTCAATTGTACCTAAACTTGTATTCAACTTCTGACATATCAAAGCAAAAGCAGAGCAGAAATGAAGGGGCAAATCACTCCGCCAAAACATCTGTCCCTTCATTTGGGAGGGTCCCAGCATCAGGAGCCCCGCCTATCACAACTTCAGCATATCGCCACGACATGTCAGAACTTTAACAAAAGTTCCGGCACATTTTAAAGTCTGCTGAACCAGTTGAGCTCATCCAACCATCTAATGTGCATGAGGACTCCAACTCTCCATGATGGATTTCAAAATACTTTTTTCTACAGGGATATAAGTGACTGCCAGAGGTGTCTGGCAGCAGCTTTCTCCTTATTCCTTATTTAGACTAGCTAGAGAGTTACTGCAGGAATACCATACTCAATGTATGTTATCACAAATGTGCATAGGTCTGCATAGAAGGCAATGACAAAAAAAAAGGGGTTGAGCAGAGAATTATTTTTATATTTTAACAGACTCAGGGAGGGATTAATAAAATAGATATAGAAATGCTTACAGAAGATTTATCTGCTTAACTGTTTTATTTTTATTTAGGATAAAATGAAGCTAGCGTATATAAGCCGAGTTTTTCAGCACGATTTTTCGTGCTGAAAACACCCCCCCTCGGCTTATACTCGAGTGAACTCTCTGCCCTCAGTGGTCTTCAACCTGCGGACCTCCAGAGGGTTCAAAACTACAACTCCCAGCAAGCCCGGACAGCTTGCTGGGAGTTGTAGTTTTGAAACCTCTGGAGGTCAGCAGGTTGAAGACCACTGCGGCCTTCGACATCATCCAGCCCCCTCTCACCCCCTTTAGTTCTGTACAGTACTCGCCTCTGCTCGGCGCTGGTCCGGTGCTGCAGGACTGTCCGGTGGGGAGGTCGTCCGGTGGGATAGTGGTTCCGGGCTGCCATCTTCACCGGTGAAGATGGCAGCCCAGAACCACTATCCCACCGGAAGACCTCCTCACCGGACAGTCCTGCAGCACCGGACCAGCGCCGAGCGGAGGCGAGTACTGTACAGAACTAAAGGGGATGAGGGGGGCTGGATGATGTCGAAGGCCGCAGTGGTCTTCAACCTGCGGACCTCCAGAGGTTTCAAAACTACAACTCCCAGCAAGCCCGGACAGCCGATGGCTGCCCGGGCTTGCTGGGAGTTGTAGTTTTGAAACCTCTGGAGGTCCGCAGGTTGAAGACCACTGAGGGCGGATAGTTCACAAGAGGATGATGACAAGGGGATGATGAAGGGGGGTGGGGATGATGACAAGGGGATGATGACAAGGGGATGATGAAGGGGGGGTGTGGGATGATGACAAGGGGATGATGAAGGGGGGTGTGGGATGATGACAAGGGGATGATGAAGGGGGGGATGATGACAGGCGGTGATGATGAAAGGGTGATGATGATGAGGGTCTGGATGATGACAGGGGGGGGGGATGATGTATTTCCCACCCTAGGCTTATACTTGAGTCAATAACTTTTTTTCCTGGGATTTTGGGGTGAAATTAGGGGCCTCGGCTTATATTCGGGTCGGCTTATCCTCGAGTATATACGGTAAGCTTGTTGCAAAAGTGGACATAGTCATTAAAAAGGTGTTATATGGCGGGAGGTTTGGGTTTTTTTTCTCTCTCAAAACTATGGCCGTTGTGTGGGATATAAAAAAAATAAAAAAACCTTTACTGAGGGGGGCGTGTCCTGCTATGGTGCGAGCAAGACGCTGAGGCACAGAGCTCCGTCACCCAGGCCGTCAAATCGGGGGATATTGCCACTATAAATGGTCGGCAGGAGATCAGGAAAGAGGGGACATTCCACCAAGACACCCCAGAACGCAGGGACCCTGATCCGGAACTTCTTCGGCCCGCTGAGTGCCCTGCAGGAGCCACCGCAGAAGATGCCGGCCCAGTCCAAGATGGCGCGGGACCAGCAGGGCTCCACTACTCCCACCCACTCCCCTCCAGCCACGAGGCAACGCACAGCGGGGACCGGAACGGCGCCACATGGGACCCCGCTCCCGACACTTCTGGACTTACCGACCAGAGCCCCTCGCAGCTCCATACAGCCTCCGCTGCCACCGGGGACTGTGGAAACCGGGCTCCGGGTACCTCGGCAACTGCCGGAAGAGACGGGTGAAGGTATATGTGCTCCACAAACGCACCTCATGGACTGCCCCACAGAGGATGCCTGCGAGCAGCCGGGGACCCACGCTGAAGCTGCGCCCCGAAGGTCTTGGACGGAGGTGAGTGCTGGAGGGGTCCTGAGCACGCCACCACCCCGGGCCCTATCTCTTATGCCCTCTACTGCCATGGAGGGATGCAGGGCTCCCTCTCCATCCCCTAGCATCCCCTCCATATTTGGAAGCCAAGAGGGACCCCCCTCTCCATCCTCCCCTCTCCACCCTCCAGAAGAAGAAGGGGCGCATGATCTGCCTACCCAGGACGACCCCCACTTTAGCCAGAGGTCTCCCACTACATCCCCAGCCTGGCTGTCGCCCTCCCTGGCCCATGATCCGACTGCCATGTCTGAGGGCCTGGCCTCTGGGGGGCCTCCACAGAGGGGACAGGGTGTGCGGGGCCAGGGGTCTCATCGGGTGCCTGCTGGCTCCCCGGAGTACATGAATATTGCTTCCACCCTCCCACCACCTGCCCAAGCCGTGGCTCTCCTTAAGGGGCACCCCGAATTACAAGCACTGCTGGCACTGCTACCCACGAAAGCTGATATGTCTGCGTTGGCCTCAGATCTCAAATTTGCCTGGCGCCAGGACCTGCAACCTGTTAAACGCGATGTAGCCGACATGCAGGGTAGGATTGGAGCTCTGGAGGACTTTAAAGACTCTGTTACTGTCTCACTAAAGGACATGCAAACTGCTCTGAATGCTCAAACTTCCACACACCACGCCTTTGCGGATCACTTAGACGACATTGAGAACAGAAACCGGAGAAATAATGTTCGTATACGGGGCCTTCCTGAGGCCACCAGAACGCCTGACCTGCTTGCCACGGTTACCGGGATTTTCAACCTGATACTGGGACACCCACCAACTACTCATATTGAAATTGACAGAGTCCATCGGGCTCTTAGAGCTCCCAGCACGGACCCTTCTCGACCGCGAGACGTTATCTGCCGTATCCACAAATACACAATCAAGGAGCAGCTCATGCAGAAAGTGCGACTACAAGGGGACATAGACTTTGATGGAGCTATTCTACAAATTTATCCTGACCTGTCCCGCCGCACACTGAGACAGAGGGCTCTGCTACGCCCATTGCTGAGACACCTGCAGGAACGTAACATCCCGTATAGATGGGGATTACCGTTTGCCTTATATGCCACCTCTGGAAACCAGACAGCCTCCTTACGTCACCCGGGTGACCTTTCATCCTTCCTGACTACATTGGGACTCCCACCTTTGGCGCTACCTGAATGGATCACCTACCTGAGGGACCCTTATGCACCCCCCCCAACCCTGAGACCTTCACAACGCTCCCAGAACCGGCGCCTGGCTGATGGGGAGCCGCTCCCTCAGAGACGCCGGCCTACCAGATCGGAGTCGAGGGGAATGGAACTGTGATTGAATGGAACTGTGATTAAGTTTCGCATTAACGACAAATACTGTTTCCGAACCCCCTTTTGACCACTTATATACCCTCCAATGGGCCACCTGATTTTCTGCCGACCCTATCAATGACTATACTCATGTCATAATCTAACTCCCACCCACTCTCCCTTCCCCCCCCCCTTCCTCTCAACCACCTCTTACTACCCCCCCCCCCCTCCCTCCCTCTCTACCACCTACTCCTTCCCCCCGCCCTCTTCTTTACTCCCTCCCCCCCCCCCACCCCTCCCTCTTCTTGCCCCCTCCCCTACACCTTTCCCCCTGCCCCCTTCTCCATCTCCCCTCCCCCCCCCCCCTCCCCCCCCCCCCTACACCCCCTCCCCCCCATCGGTAGCATTTCTCCCACGAGCTGCCACTGCTCCCCCCTTATCTTGAGTTTAGACGGTGGTAGCACGAACTGCCGCCGCCTTTATTTAGCAGTTATAGAGGCCTGGGATTGACGGACCCAGCCGATAGTTCTAGTTGTTCTCTGATTTCGTTGCGCGTTTTTAGAACTAGCTCTGATACTTTCACATCGTACCCTTCCCCCCACTAGGGTAGGTGTAGTTTACATACACCAGACACGCAGACGTCTAGTGCTGCAGGTAGATTTATTTGCAAGTACACTTGCTTTTTCTTTTACAGACCTTGTATTTTTGTTTATCTTTCCTTTTCCTAACTTTCTCTACTTCCCTTGTGTGTCTTTTTTGCCCCCCGATCTAGGACTTGGGACTTGCCGCTGACCCCTGCGCTCCGGACCCCCTCCTCCGGACCCAGTGACTACTAGCATCATGTCGGACATTAAGGTAACCACTTTAAATGTCCAGGGTTTTAATACCCCGGAAAAGAGGTCCCAAATTTTATACCACTTACACAAAAACCGCACAAAAATTTTGTGTCTCCAGGAGACTCACTTTAAGACAGGCCACATGCCAGATCGCCTGGGTCGATACTTCACCACCTGGTTCCATAGTACAAACTCTGAGTCTCGTTCGAAGGGGGTTTCGATTGGTTTCCATCGTTCCCTACCCTTCTCGGTCCTGGACGTCAGAACCGACCCTGAAGCCAGATTTCTGTTTGTTAAGGGGACGGTTTTGGAGCAGGTGGTGACTGTAGCGACGATTTATGCCCCTAACTCACTACAAATCCCATTCCTCACACGTACGCTAGAGGAATTGTCCTCATTCACACAGGGCATGTTGATATTGGGGGGCGACTTGAATTTAGCTATACAACCCCTGCTGGACGCTTCCACGCAGCGCTCTGCTGTCTCTTATAGACAACTTAGTACACTCAGGAAACTTTTGCACTCCATGCAGCTGTGCGATGTGTGGAGGCTCCAGCACGCCACTGACCGAGACTATACGTACTACTCTAGCCCCCACAATGTTTACAGCCGACTAGACTACATATTCCTCCCTCACTTTTACTTACCCAGAGTGACATCGTCTCAAATTGGGAACTTGTTCCTATCTGACCACGCACCGGTCCACTGCACAATATTCTTCCCCACCCTCACCAGACCGCAATATAACTATTAAACGAATCTCTACTTCTTGATACGCTCTGTCTGTCCGATCTCAAAACCACCATCGCACATTTCAGAACTGATCACGTTTCTGATGATACACCACTTCCCACCCAATGGGAAGCACTTAAATGTGTGTTACGGGGTGTGCTGATCAGACATGGCTCCCGCCTCAAAAAGGAGAGATCGGAGAGACTGCGGCGTCTTCTAGAAACATTGTCTTCCCTGGAGGCACAACACAAACGGTCTCTACAGGAATCCTCTTTACGTGCCCTCATCAAAACCCGCCACGACATCTGTACCCTCCTTAACGACGGTTACAAATACTACCGACAACACTGCTCGAAGACTTTCTATGAGTGGGGAAACAAACCCGGGAGATTCCTGGCCAGGGCACTGAGAGACAAGAGAGCAGCGCTCTATATCCCGTCAATCACCACGTCCCAGACTGGGAGGTCCTTCCTTACGAAGGACATCGTTGCCGCATTTGAGTCTTACTATACCAATCTCTATAATCTCCCATCACCCGCCGACACCCTAACATCGACCTCACCTCACCTCTCCTTGACTGACTATATTACCGATACAGCCCTCCCCAGACTATCTGGGGAGGACATTGAGCTCTTGGAGGCCCCGTTTGGAGAGGAGGAGCTGGCCACGGTGATTAAGAACCAGTCATCGGGGAAAAGCCCCGGTCCGGATGGATTCACAGCCAAGTTTTACAAGTCCCTGAGGGATGACCTGCTCCCCCTCCTGCACGGGGCGTTCAATGCTATCTCCCTCGGCTCTAATTTCCCTCGAGACGCCCTAAATGCCCATATTACAGTAATACCTAAGGAAGGCAAGGACCCCAATTTATGTGCCAGCTACCGCCCCATCTCCTTGTTGAACGTTGACACCAAACTGTTTGCCAAGCTGTTGGCGAATCGCCTGACCACTGTTCTTGGTCCCCTAGTCCACCCTGACCAATCTGGCTTTGTTAAATCGAGGGAAACCAGGGACAATACTGTCAGAGCATACTCTATCATACACCAGGCCAAGACATCTAGCCAATCATTAATGTTGCTGTCACTTGACGCCGAAAAGGCATTTGACAGGGTGGACTGGGGGTTCATGAATGCTGTCCTCGAGCAGATAGGACTGGGCCCTTCAATGCTGGGACGAATCTTGGCCCTATATGATAGCCCCCAGGCGAGGGTGCGAATTAACGGCTCCCTTTCATCTCCCATTCCAATCCGGAACGGTACGAGACAGGGGTGCCCTCTCTCCCCCTTACTTTATGTTCTGTGCATGGAACACCTACTGATTGCCCTAAGATCGAACCCTGCGATTACTGGGTTTCGACAGGGGGTGGAGAGTCACACCTGCTCTGCGTTCGCGGATGATCTGCTCCTTTACGTCGCGGACCCTCTGGTCTCCCTGCCAGCTATATTGCAGACCATAGAGACGTACTCTCACTTTAGTAACCATAAAATCAACCTGACCAAAAGTGTTGCCCTCAATGTGACCCTCCCTGAGGAGTTAGTGACTCGACTTAAGGAAGCCCACCCTTTCAGATGGTCCTCCACATCCATCACCTATCTGGGTGTCCAGGTGCCCGCGAATCTATCGGACTGTTATGCCCTTAACTTTCAGCCTTTACTGTCTACGATTGAGGGGGACTTACGGAGATGGACGAGGGATACCTTTTCGTGGTTGGGTAGAGTGAACATCCTTAAAATGAATGTTCTCCCGAGACTCCTCTACCTATTCCAAACTGTGCCTGTCACCCTCCCCCCCGCATTCTTTAAAAAGATAAACAAGCTGTTTAGGTACTTTATCTGGGCAAACAGGCCTTCAAGGATAGCCAGGCAAGTTTTAATGAGAAGTAAACGGGCGGGAGGCCTGGCGGTCCCAGACAGTCAGGCCTATCACGTAGCAGCCACTCTGGTGAGATTCCTAGACCTCTTTCACGGTCACGCATCCAAGAGATGGGTGGGATCCGAGTTGGGGACTGGCAAACAACTGGCCGCCTTCCCCTGGTTGCCCCCAGATGCCCTGTCCTGGGAATCCATCCGCACTCTGCCCTGGGTGTTGAGGGAAATGGTCACGACATATAGGCGCTATATAACGAAGACTGAACTAATCATACCGGGTGGACCCCTGACCCCAGTCGCTGGCAACCCCCTCTTCACTCCTGGTTTACACCGTACTGACTTTTTAGGGGTGACAGGACGAGGGTTCCTCCCGATTAACACTTTCTTGGACGGCACGAGACTGAAACCCTATGAGACACTAGTCCCTGAACGCTCCCGTACACCGCTAGTCCAGTTGCAATACCTACAATTAGATCATTTTATCCGGACCATGGGACAGACACTGTTCCTGGCAAGACCTCTCTCGCCTTTGGAACAGATGTGCGTCTCTGACTCTGCGCCCCTCAGGCCTGTATCACAAATTTATCGCTTACTTATGGATAGGGCTGAGCAATCGCTTCCAAGGTATGTGGGGGCGTGGGAGTCGGAGCTACGCACGACCTTTGCTCCCTCGGACTGGACGACTGCTTTTACCATGTGCCACCGACTGTCGGTATCATGTAGGGCGCAGGAGACTAACTTTAAATTACTATCCCGGTGGTACAGGGTTCCTTCTACTCTGCACCGCATGTACCCCACTGTACCGGACTTATGTTGGCGTTGCGGCACACCTGGTGGAACAATGACCCATATTTGGTGGTCGTGCCCCTCACTGACCCGTTTCTGGGAGGTGGTGGTTGCCCGCATCGCCTCCATTACTGGTGTGACCTACATGAACCACCCAAAAGCCCTCCTACTTTCCATACTACCCGCCACTAGGAGAACCCCCTCTAGGGCACTGGCACACTTCCTCCTCATGGCTGCGAGAACTGTCATACCCAGACATTGGAAAGACCCTTGCCCCCCGACCATTTCTGAATGGTACAGGGAGATACTCTTCTTGTGCCGTATGGAGGAACTGATGGCAGACTCCTCGGGTAGACAAGAAAAATACACTACGATTTGGCTTCCCTGGCTCACTTTTGTTAACTCACCCTTCTACGCGGCGGATGATGGTATTTGAGGGAGGTGAGGTAACCCTCTCGTGGACCGGGACCGGAGTGTTGGGGTGGTGGCTGCACCCTTACGTAGCGATTCAAGTGAGTACCCGAGTTCTGATGTTTCTCCTCCCTCCTCTTCCAACTCTCCTTACTTCTCCCCTTGTCGTCTTCCCCAGCTCTTTCCCTTTACCCCTTTACTTTATTTTATTTAAATTTTATTTTATTATATCACTGACTTTTATCTCTTCCTAAACACATAAGGATATAGAGACATGTTTATCGACAGTTTAACTACTTGTTTGCCCTGGTGCAACTTGTTAGTATCCACGGCATTGTATATTGTCCCCAGATGACATTCCTTTCCTATTGATACTTTGTACCAGATGTTCATTGCCTTATCTTTTTCATGCTGTTTTTCCTATTGACTCGACTGATGAAGATTCTCATTGAGTACTCTAACAATGCTCTTTGCTACTGTTTGTATACTGCTCAATTAATAAAACTCTTCTGAATAAAAAAAAAAAAAAAAAAACCTTTACTTACCTTCAACGCTCCTGCAGTGCTTCCGGTGTCCTACTTTGGTCCCCTGCATAGATCATCTTTCTGGGCTACAGTGTGACTGTCGTTTACGAGAAGCACTGGGCCCAACGTTTCATACTGCAGCTGAGGAAGGACATCACTGCGGCCAGCCATTTGCTGAGCGACAGTATGACACATTGTGCCCGGGTGTTTCCTGGGGGCGACACATCACATTGCAGCTTAGGAAGACGATAGCAATGGGGGACCAAAGCAGGACACCAGAGGCACCTTAGAAGCGCTGGAGGGGAGTAAAGATTTTTTTTTATATAGTGAAGTATGGTAGCTGAACCTCAGAACACAAATGAAGCCTGAGAAGGTAGAGGCTCTAAACACAATCCACTATAGCAGAATTCCCATGGGGCAAATCACGCCAAGACATATTTCATATGAATTTCTTTTAGTAATCTTAATTGAGCAATTCATCAGAATATATCAAATAACTATTTTCTGCACTGTACAGCACCAGGTGTTCTATATTTTTGGAATTTGATATATTTTGATATATTGCTGGGCTAAGATTACTAAAAAAGCTAAACTGAAACTATACAAATCTTTGTGTTATTTTCTCCATGTGAACACTTATTTTTTTCCATAGCCTACCTTTTGTTTATTCTTAACATTCACTTTTTAACTTTAGTGTACTGTATGTAGAAAAGATTAGCTAAGACAAATATACATTTTTTTCTTTGGTGCAAAATATTTGAGTAATTTTGACACACACAAGGGCCCTCATTTACTATTGCAAACCCGACATGTTTTGTCGGGTTGTGCGCCAGATTCTGTCGCATTGCGCCAGAAATTGTGTCTGTGCCAGAGTTTGCGCCAGAATTGAAAGACTCCCGACTAACTCTCCAGTTTGCTAAGAAAACCCGAAAAAGGGGCTGGGCCACTGGGAAAAGGGGCGTGGTCTCCGAAAAGGGCAGTGTTCCCGACATTTTCACAAAAACCCAACATATTTACTAAGATTTCCACAGAAAATGTGATGGATTTGAGCTGAGGAAAACCCGACAGATCAGAGCATGTGTAAATAAAAAAGGAAGTGGCCAAGAGAGAGTGGACAGTACCAGATTCTACATGTTCTGCTGGTCTGTGACAAAGTGTCAGTTTTTGCAGTAGTGATCAGTTTGTAGAACATATCTACATATGCATTTTCCTTCTTGTTGAGGGTGTAGTTGGCAGTTTGGTGGGCATATCATGTGGATGTGTGCATATGTACATAAGAGAAGAAAAGTCGACTGGTACAGAATTAGAAGACTACATGTGTTCTTCTATTTTAGCTATATATAGCCTTGTACATAATCACAGTTACAATATTTCCAGAGACATTTCAAGCTGATCTGGGAAGGGAACGCTATGTCTGCTAAGCTGTTAACATCAAGTTTGAGTAAAACAGTTCATGGATGTAAAGCTAACAAGAAAATGAATGGCTGTGGTTGGAATTTTGTGGCTAACAGTGTAAACCACTCATGTTTAAGGCTTAGCAGACCAAATGGAATATCTCATAGAAGAAATAGCTTTTAGTTATACACAGGCTCTTACAGTACAGCAGTATAACATCACTATGTTCTGATGTACAATAAATAAATTATATATATTAGATGGCCCTACTGCACAGGGACTGTTTAACCAATGATTGACCCTGGATTCTAACAGGGCCCTTACACAGAAGTAGAAAAAAAAAAGATGGAAGTAGTAATAAAAAGAAAAGTGTGTATAATTCCTATAAAAAACGAGTACAGGATATTTCTGAATTCATGTATTGCACAATTCAATGGTAGTAAATGAACAAAATAACTAACTTCTCAATCGCTGCTGTGTGTATGTATTACAGTGGTATTTATGATTCAGCAAATTATTGTTATTGGCATTATTAAACAATTCTGTAATTAATTTTATGTATCAATTACTTTTAGTTTTCAAGATTTCTGCTTGTTATCAGTTGGGACAGTTTTTTTATCCATTGGAAATAAATAAATCAACGAATAGATAAATAAATCTCTTGGTCATGGGCATGTGATGGATAAACAGGGTTAATTTGTTATAAACAGATTAGAGATGTGTAAGTAGAAAAACTATTTAAAAGGGAAGTGAAATATAATGGGTAGTTTAACCCCTTAACGACCACGGACGTAAATGTACGTCCTGGTGCGGCGGTACTTAGCGCACAGGAAGCACATTTACATCCTGTGTATGGCCACGAGCATCGGAGCAGCGCGTCATACACAGCAGGTTCCGGCTGCTAGCAGAAGTCAGGGACCTGCCGGTAATGGCCGACATACGCGATTGCACAGATGTCCATCATTAACCCCTCAGATGCCATGTTCAGTACAGATCACGGCATCTGCGGCAGTGCGCATGTTAAAATAGATGATCAGATTGCCCGCAGTGCTGCCACGGGGATCCGATCATCTGTAATGGTGGACGGAGGTCCCCTCACCTGCCTTCGTCCGTCTCCCGGCATCTCCTACTCTGGTCAAATCGAGCAGAAGATCGCCGATAATACTGATCAGTGCTATGCCTTATGCATAGCACTGAACAGTATTAGCAATCAAATGATTGCTATGGATAGTCCCCATTGGGGACATAAGTGTAAAAAAAAAAAAAAGTTGAAAAAAGAATAAAAAGTACAAAAATAAAAAAAAGTTTAAAATCCCCTCCCCAAATAAAAATGAAAAGTGTCAGTTTTTCCCATTTTGCTCCCAAAAAGCCTAAAAATTTCATTTTTTTAAAAACATATTTTGGTATCGCCACATGCATAAATGTCCAAACTATCAAAAAATAATGTTAATGATCCGGTATGGTGAACGCCGTAAACGTAATAAAATAAAAAAAAGTCCATAAATGCTGCTTTTTAGTCACATTTTATTCCCAAAAAAAAATCATAAAAAATTATCTAAAAAAAGTTTAATATATGCAAATGTGGTATCGATAAAAAGTACAGATGACAGCGCAAAAAATGAGCCCTAATACCGCCCTATATACGCAAAAATTTTTACAAAAATTCTAGGTGGTCAAAATAGGGCGAATTTAGATTGCTGATTTTGTACAGAAAGTTTTTGATTTTTCTTAAGCGGTACAAAAATATAAAAGTATCTAGCCATGGGTATCATTTTAATCGTATTGACCCATAGAATAAAGAACATGTCATTTTTACCGTAAAGTGTACAGTGTGAAAGCGAAACCCTCCGAAACCCTTCATTACAAAGTACAATTGGTCACGCAAAAAACAAGGCCTTATATGGATCTGTAGATGGAAATATAAAAGAGTTATGGGTTTTAGAAGGCAAGGAGGAAAAAATTTAAAACGCAAAAATAAAATTGGCCTGGTCCTTAAGGTTAAAATGGGCTTGGTCCTTAACCTATTAAGGACCAAGGACGTACCGGTACGTCCTGAGTCCTTTCCCTTTCTATAATGCGGGGCCACAACGTGGTCTAACAACGGCTGGGACCCGTGGCTAATAGCGCGCGGCAGTGATCGCGGTGCCGCGCACTATTAACCCTTTAGACGCAGCGTTCAAAGCTGAACGCCGTGTCTAAAGTGAAACCATGCCGGTTAGCTCAGGGAGCTGTTCGGGATCGCCATGGCGAAATCGCGGCGTTCCGAACAGCTGTAGGACACGAGGAGGGTCTCCTACTTTGCCTCCTGGTGTCCGATCGCCGAATGACTGCTCAGTGCCTGAGATCCAGGCATGAGCAGTCAAGTGGCAGAATCATCGATCACTGGTTTCCTATGGGAGCTATAACACTGCAAAAAAAAAGTTTAAAAAAAAGTGAATAAAGATCATTTAACACCTCCCCTAATAAAAGTTTGAATCCCCCCCCCCCTTTTCCCATTTAAAAAAACGGTGTAAATAAAAATAAACATATGTGGTATCGCCGCGTGCGGAAATTATAAAAATATATTGTTAGGCATTGTTAGCATTGCTCTGTCTGCTAAGTGTCCCTCCTCCTGAGGTCCAGGTTTGACAGTCTCTTCTCCACTGTACGCCACTACCTATCCTAGATAACTGCCTAGGGTGTTAAGGCCATTAGTAGATCAATAAGCTCCCCTGATGACCTTTCACTGGTTCATATAACCCCATACTGTGGATTTGACCGGCTACACGTCTCTGGTTTCTCCCGTTTGTATGGACTCTTTCTGGTTCAAAAGATTGGCTTATTGAGACTGCACGCAATGTCATTGTGAATGATAATGGCCTCTAAGTGAGGTGACGGGACCGTGTGGGACACTTAACCCCTAACCGCTAAAAACTTCAGATCACGGTGCAAAAAATTAGCCCTCATACCGCCCCATAGACTGAAAAATAAAAAAAGTTATAGGGGGTCAGAAATGACAATTTTAAACGTATACATTTTCCTGCATGTAGTTAGGATTTTTTCCAGAAGTACGACAAAATCAAACCTATATAAGTAGGGTATCATTTTAATCATCTGGACCTACAGAATAAAGAGAAGGTGTCATTTTTACCAAAAAAATTTACTGCGTAGAAACAGAAGCCCCCAAAAGTTACGAAATGGCGGGGGGGGGGGGGGGGGTTCAATTTTGCCTCACAATGATTTTTTTTCCATTTCGCCGTAGATTTTTCGGTAAAATGACTGACGTCATTACAAAGTAGAATTGGTGGCGCAAAAAATAAGCCATCATATGGATTTTTAGGTGCAAAATTGAAAGGGTTATGATTTTTTTAAAGGTAAAGAGGAAAAACGAAAGTGCAAAATCAGAAAACCCCCATGTCCTTAAGCTAGATAGAAATGTAAAATGTAAGATTTATGTTAACCCCTTATTTGGAAGGCCCTGCGTTTAAATTCATCACAAACACTCTTCCAACATTCTGTCATGTAAGCTTTCCCTTGAAATAAAAAGGATGACAGCCAACATCAGCAAAGTCGTTTTATGTTGCTGGATTATTGCATCATAAAAATAGTACAAGATAACAGTGCTGCTGAGGGTGAGAGCATATAAGGGAAAAGGCTTCCTACAAAAGAGATATACAAAAGCCAAAACACATATATTTCTTTAAAAGAAAAGCAGTAAAAAATACTGAATGTTTCACAATTACACCAGCAGTGTGTGTTTTTGAAAGGACCCTCATTCTGAGAATAACTAGTAGAGAAATAGAGGGCCTGACCGACATACTATTTTTTATTTTTATTAACAAGAACTGACCATTGATTAAACCCAAAAAAAGGAAGATCACAAGGGGCAGCATCAGACTTTGCCTTCATGCACCCCTGCATTTAGTTTGCAGCAATTAAAATCTTTTACCGCCACAAGACATTCAGTTTAGGAAAAATGAAGCGGCAGCAAATTGTTTACGACATGAAAACCAATCCCATCATCAGTGGCAGTAGGCAATTTATGTTCTCTTGAGGGTTCCTTCAAAATAGAACGTTTGCAGGTACATCACCAAGCATTGCACATATAAAACTATGTTTATAAAAGACAATAGAAGCAGCTGTGAGTTATTCTTACCAGTTTGACACAGGGCAAATGTGGTTGTTAGACAGTGCCATGGCGTACCTGTAACACAAGATAAACTACATTAGATTTTCTATGAGCAGAAGGGAAGGTTTTTTTATGCAAGTATATGACCGTCCACTTATCTATTTCCAGTAACTCCTCTACATTTTCTTTGTTCTATTTTCTAATTAATAAATTGGCAAGTTTAGTTATATTCCAATATAGGTCAGAAAGGTCTTAGAATGCCAGACAGAATAAAGATCGACAAGTTTGTAAACAAAATAAACAAAACTGGAAACGTCACATGTAAAGAAACTCTTTGTTAATAGGGAACACATAAGGCATTAGATTAAAGGGGTACTCCGATGGAAAAAAAAATTTTTTAAATCAACTGGTGCCAAAAAGTTAGACAGATTTGTAAATTACATCTATTAAAAAATCTTAATCCTTCAGTACTTATTAGTTGCTGTATACTACAGAGGAAATTATTTTCTTTTTGGATTTCTTTTCTGTCTGAGCACAGTGCTCTCTGCTGACACCTCTGTCCTTTTTAGGAACTGTCCAGAGCAGCATATGTTTGCTATATATATATATGGATATATATGGATTTTCTCCTGCTCTGGACAGTTCCTGACATGGACAGAGGTGTCAGCAGAGAGCACTGTGGACAGAAAGAAAATAAATCCAAAAAGAAAAGAATTTCCTCTGTAGTATACAGCCCCTAATAAGTACTGGAAGGATTAAGATTTTTTAATAGAAGTAATGTACAAATCTGTTTAACTTTCTGGCACCAGTTGATTTAAAAAAAAAACACAAAAACGGAGTACCCCTTGCAATCAATATACATACGTGTTACACACACATTTTTATAATACTTCTCACTAATCACCTAAATCAAGTTTACACCTTCTTATTGGGGCCTTCAGATTTCACTTGGTTGGCATTAGCAGCCAGGGGCATCTCTTGCAGTTTTCCGCTTGTGGGCTACACATCCACTTGCCATTGTTTCAAGGTGCAGCCCAGGTGAAGCACAGCTATTAACAAGTAAATAACAAGTGCCATCAGTGCTGCTTGTATGCTGCCTGCATGTAATGCTGCTTGTATGATCATCCTTAAAAAAACATGTACAATTAATCGATGCCCTAACAAAGTGGCCCTAAAAAGTGTGTGCGCGCTTAGGATTGGGAACTTATATTCCGGTTATGTAATAGGTCTCATAATATGGAACATTTAAGTAAAATTAAAGAGTAGTAATTCCCTGTGTTGAATCTATAAATGTACACTGGTAGTACAAAACAGCTGTCATAGCTACCCCCCCCCCCCCCCCACTCCTTCACCAATGTCTCACATTGACCACCCCACTAATCAGCTGCTAGTCTAAAGTTGTACTACTGTGTATTTTGGTAGTTTGTCCAAAAAACAGCTGAAAATAAAAAACATGCTAATTGATTTAAAGGGGTACTCCGCCCCTAGACATCTTATCCCCTATCCAAAAGGATAGGGGATAAGAAGGTCCTGCCACTGGGAACCCCCGTGCTCTCTCTGGCAGCACCGCGTCATCTATTGCATGAAGAAAGCTTCAATCCGTGCCTGATGACTGGCTATGCAGGGGCCGGAGGATCATGACGTCACGCGGTCGACACGCCCCCTCCGATAGACTTGCATTGAGGGGGCGGGGCATGACGTCACAAGGGGGCAGGGCCGTGATGTCACGATCCTCTGGCCCCTGCATCGCTAGTCATCAGGCACGGAGCGAATCTCGCTCTGTACACAAGATGACAGGGGTGCTGCAGGAGTGATCGCTGGGGTTCCCAGCGGCCGGTCTGTGCTGGCAGCTCTGCTGACTCAGCACTTTCATCAGCTGATCGGGACACAGAACTTGTCAAGACACAGAATTTCTCATTACACCAGACCCCCACGATCAGGGATGAGATGTCTAGGGGTGGAGTACCCCTTAAATGTCAAATGAAGTAAGAGCTGATGTTTTTCCCTTGTGTGCACACTACATATACAATAGGCAATGACCATTTCACAAATTCTCAACTTTCTCCAAGGCCAAATGTGTCAACATTAACCCCTCCCCTTAAATCCCTAATAAACACATACTAATAAACAAAAACTTCAAACAATGGTAGAGAAGAAACCCACCCAGAGGGGAGAACTTATAATTGTCTATGTAAATAAAGATCTTTGTTCTCCCTATTGGACTTCCCCCATATCTATCTACGTGGTGCACGTTCTTAAAAAACAAAAACCCGGCCAGACCAGGTGGTCCAGGCTGATGTGAAATTGCACAAAAACTGTGCATAAAATTGTGACAATATTAAAAAGTCATAATTGATAAATCCCCAACCACTGCCAAAAGCTAATCATGCTACATTACATTCAGGTTGTGGGTGTAAATGCACTGCGCAAAAAACCATTGCTAAAGAATGTATGACTTACCAACATAAATAAATAAAAAGTGTAAAACCAATTAATCCCCCCCAGTGAGAGTACAGAAACACTTAATTCTATTAAAATTATTTTAAAAAGCGATGAGATTGATGCATTCATTCAAAGTCAGTGGCCCCATCGCTTCAGACTTAAAAATTCCCTAGGTGTTCTCTCTTACACAATTCCTTGTGGGATCACCTCCAAACCTAGGAACTTATACACACTGCAAGCCTGAAATATGAACTGATGTAGAATTTCTATCTGCTCTCACATACGTGTCTAATTACCTACCTAGGAAACACTCATGTTTGTATTGATGTCACATGTTCACTTAAAAGGGGAACTCTGGTGGAAAACAGAGGTTTTCAAATCAACTGGTGCCAGAAAGTTATACAGATTTGTGAATTACTTCTAAATAAATAAAAATCTTAATCCTTCCGGTAGTTATCAGCTGCTGTATTCTCCAGAGAAAGTTGTGTAGTTCTTTCCAGTCTGACCACAGTGCTCTCTGCTGTCACCTCTGTCTGTGTCAGGAACTGTTCAGAGTAATAGCAAATCTCCCATAGCAAACTTCTCCTGCTCTTCTTATTTTCTGACATGGACAGAGGTGGCAGCAGAGAGCACTGTGGTCTGACTGGAAAGATCTACACAAATTCCTCTGGATCAGATAAGTACTGGAAGGATTAACATGTTTAAATAGAAGTCATTTACAAATCTGCTTAACTTTCTGGCACCAGTTGATCTGAAACATTTTTTTCCCATCAGAGTACCCCTTTAATCTTCTATATAGCAACCTTAATTTACCTATGTATAGTTGCAACAATGGCACTGACTACTGATATAATTATCCTTGGGTAGCAAATAATTGACCATTTACATTTGGCTGCAGTTTGGGTGCAAAGCCCTCTACCTTGGTGAGTGCTGCAGTGTCTATATATAGGACCATCCATAAATGTGGCTTCAAATTCCGGGCATTTGTATAAAAACCGAGCTTCAGTTTTCCAGATCTCTTCTAATGTTTTTGACATTAGCATGTTCCTAGATTGTGATTACTTTTTCTTGAAAAACTAAAATAAATGGAATATAATTTTGGCACTGGAATGTCTATTGGACAAACCAACAAACCTTCAATCAGTATAGCGTCAGCTAACATTAGAAACACAATAACCGAGGTCAGGCAGCCATTCTGCAGGAACAACAGGAAAGCTGTGCTGCTTTAGGATAGGAAGGAAAGGGGCCAAGGAGTCAGCACATCTAGGATTTGTAAATAATATTTTAGCATCTACATATATAAAAAATAAAATAACAGCATGGGAAATGTAAATAGTATTGTAAAGAAAAATAAGATTATTAACGGGTTATTTCTGTCTTGTAAAGTGCTGATGTATCATTAGGCTATGGTGGGACTCCAACTAAGGCCCCTTTCACACTGGCAGTATGCTCCGGCAAATTCGTCTGGCAAACTCCCTCTTTTTATTTTTTTAAATTTTTTTTGCATGTATTCAATAGCAGCCGTTATTTTTGGAGAGAAAAAAAATTTGAAAAAGACGATGCAAGCACTATTTTTTCTCTGGCTTTTCTCGATCCTAAAATAACGGTCTTCACACTGCTGGAGACAGCCGGCAGTGTGAACGTAGCCTAATTCTTAAAATTAAAGGGGTCACAGTGCTAATTCAGCACAATCCCCCCTTTCAAGGTTTTTCTCTAGCACAGCTGCATCAATTTAACCAAAATGCTAAATATAGATTAACACTCCTGTTACAGTTTTATGCTATTAAAAGGAGATCTTTCATTTGCAAAAACATCCCCTATGTGTAGGATAGAGAATAAGTTTTAGACCGCGGGGGTTTGACCGCTGGGATCCCACCCCCTCCATATACTTTACAGAGCCTGGCTCTCTCCGGGAATGTCCAGGGACGTGTCTGCCCCCGCAAACTGACTCAACGGTGTAGTACATTATCAACTGGAAGGAAAAATGTATAAAATGACAAATACATAGGTTTCCATTCATGTTTGAACAAGTTTCATGGATAACCCTTTTTCATAGTTTTTTCTTTTTCAGGTTTTGTTCAAAAGAATATAAAATGTTAAAGGGGTTATCCACCATAAGGTTATTTTAGCATGTACCTGGCAGGCAGTAATGGACATGCTTAGGAACGATCTGCACTTGTCTTGGGGCTAAATGGCTATGTTGTGAGATTACCAAACCGCTGTGGCTAGCTTTTTGTGAACTTGTATTTCCTGTTTGACTTTTCTTTTTTTTACTACAAATCCCACAATTCCATTTTCCTCCCTCCCACACATCAGCCACCCCACCCATTGAAACAAAAGTCCTGTGGTTTTCAATCTGGGTGCCTACAGCTGTTGCATAAGTTGCAGATTGATCTCTCTCCCACCAAGCGATCCCTCCACCCATTGAAGCAGACAGGCTCCCTGTCATCAGCTGACTAGTGAGTCAGGTCTCGGCCACATTGCAAGCTGGGAAAAATCTGAGACAGCAGTCATTTTGTATGCTGATGTATGTATGTATGGAAAGAGTCTCCTAGGACTGTATCCACCTTTTCCAGCCCACAGGAGCACCTGAAAGCTGAACTCATTTATGCAGGATAAGTCATCAACTGCCGAGCCGAGAAGTTCGTGACGAATCGAATTTACTGTAAGTTCGCTCATCTCTAATGCTGATACAAATAAATAGTGGGTGAAAATCATAGAAGAATCGTGAGAAAACCATCACACACAGGTACAGACACTATATTATGAACTACACTAACTTTACAGCCCCTGTAGCATAGTGAAATAAAAAAAAAATCCTGGAATACCCCTTTAACATTGCCAAGTGTCAGGGCCATAAAGCACAAGCATAGGGTTAGTGCTGCTTTCAGGACAGGACCTAGTCTTAAGACCAGACTTTCCACAAGGCAGTTTGCTGCAAGAAAGAAACCTCATGCTGTTGGCATGAATAGTCTATACACATGAAGCTTCCTGCCAGAAGAGGTACAGCAATAGGAAAACATATACATTGAATAGACGTAGACTTGTGGTGTCCAAGAGTGGGGGGAAGGAGGGCTCAAGCTACTACCATGACTACTGAGACAAGCATTGATGCATGCAACATTACTATGATCCAGATTTCTACCTTACAGTGAAGAAAATAAATTATTTCATCCCCTGCTGATTGGTGCGTCTGCCCACTGACAAAGAAATAATCCATAGAAAATTGTTAGTTATTATTTATTCTTTCTTTTAAACAGTGAGGCAGAACAACAAAAGAATCCAGAAAAACTATTTTCAAAAAAAATATTTAACGGATGCTAACATTTGGCAACTTGAACCTTCAGCTCCCTTCATAGATTTTTTTTTTTTTAAACAGAGTTATGGAGACCGGCTACTTCACAAGCTGTAACTACCAGGAATATTCCCAAAACTACTTAGTAAGTTTTACAGAGCGGGCAAGCTCCTGTGCCAGACGCGCCTGCGCACATACACATTCCCCGGGATCGGTCATTTGATGACTGTAGTCCAATGATATCCCTGATAGTTACGCTGGTGTAACTACCAGGGATATTCTAGTAACAAGTTAGTAATCTTCATATCGTAGCCGGGGAATGGAGGGGGAGGGAGACACAGATGATTGGGGTGGGTTTAGGGGCATGGGCGGCGTTACTATTGAAATTAATAGGGAGTGGAGAGCAGGAGGGAGGAGAGGGGTTGAGGAGAAGGGAGGCACAGAGGGACAGGAACTTGCAGCAAAGCAGCATGGGGGATGATGATTTTTACGTCATCTTCCACACCACTATAACTAGGAAGTGCCATGAAATAGGGAGCGCTGCACCGGAAGAACAGCTGGACCGATTGGAGCAAAAAGTGCATGGCCAAAGAGGTACAGCCATGGGGGACTGTCAGGATTCGGCAAGGCTGGAGGTGGATCCTCTGTGTCAGAGAGGGATTGGCGTGGACCGTGTCGGTGGAACGGTTCTAAGTTGCTACTGGTTTTCACCAGAGCCCGCCGCAAAGCGGGATGGTCTTGCAGCGGCGGTAGCAACCAGGTCGTATCCACCGGCAACGGCTCAACCTCTCTGACTGCTGAGATAGGCGCGGTACAAGGGATTAGACAAGAGCAGGGTCGGACGTAGCAGAAGGTCAGGGCAGGCAGCCAGGATCGTAGTCAGGGGCAACGGCAAGAGGTCTGGAACACAGGCTAGGAACACACAAGGAACGCTTTCACTGGCACAATGGCAACAAGATCCGGCAAGGAAGTGCAGGGGAAGTGAGGTAATATAGGGAAGTGCACAGGTGAAGACACTAATTAAAACCCATGCGCCAATCAGTGGCGCACCGGCCCTTTAAATCGCAAAGACCCGGCGCGCGCGTGCCCTAGGGAGCGGGGCCGCGCACGCCGGGGCAGCACAGACGGGGAGCGAGTCTGGTAAGCGGGTTGGGATGCGCACCGCGAGCGGGCGCGTCCCGCATTGTGAATCGCATCCCGGCTAGAGACATTATCGCAGCGCACCCGGTCAGCGGGTCTGACCGGGGCGCTGCGAACAGGAGAACGCTGTGAGCGCTCCGGGGAGGAGCGGGGACCCGGAGCGCTCGGCGTAACAGGGACATTTGGGGGGGGGGGGGGGGTAAAATTTTTAAATCAGAATACTCCTTTAACATGATTTTTCTTGAGCCACTTCTTTGGTTATGTGTTTCGGGTCATTGTTATGCTGGAATATCCATCCATGACCCATTTGCAATGCACTTGCTGAGAAAAAAAGGCTCTTCCCCAAGATTCGACAATACATTGCCCCATCCATCACCCTTGGATGCAGTGGAGTTGTCCTGTTCCCTTAGAAAAAACGCCCCCTAAGCATAATGTTTATAAAACTATGTTTGACGGTGGGGATGGTGATCTTGTGGTCATAAGCAGCATTCCTCCTCCTCCTCCAAATACGGCGACTTGATGCCAAAGAGCTCTATTTTGGTCTCATCTGACAAAAACATTTCTACCCAGTTCCTCTGAATCATTCAGAGGTTTATTGGCAAACATCAGATGGGCCTGTACATACACTTTTTTAAGCAGGGGGACTATTCAGGCAGGTCAGGAATTTAGTCCTTCACGGCATAGTGTTTTGCCAGTTGTTTTCTTGGTTCCTATGGTCTCAACTGCCTTGAGACCATTGACAAGATCCTCCTGTGTAGTTTTGGGTAATTCCTCACTGTTCCCATGATCATTGAGCTCAATGAGGTGAGATCTTGCATGGATGACTGAGGGAGATAAACCGTTATTTTGTGTTTCTTCCATTTGTGAATTATCTCACCAACTGTTGTAAACCTCTCACCAAGCTGCCTGGCAATGGTCCTGTAGCCCATTCTAGCCTTATGTAGGTCTACAATCTTGTCCCTGACATCCATCTCTCTGGTCTTGGCCCGGTGGAGAGTTTGAAATCTGATTGATTGCTTCTCTGTGGACAGATCTTTTATACAGGTAACAAGCTGAGATTCGAAGCACTTTCTTTAAGAGAGCGCTCCTTATTTCCACTTGTTACCTCTATAAAAGACCTCTAGAGCCAGGAATATTGCTGATTGATGGAGTAAAGTGCAAATTAATTCATAACTTCTTAAAATTATAGACGGATAATTTTTTGTCAGTGGGTGAATGTAAAAAAGTGGGATCAAATTTTGTTTTCCCTTTCACTGTTCACATAATAGGAAAATGTGGCAGACATTCCGCACATTTGAAAGTTCTAGCCGGCACTAGGACTGCTCAGAAATGAACCGTTGATGGCAATGCATTTCTAACAAAGATTAGGCTTGTCTATTTGTCTATTCTCTCTGCAGATGCCAGAATATGGATTTCCATGACACAAACATCTGCCTCAGAAATGCAGAATCCCGTTGAAATCAATAGGACTCTGCTGCCGCGGAATGTCCGTGTGGAATATGCCAGCGGAATTCTGCACGGACATTTCGCTGTATGAACACACACCAATACTCTGCCTTGTTGATTCTCCCTAACACCAATCTCCCTGACAACACTCCCCCCCCCCCCCCCCCAATGAGGTGAAAGCCAATTCCCTCATCTTAGGTAAAGTTCCCAGAACCATTTCCAGAAATCTAGTACAGCAACTTGCATTATTACTGCACTCCAGGCCCACGACGACCTCTGGCAGAGAGTTTAAGAGGAAGACTGATCTCAATATGTCCAGTGCTTTGTTTCGAAGCTATAATCTTTCAGGGGTGTGGAAATTTAAAAAAAAAAAAATACTTGTCCACAGGACTAAAACGGAGCAAAATCTACTTGTCCCTCATGACGAACGATATATTTGTCTGGTTCCAATTTTTGCTTTTACACTCTCGTTTTTTTTCCTCCTTGCCCTATAATAGTCACAACTAACTATGATAATGATACCTTTTAATTTTTCAATCACATTCTCCAACCCCCCCCCCAAAAAAAAAAATAATTACACACACACACATATATATATATATAAATCGGTGAAGTGAAATTGAAATAGTAAAAGTAAAATTTAGCAAATTTAGTGGTTTTCTTTTCTACGCCTTGTGGTTGAGCTAACATGTTAGTTTCATACTTTAGGTCGCCTGATTACAGCAACACCAGATTTGTATACCGTATTTATCGGGGTATACCACGCACCGGCCTATAACACGCACCCTCATTTTACCAAGGATATTTGGGTAAAAAAAGTTTTTTACCCAAATATCCTTGGTAAAATGAGGGTGCGTGTGTGTGCGCGTGTGTATACCCTGATACACTGTTTCTGACCCCGCAGAAGCCCCCAGGAAAGGCAGGGGGAGAGAGGTAGTCGCTGCCCGCTTCTCTCAACCTGCCTTTCCTGGGGTCTAGAGCCCTGCTGCCGCCGCTTCTCTCCCCCTGTCTGTCGGCACCGCTGCCCCATTGCCGGCGCCGCTTCTCTCCCCCTGGCTATCGGTGCCGGCAATGGGGCAGCGGCAAAGATAGCCTGGGGGAGAGAAGGGGCAGCAGCACCGATAGCCGGGGGGGGGAGAAGGGATAGCGTCGACGATAGCAGGGGGAGAGAAGCCGACAGCGACGGCAGGTCTCTGCACCTGCAAAAGCCGCTGCAGTTCATTAATTAAAAAATCATTGAGCTGCAGCGGCTTATCGGCGTATAACACGCACATAGACTTTAGGCTAAAAATTTTTGCCTAAAAAATGAGTGTTATACGCCGAGAAATACGGTAGTTTCCGTCATATTTTACTAATATAAAAAAAAATTCAGGACTTTTTCGAAAAAAAATTTATTGCCATTTTTTGACCACTGTAGTTTCCCCCCCCCCCCCCCCCCCCCCTGGCTGTATGCGGGCTCATTTTTTGCGGCACAATCAGGTTTTTTTTGTATTGGTACCATTTTGGCATTGATCTGACTTTTTAATCGTTTAACACTTTTTTTTCTGGGATATTATAAAAATTGCAATTCTGTGGTTTGGTATTAATTTTTTTTTACATTTACCATATGGGATACATTATGTTATATTTTAATAGTTCGTACAATTATGCACACAGCGATACTAAATATGTTTACTTTTATTATGTTTACATGTTTTTATATAGGAAAAGGGGGTGATTTGAACTTGCAACATGGAAGGGGTTAATGTGTCTTTTAAACTTTTATTAAAACTTCTTATTAGACTTTTAGGAGGAATCATTAGATTCCTCATACAGGTCAATAGAGTTCTATTGAACTTCAGTGATCTGTGTGCTCTGCGATCCATTGATAGAGCCTAGTACAGCCAGACTATCAATGACAGAGCCATCGACACCAGGGAAGAGCGGTAAGCCCTCTGTCCACCTCTATAGTCGATCGCCCCCTCGAGATCGTGCTCCGGGGGGGGGGGGGATGACAATCCACCCCACTGGATCACCAGGGTAGACGCCGCTATCAGCTTTGACAGCGGTGATCTAAAGGGTTAATAGCCAGCCGCGGTATGGAGCGGGAAGGAGTCCAGAGCCTGCTCCATACAGACTGCTGAGCGCCGCCATGCTTATAAGGTCCCTGTTAAGGGCCGGAAAAATTCACCAGCCTTTCATTTTTAACAAGGTCTCTGCAAAATGAAAGAAGCAATCTGATTGGTTGCTATGGGCAACTGGGCAACCCCTCTGTGATTAGGGTTTTTTTATGCAGCTTTTGTAGTGTCTTTTCAATATAGAGGCCCAGATTTACTATTGTGAAATGGACATGCTTTTGTCAGGTTGTGCACCAAAATGTGTTTGCTCCAGAGTTTGAGGCAAAATGTGCCAAAATACACCTACAAACCCAGGCAGGGTGTTTACTATTAAATTCAAACAAAATCCTATGAACACATAACTGGAAATTCCCACAAAAAAAACTAAATTAAATAAAATAAAAAAAATGTCACAATAGTAAATAGAAAGGAATCATGCAAGTCTGAAACAACATTCCGCAGGGCCAGTGTTTTAGTTCATGCCATTGTTGTGGCATTTTTTTCTGTTACAAATCATGTGATTCACTGATCATGTGATTCAAAGATCTGTCATGAAGAATGTGAGAAGGCCAGCATTTTTCTGGTAAAAAAAAAAAAAACACCACCCACCACATGTGAAACAACTAAGAAAAAGAAAATTCTTAAAGGGAAACAAGTGGATTATGAAATATGGCTGCACAAATGGTGGACTCTAAAGTCTATTCCTTTCACTTATTGTTTCCGGATGCTCTTTGTTGTTCTGCCACCTGGTGTAAGAGACTGCGAATTCTGCAACATGTAGCAGCTGCTATACTTGAAGAGCAGAAGTTATTCTGCCTTAAAGTATTTAGGTCACTGACAAGGTCACCTTGAAATGTCAGATAACATAAAAATGACTAAAAGCACACAAAGCCCTATGATGGGGACCTAATTTAGATAACATTGAAAGAAACATTAACCCCTTAAGGACCAAGCCCATTTTAACCATAAGGACCAGGCCTATTTTATTTTTGCGTTTTCGTTTTTTCCTCCTCGCCTTCTAAAATCCATAACTCTTTTATATTTCCATCTACAGACCAATATAAGGGCTTGTTTTTTGCGTGACCAATTGTACTTTGTAATGAAACCTCTCATTTTACCATAAAATGTACGGCAAACCCCTCCCAAAATTTTTTTTAGGGAGGACATTTGAATAAAAACCACAATTTTGCACATTTTGGAGGGTTTTGTTTTTACACTATACACTTTACGGTAGAAATGACATGTGCTCTTTATTCTGAGGGTCAATACGATTAAAAATTATACCCATGGCTAGATACTTTTATATTTTGTGCCGCTTAAAAAAAAATTTTAAACTTTTTGTACAAAATCAGTAATCTAAAATCGCCCTATTTTGACCACCTATAACTTTTTCATTTTTCCATATATAGGGCGGTATGAGGGCTAATTTTTTGCGCCGGCATCTGTACTTTTTATTGATACCACATTTGCATATATAAAACTTTTAGATCATTTTTAATTAATTATTTTTTCTTTATAAAATGTGACAAAAAAAGCATTTTTGGACTATTTTTTATGTTTACGCCATTCACCGTACGGGATCATTAACATTATATTTTGATAATTCGAACATTTACGCATGCGTCAATACCAAATATGTTTATAAAAAAAAATTGGGGGGGGGGGGGGGGTAAAATGGGAGAAACTGACAATTTTCATTTTGATTGGGGGAGGGGATTTAAAAAAAAAATTTTTATTTTTCAACGGGAGACATCTGGAGGGGACCTCCGGCCACCATGCTGGATGATCGGATCCCCGAGGCAGCGCTGCGGGCAATCCGATCATCCATTCAAAGTACCGCACTGCCGCAGATGCCGTGATCTGTATTGATCACGGCATCTGAGGGGTTAATGGTGGACATCCACTCGATCACAGATGTCGGCCATTACTGGCGGGTCCCCGGCTGCTGCTAGCAGCCGGAACCTGTCGTGTATGACGCCAACACCGTTCCGATGCTCGCAGTCATACACAGGACGTAAAAAAATGTACGTCCTGGTGCGCGAAGTAGCGCCAAACCAGGATGTACATTTACGTCCGTGGTCGTTAAGGGGTTAAACATTAAAAAATAAGATAAAATAAATTATTCCATTATTCCATTTATCAGTGCTCTCCTGAATAATGAAGAATCAGACTTTAGTATACAATTAATTCACACTGTGAAACCCTTGCAATGAAAAGGGACAGTAACATTAGGTAACAGAAGAAAGTGTGGTCGCTAAAAAGGATAAAAAAATTATATTATATATATATATATATATATATATATATATATATATATACACACACACACACACACACAGTGGGGCAAAAAAAGTATTTAGTCAGCCACCAAGTGTTCAAGTTCTCCCACTTAAAAAGATGAGAGAGGCCTGTAATTTTCTTCATAGGTATACCTCAACTATGAGAGACATAATGAGAAAAAAAATCCATAAAATCACATTGTCCTGAAGGAGTTAAAAATCAGACAAAGGGCGTACCTGTACGCCCCTCGCCCGGTCCCGGTGTTTAAAACGGGGTCACACCGTGACACCGCATCACACCAGGTCAGTCCCGGCTGCTAACGATAGCCGGGACCCTGGGCTAATAGCATGCGGCTGTTCTGGCACCATAGGGGCTTCCTAAATGTGACATGCCCCCCAAAAACCATTTCAGAAAAACTCACTCTCCAAAATCCCATTGTCACTCCTTCCCTTCTGAGCCCTCTAGTGCACCCACAGAGCACTTTACGTACACATATGAGGTACTTCCTTACAAATTGGAAGAGAGAGATTGGGTTACAAATTTTAGAGAGATTTCTCTCCTTTTACCCCTTGTAAAAATTCAAAAACTGGGTCTACAAGAACATGCGAGTGTAAAAAAAATGAAGATTTTTAATTTTCTCCTTCACTTTGCTGCTATTCCTGTGAAACACCTAAAGGGTTAACACACTTTCTGAATGTCATTTTGAATACTTTCAGGGGCGCAGTTTTAATAATGGGGTCATTTATGGGGTATTTCTAATATGAAGGCGTTGTGCCGCGCGCTAATAACCCTTTAGACGTGGCGATCAAAGTTGATTGCCGAGTCTAAAAATGAAAGTAAACGCTTCTTGGCAGCTCAGTCGGGCTGATCGAGACTATCGAGATAAAATCGTGATGTCCCGATCAGCTAGGACGCGAGCGGAGGTCCCCTTACCTTGCTCCGTCTCGTCCGATCGGTGTTTGATTGCTCCAAGCCTGAGCTACAGGCTTGAGCAATCGAGCCCCTATTTCTCTGATCCATGCAAAGCTATGGTGTTGCAGGGATCAGGGTAAGAGATCAGTGTGCGCAGTGTTATAGCCCCCTATGAGAGCTATAACACTGCAAAAAAAAAAAGTGCAAAAAAAAAAAGTTAATATAGGTCATTCAACCCCTTCCCTAATAAAAGTTTGAATCACCCCCCTTTTCCCATAAAAAAAAACTGTGTAAATAAAAATACATATATGTGGTATCGCTGCGTGCGGAAATGTCCGAACTATAAAAATATATCATTAAAGGAGTTCTCTAAGCTAAAACTTTTAACCCCCGCTGTGCCCGGGCTGTAAAACTATACATAATAAACTTTCACTTACCTGCCTACGATCCCCCGTTGTTCCGATATCGCCGTCCCGTTCTCCGGTCCCAGTCTCTTCCACTTCCTGCGGGTCAGTGACTTCACTCTGCGCTCAGCCTATCAGCGGCCGCAGCAATGTCCCATCGCGCACGTGCACAATATCGGAACAACGGGGGATCGTAGGCAGGTTAAGTGAAAGTTTATTATGTATAGTTTTACAGCCCGGGCACAGCAGGGGATAAAAGATTTCAGTTGGAGAACTCCTTTAATTAAACTGCACAGTCAATGGCATATGCGCAAAAAAATTCCAAAGTCCAAAATAGCGTATTTTTGGTCACTTTTATATAATGAAAAAATGAATAAAAACCGATCAAAAAGTCCGATCAATACAAAAATGGTACCGATAAAAACTACAGAAAATGAGTCCTCATACTGGCCTGTATAATAAAAAAAAGTTATAGGGGTTAGAAGATGAGAATTTTTTACATATAAATTTTCCTGCATGTAGTTATGATTTTTTTTCCAAGTACGACAATATCCAACCTATATAAGTAGGGTATCATTTTAACCATATGGACCTGCAGAATAAAGATAAGGTGTTATGTTTACAAAAAAAAAATGCACTGTGTAGAAACGGAAGCCCCCAAAAGTTACAAAATTAAATTTTTTCTTCAATTTTGTCACACAATTAATTTTTTTTCCGTTTCGCCTTGGATTTTTTGGTAAAATGACTGATGTCCCTGCAAAGTAGAATGGTGCTACAAAAAATAAGCCATATCATATCGAATTTTATGTGTAAAATTGAAAGCGTTATGATTTTTAGAAGGTGATGAGGAAAAATGAAGATGCAAAAAAGGAAAAACCCTGCGTCCTTAAGGGGTTAAAGAATTTATTTGCAAATATGGTGGAAAATAAGTATTTGGTCAATAACAATAGTTAATCTCAATACTTTGGTATATACCCTTTGTTGTCAATGACAGAGGTAAAACGTTTTCCGTAAGTCTTCACAAGGTTTTCACACACTGTTGCTGGTATTTTGGCCCATTCCTTCATGCAGATCTCCTCTAGAGCAGTGATGTTTTGGGGCTGTCACTGGGCAACATGGACTTTCAACTCCCTCCAAAGGTTTTCTATGGGGTTGAGATCTAGAGACTGGCTAGGCCACTCCAGGACCTTGAAACACTTCGCACGAAGCCACTCCTTCATTGCCCGGGCGGCGAGTTTGGGATCATTGTCCTGCTGAAAGACGCAGCCACGGTTCATCTTCGGTGCCCTTGCTGATGGAAGGTTTTCACTCAAAATCTCACGATACATGGCCCTATTCATTCTTTCCTTTACACAGATCAGTCGTCTTGGTCTCTTAGCAGAAAAACAGCCCCAAAGCATAATGTTTACACCCCTATGCTTCACAGTATGTATGGTGTTCTTTGGATGCAACACAGCATTCTTTCTCCTCCAAACACGACAAGTTGAGGTTTTTACCAAAAAGTTCTACTTTGGTTTCATCTGACCATATGACATTCTCCCAATCCTCTTCTGGATCATCCAAATGCTCTCTAGCAAACTTCAGATGGGCCTGGACATGTACTGGCTTAAGCAGGGGGACATGTCTGGCACTGCATGATTTGAGTCCCTGGCAGTGTAGTGTGCTACTGATGGTAGCCTTTGTTACCAGCTCTCTGCAGGTCATTCACTAGGTGTGTGTCCCCCTCCCCCCCCGTGTGGTTCTGGGATTTTTGCTCATTGTTCTTGTGATCATTTTGCCACCACGGGGTGAGATCTTGTATGGAGCCCCAGATCGAGGGAGATTATCAGTGGTCTTGTATGTCTTCCATTTTCTAATAATTGCTCCCACAGTTAATTTATTCACACCAAACCGCTTGCCTATTGAAAATTCAGTCTTTCCACCCTGGTACAGGTCTACTATTTTGCTTCTGGTGTCCTTCTTTGGTCTTGGCCATAGTGGAGTTTGGAGTGTGACCGTTTTAGGTTGTGGACAGGCGTCTTTTATACTGATAACAAGTTCAAACAACTGCCATTAATATAGGTAACGAGTGGAGGACAGAGGAGACTCTTAAAGAAGAAGTTACAGGTCTGTGAGAGCCAGAAATCTTGCCTGTTTGTAGGTGGCCAAATACATATTTTCTACCATAATTTGCAAATAAATTCTTTACAAATCAGACAATGTGATTTTATGGATTTTTTTCTCAATATGTCTCTCATAGTCGAGGTATACCTATGATGAAAATTACAGGCCCCTCTCATCTTTGTGGGAGAACTTGCACAATTGGTGGCTGACTAAATGCCTCACTGTATGGTTATGCATCCAGTATGTACCACTTGACCTAGGTTAACATCCATGTTAGCACAGTGTTTTCCAAACAGTGTGTCTCCAGTTGTTGCAAAAATAAGACTCCCAGTATGTCTGGACAGCCTTTGGCTTATTTCTTCAAAATTAGCCAAGGATTGTATAACCCCTTTAACAAGAGCAAGTAAACAACAAGTAAACACCAGCTCTCTTTTGCCTGCAGCTCACACCACTTGTTATGCTGCAGGAGGGATAGCTCACGTTTACTGTACTACGTCTTCACTATCACTTTACTAGATACTGTTCCTCTTAGCCAAACCAGTCTTATCTATCAGACTTCACTAGATAGAACACTCAGGAGTCTGGGCAGCCCGTTTTTCACTGAACAGTGGCCTTGCCAACTCTGGATTGGTCACACTAACACAGCATTAGCTTCCAGAGTGTCTCAGATCTCCCATCAGCTCACTGACTTGTCTCATGGTAGCTGCTCTCAGGCCTTGCAGCTCAGCAACTCTTAGGCTCCCCAGGTCCCCCGTTTTCTGTACAGAACACTCTGGCTAACTTATAAAAACTTTATTAATCTCTTTGCAAAGCACTTAAGTTCTCTCAGTCTTTGCCTTCAGTCTATTTGACTTTATGATGGCAGCTGTACTTGGCGGTGCCTGCTTAATTGCACCCCTAGCAGGTCCCTCAGACACTACACATGGTCAGCACTCCCCTTTAAGCGCTCTCCTGCCCTCCTATGATCAACATTTTTTACGCAATGTTTAGCATTAGGCTCTGAAAGGGCCCACATTGATGCTCAGCATCTCCTCTTAACAGATGCTTGCAAACAGGAAACGCTATAAGGTTTTTCTTTTTTTAATAAAGGATGAAAACCCCCTTCTAACTCTACACTATAGTTACATTTTATCTGAATACAAAGTGTTATATAGTACATTAAAATAAATGCAGAAGAGTTGTGCTAGAGGTCCTACTCTGTGTGAGTAGCAGTCTAAAAAAGTAAAAATTAAAAAATTAAATAAAATAAAAAACACAACAACATACATACATGCATTTCTGCAGATGGACACACTTTTTTGCATTACTGCAGTTTTCATTCTCTGCTTCTTTTATTTGTAATTTTTCCTTAACTACTCAAACACGTATTCCTAAAGCCACACTTTACTTCCTTTCCATGACAGTACAACAGTACAGCAGTAAGTCATGGCTGGCTTGGCTATTATTTGTCTATGTATACATCCTAAGGGGTCAGATAACTTAGACGCTGCTAATAGCAAGGCGTCTGGTGACCTTACTGCTACAGTTGTATATAAACATGGAAATTCGCCATCTCCTGCTGCAGATTGTATCTGAGGATTTACAAGTGTCAGGAATGGCTGCACCACAATAACTTCTGTCTAGTGTGCAGTGGATTGCTTATACCGTACCATTTCTCATTCAGCTATTGGGAGGATGCCTGGAGGCATGTGAAAAGTTCAGGCAAATATATTGTCACGCACAGCAGAGGTGAAGTGTGGACCGGCCTGGTCTAGAGAAAGCAGCATAATGTTAACTATTAGGACTAAATATGGAAATAAACTGTGGGAGAATACAACGAGGCACTATTTTTATTTAATTTAAGCTACAGCTTCTAATAACCATGAAATAGTTCTACTATATATATTTCTTTCTTTCTTTTTTTTTTTTACCTGGAATAAGTATATTATAACATTTGCCTGCATTAGCCATATATACCCATAATTCAAAGATAATTATAGAGAATATAACCACAGTTAACACTGTTTTCTAAACAGTGTGCCTTAAGCTGTTGCTAAACTACAACTCCCAGCATGCTTGGACAGCCTTTGGCTGTCCGGACATGCTCAAAGTTGAAGTTTTGCAACAGCTGGGAACACACTGTTTAGAAAACACTGTGCTAACAACATTGATGTTCATCTAGGCCAGTGATGCGAACCTATGGCAAGCCATCAGCCCATTCGGGATATCCCTGTGTCCCAAAAGATCTTTTTGGGACACAAGGATGTCCCTGTTACCTCTCTGCGGCCCAGCATTAACTTTAAAAACACAGGGTCCGCAGGGAGGTAGTGCACGTAGGGACGTCAGTGACGTCCCGTGCGTGCGACCATAGCAACAGCCGAGCGGAGCATCGAGGAGGAGGACGCGCGGGCATGGTACGTTACCTGCGCGTCATCTTTAGTGTTCCGACCAGTGCTCCTCCGGTTCTGTAGGCCATAGCAGTAGATTGTGACCCCTGACCGGCGGATTGGTGGTCTGAACACTGAAGTGGGGCAGTACACAGGCATACAGCCACCAGCCATACACTGTACATGGCTGGAGGCTGTATGTCTGTGGGGGAACTATACTGCACCTAATGTGGGGGGGAAACTATACAGCACCTAATGTGGGGGGGGCGACGACTATACTGCACCTAATTTGGGGGGGGGGGAACTATACTGCACCTAGTGGGGAGGGGGGAACTATACTGCACCTAATGTGGGGGGGGGGGGGGACTATACTGCACCTAGTAGGGAGGGGGAACTATACTGCACCTAATGTGGGGGGGGGGAACTATACTGCACCTAATGTGGGGGGGACGGACTATACTGCTGCACCTAATGTGGGGGGGGGTAACCTATACTGCACCTAATGTGGGGGGGGGGCTATACTGCACCTAATGTGGGGGGGAACTATACTGCACCTAATGTGGGAGGGAACTATACTGCCAACCTAATGTGGGGAGGGGGGGGAACTATACTGCCAACCTAATGTGGGGGGGAACTATACTTCCAACCTAATGTGGGGGGGGGAACTATACTGCACCTAATGTGTGGGGGACTATACTGCACCTAATGTGGGGGGAACTATACTGCACCTAATGTGTGTGGGGGGGGGAACTATACTGCACCTAATGTGGGGGGGGGAACTATACTGCCAACCTAATGTGGGGGGGGGACTATACTGCCAACCTAATGTGGGGGGGGAATTACACTGCCAACCTAATGTGGGGGAGGGGGGACTATACTGCCAACCTAATGTGGGGGTGGGACTATACTGCACCTAATGTGGGGGGGGGGGACTATACTGCACCTAATGTGGGGGGGGATCTATACTGCACCTAATGTGGGGGGGGATCTATACTGCACCTAATGTGGGGGGGGGAACTATACTGCACCTAATGTGGGAGGGAACTATACTGCCAACCTAATGTGGGGGGGGGAACTATACTGCACCTAATGTGGGAGGGGGAACTATACTGCCAACCTAATGTGGGGGGGGGGGGGGACTATACTGCCAACCTAATGTGGGGGGGGGAACTATACTGCCAACCTAATGTGGGGGGGGGGGGGAAACTATATTGCCAACCTAATGTGGGGGGGGGGGGGGGAACTATACTGCCAACCTAATGTGGGGGGGGGGGGAACTATACTGCCAACCTAATGTGGGGGACCCTGCTGCCAATCTAATGTGGGGGAACTATAAACTATCAATAAAAAAAAAACAAGTTTGGATCATTGAACTCTGTTGTGTTCTTCTTTTAAAACAAAAGATGTTAATTAGTTATGGCAACTGTATGCATTGTTTTTTCTGAACTTAAACCTCAGTATTCTGATTTAATTGCTGTGCTGGCACTTTGAGGGGAAAAAAGTTGGCGTGCATTACGGTTTGGGCCCTCGAGTTCAAAAAGGTTCACCATCACTGATCTAGGCCAAGTGATAGATTACATTAACATGAAATGTAATGACTGAGGAGGTAACAAATAGCAGGGATATAGCTTACATTACACACACACACACACACACACACACACACACACACACAGTCAAGGCTGTAAATGTTGGCACCCCTGAAATTTTTCTATAAAATGAAGTATTTCTCACAGAAAAGTATTGCAGTAACACATGTTTTGCTACACACATGTTTATTTCCTTTGTGTGTATTGGAACTAAACCAAAAAAGGGAGGAAAAAAGCAGTTGGGTCCTCCTGGGTCTCCTGCCATAGCGTTTCATTTCATTTTATCGATGGATAGTTTGTGCTTACACTGATGCTCTGAGCCTGCAGGACAGCTGAAAATTTTTGGAACTTGTTTGGGGCTGCTTATCCACCATCTGGACTATCCTGCGTTGACACCTTGCATCAATTTTTATTTTCTGTCCACGCCCAGGGAGATTAGCTACAGTGCCATGGGTTGCAAACTTCTTGATAATGTTGCACACTGTGGACAAAGGCAAATCTAGATCTCTGGAGATGGACTTGTAACCTTGAGATTGTTGATATTTTTTCCACAATTTTGGTTCTCAAGTCCTCAGACGTTTCTCTTCTCCTCTTTCTGTTGTCCATGCTTAGTGTGGCACACACAGACACACAATGCAAAGACTAAGCGAACTTCTCTCCTTTTTATCTGCTTTCATGTGTGATTTTTATATTTCCCACACCGGTTACTTGCCCCAGGTGAGTTTAAAGGAGCATCATATGCTTGAAACAATCTTATTTTTTCACAATTTTGAAAGGGTACCAATAATTTTGTCCAGCCCATTTTTGTAGTTCGGTGTGACATTATGTCCAATTAGCTTTTTTTCCTCCTTTTTTTGGTTTAGTTCCAATACACACAACGGGAATAAACGTGTATAGCAAAACATGTGTTACTGCAATCCTTCACTGTGTAGGGAGACATGTACACATATGTCACCTGTCCTCTAGGGATTTAAAAGGGGTATTTCAATGTCAGGTAAGAAAAAAGAAAATATATATTTATTATTTTTTTATATAATAATAATAATAATAATAGAATGCTGCAGAAGCATATGGCATTGCATACTTGGCTGCCTCAGTTCTGAAACCACCAAAAATAATTTTGTTTTGTAGATCTACCTACTTTAAATAGATATCACTATTTAATAAATGCTGGTTGAGCAGTTGCTCATTACTACAATTCCCAAAATGCATTGCTTTCCCTTGGCTTTTCATCACAGCACTCCTTCCAGAACTGTGGCTTCAGTGCCCTGCCCGCAGCTGCTGCAGATTCTCTCTTTGGGTAGGGTAGCATGGGAGCGCATCCGCATCGTATCTGTCACAGAGCCCCGGCAGAGCGAGCTCCCTGCTGCTGCACCTCTGTGTGTCCGCTTGTATCTGCGGATTTCCTGATGGCAGTCGCGAACTGACACACAAAGCTAAAGCAGCAGCAGAGAGCTCTCTCTGCCGTGGCTCTGTGACTGCCGGCAGTGCATACACTGCGGATACACTCCAGTGGGTCGTCGGCACTCACTCTCCATTCAGCTCTAAGGGAGAGCCTAAGAATCACTGTGCTTCTCCGTGCCATCAGAACCTGCTTTACAGATAGATGTCCTTTTCAATAGTAAATATGAATAAATAAATAAAATGGTACAAAGATTAAAAATAGATGGAAAAAAAAAAGAGAAACAAGCTGTACTAAGGGATTGGAGAAAGCATAACAGCTTTACTGAAATCACACCACTTTAGGGATATGAGCAAACACTACGAAAGCCTGGGAGTGATCCAGCTCTCCACCACCACAGTTTTCCCCATTTAGATGTACAAGATGCTTTTTGCAGAGTTCAATACAAGGCTAAATAGCAATCAGGGAATCCTATGACTCAAGTAATGGACGCGGAAGACACTTTTCTAACAACCAAACCAAGTCAATAGAGTCTGGAAACACAGAGCATCAATTAAGTAAACAATTTGCTAGACAAGAATACAGAACATGATCTACGGAGATATGGGATCCGCTACAACAGGAGAACTGTAACCATGTATAGAAAGATATCTTTTCATAAAAAATAATGAGATAAATGTTTTATGTAAAGTTTCACATATATGGTATTAGCGAAAACCATGCACTGGTCAAAAAACAGCCCCCATTTTTTATGGCTTTGTTGGCAGTGAAGTAGTTTTCATTTGAATGGGTATGAGCTGTAATACCAGACACATTCCATGAACAAATATGGCGCTGTCATTCTTTAATTCATTAAATAAAATTCCCTAAACTTTTTAGTGAGTACCTGTCACCATAAAACTTTGAATATAGTCTTCCTTGTGTAATTAGCAGACACTTTCCCATTCACTTGCTTTTAAAATTATCAACATATATATGTTCAACCTCTTAAGGACGCAGGGTTTTTCCGTTTTTTGCACTTTCGTTCTTTCCTCCTTTCAATTTTGCACCTAAAAATCCATATGATTTTTTTTTTTGCACCACCAATTCTACTTTGTAATGACATCAGTCATTTTACCCCAAAATCTACAGCAAAACAAAAAAATAAAAATAAATTGTGCGACAAAATTGAAGAAAAAACACCACCATTTTGTAGGGGGGGGGGGCTTCCATTTCTATGCAGTCCATTTTTCAGAAAAAATTACACCTCTTTTTTCTGTAGGTCCATACGATTAATACTTACCGTATATACTCGAGTATAAGCCGAGTTTTTCAGCACGATTTTTCATGCTGAAAACACCCCCCTCGGCTTTTACTCGAGTGAACTCTCCACCCGCAGTGGTCTTCAACCTGCGGACCTCCAGAGGTTTCAAAACTACAACTCCCAGCAAGCCCGGGCAGCCATCGGCTGTCCGGGCTTGCTGGGAGTTGTAGTTTTGAAACCTCCGGAGGTCCGCAGGTTGAAGACCACTGCGGCCTTCGACATCATCCAGCCCCCTCTCACCCCCTTTAGTTCTGTACAGTACTCGCCTCCGCTCGGCGCTGGTCCGGTGCTGCAGGACTGTCCGGAGAGGAGGTGGTCCGGTGAGATAGTGGTTCCGGGCTGCTATCTTCACCGGGGGAGCCTCTTCTAAGCGCTTCGGGCCCGGCCCCAGAATAGTCACGTTGCCTTGACAACGACGCAGAGGTACGTTCATTGCCAACGTACTTCTGTGTCATTGTCAAGGCAACGCCTCTATTCTGGGCCTGAAGCGCGGAGAAGACGCGCCCCCGGTGAAGATAGCAGCCCGGAACCACTATCCCACCGGACGACCTACTCACCGGACAGCCCTGCAGCACCGGACCAGCGCCGAGCGGAGGCGAGTACTGTACAGAACTAAAGGGGGGTGAGAGGGGGCTGGATGATGTTGTAGGCCGCAGTGGTCTTCAACCTGCGGACCTCTGGAGGTTTCAAAACTACAACTCCCAGCAAGCCCGGACAGCCGATGGCTGCCCGGGCTTGCTGGGAGTTGTAGTTTTGAAACCTCTGGAGGTCCGCAGGTTGAAGACCACTGAGGGCGGATGATGACAAGAGGATGATGAAGGGGGGGTGTGGGATGATGACAAGAGGATGATGAAGGGGGGGTGTGGGATGATGACAAGAGGATGATGAAGGGGGGGTTTGGGATGATGAAGGGGGGTGGGGATGATGACAAGGGGATGATGAAGGGGGGGATGTGGGATGATGATGATGACAAGGGGATGATGAAGGGGGGGATGTGGGATGATTACAAGGGGATGATGAAGGGGGTGGGGATGGTGACAAGGGGATGATGAAGGGGGGGGGGTGGGATGATTACAAGGGGATGATGAAGGGGGGTGGGGATGATGACAAGGGGATGATGAAGGGGGGATGTGTGGGATGATGACAAGGGGATGATGACAGGTGATGATGATGAGGATGTTAATGACGGGTCTGGATGATGACAGGGGGGGGGGATGATGTATTTCCCACCCTAGGCTTATACTCGAGTCAATAACTTTTTTTTTTTTTTTTTTTTTTTTTTTTTTTTCCTGGGATTTTGGGTTGAAATTAGGGGTCTCGGCTTATAATCGGGTCGGCTTATACTCGAGTATATACGGGGTGTGGAAATTTAATAAAAAAAAACTACTTGTCCACGGGACTAAAATGGAGCAAAGTCTACTTGTCCCTCATGACGATCCACTTGTTCGTACCAATTTTCGCTTTCACAGTCTCCTTTTTTTTCCTCCTCGCCCTATAATAGCCATAACTACCTACTATAATGATACCTTTTAATTTTTCAATAACATTCTCCGAAACAAAAAAATTATATATATATATATATATATATATATATATATATATATATATATAATCGGTGAAGTGAAATTGAAATAGTAAAAGATAATTTAGCAAATTTGGTGGTTTTCCTTTCTATGCCATTTACCTTGTGGTTAGATAATATGTTGTTTTGATACTTTAGACCGGCCTGATTACAGAAACACCAGATTTGTATAGTTTCCGTTGTGTTTTACTAATTTAAAAAAAATAAAAAAAAATTTTTTAATTGCCATTTTTTGACCCCTGTAGCCTTAAAAAAAAAATAAAAAAAATTTAGCATACCAGGCTGTATGAGGGCTCATTTTTTGCGCTATGATCAGTTTTTTATATCGGTACCATTTTGGTATTGATCCGACTTTTTAACTTTTTTTTTTCTGGGATATTATAAAAAATTGCAATTCTGAGGTCTAACACCCCCCCCTCCCCTACCCCCCCCCCCCCCACGATCGCGCTGCACTCACCCCGATCCTCCCCACTAGCGATCTACCCCACTAGCCCAGCAGGGAGCATTCACATGTCCCTTTAGACGCCACTGTCAGCGGCAATCTAAAGGGTTAATAGCCAGCCGCAGCGATATTAGGCTTCTGAGAACAACGGGGGGCTGCAGAGAATGGAGCGGGCACGAGTCCGGAGGAGCCCGCTCCATACAGACTGCTAAGCGCCGCCGTGCTTGTTAGGTCCAGCTCTGCTTGCCTAAAGCGGGGCTAAGGGCCGGAAAAATTCACCTGCCCGGCGCCCGGATCTGCGTGTTCCAGGCATCGGGCGATAGGAACTCCACATCCCTGTTATATAGGTTTGATTTTGTCGTACTTCTGGAAAAAAAAATCATAACTATGTGCACGAAAATGTATACGTTTAAAATTGTCATCTTCTGACCCCTATAACTTTTTAATTTTTTACGTGTATGGGGCGGTATGAGGGCTCATTTTAGCGGTACAATTTTTGTATTGATCGGACTTTTTGATCCCTTTTTATTAATTTTTTCATGATATAAAAAGTGACCAAAAATACGCTATTTTGGACTTTGGAATTTTTTGCGTGTACACCATTGACCATGCGGTTTGATTAACAATATATTTTTATAGTTCAGACATTTACATGGAGATACCACATGTGTTTATTTTTATTATGCTTACATATTTTTTATATGGAATTTGGGAAAAGGGGGGTGATTTAAACTTTTATTTTTTTTAAACACACACACTTTTAGACCCCTTAGATTCCTCATACAGATCAATGTGGTTTCATAGAACCACATTGATCTGTGTGCTCTGCACTCAATTGATAAAGCTTGGTTCTGCCAGGCTTTATCATTCTCAGCGCAGCAGCCAGCATAGGATGAAGTGGTCCCCCAGCAGGCTTCAGTGATGTCATGCCTGCTGGAAAACGCCCACTTTTTCCTGCTGGGAAATTGTACTATATGAGCAAGAAAAAAGGTATTGATACACAGCTTTTTAAAGCTCTGTAAGGGCTGGCGGGGTGTTTATTTGGTGACAGGTAATTTTTTAAGTCAGATTATCTCAGTTATGGGGGGTGGGGGGGGGCATGGTAGCTCAGTGGTTAGTACTGCTGCCTGTCTTAGATTTAAATCCCACCAAGGACAACATTTGCGAGGATTGTAGGTTAACCCATTGCTTGCATGGTTTCTTCTAGGTACTCCAGTGCCCTCCCACACTCCAAAACACTACTGATAGTTTCATTTGGAATTCAGATCATGAGATTGATTGGGTGCTGAGCAATATGTTGGCACAATATAAATTAAATATTAATAAATACATAATTACTATTAAAATTTTACAAATTATACACATAACAGGCACCCCCACCCCCCACAATGTCAAAAGAACAATTATAGACCGATCCCACATGTATCAAAACAAAAGATACAATGTAAAGGGACATTTGAAACCTGAGAACAGACAGCATACATACAAATGGAATGGTACAGTGTTCTATATACATATCAGACAACTTTTCAAGGTGAATACATATGACAATCAACGTCAAAGATTATCTATTGAGGCCATGTTTGGGGCCTCAGTCGCAGATTCTGTTTAAATAATGGGGAGAGGAAAAAAGAAAGACTGTTTTTCTTTGTAATTTTGCCAGATTGTAAAAATACTGCATTCAAACTTGACAAACCCCATTAAGGATACAGGCAAACGCTCTTAAATAGCAGCGGGTTTCCCACTGTGGGAAATCCACTGCGAAGTAAGCTACCATTCACTTGTAAGAGTCCACGGATACTAAAGAGCAAGGCTAGGTTCAGACTACGGAATCTCCGGGCAGAAAATTTCCGGCCAGAGATTCCGAGTGCGGCCAGCGCTGACTGAATCAGTCGGCGCTAGGACCGCACGGACACTGCAGTCTCCAATAGACTGCAATGTGTTCCGCTTGAAGAAAGAGCACTGCCATTCTTCAGGCGGAAATTTCTAAGCGGATTTTCCGTTGACAAATTACGCTTCACAAATTCCAAAGTATGAATTTGTGAACCGAAACCCATTCACTACACTATACATTTTAGCAAACGGAATTTCCGCCTGCAATTTCAAAGCGGAATTGCAAGTGGAAATTCCGCATGTGAACCTAGCCTAAGGGTGCATTCACATGGTAACAATTTCCGCTTTCGGAATTCTGCCTCCAATTAAAGCCCATAGACTTCGTTGGGATTCTGCACTCCCATTCACACTTCTGAATTTCCGCTTGCGGAATCCCGCAAGTGGAAATTCAGAAGAGTGAATGGGAGTGCAGAATCCCATAGAAGTCTATGGGCTTTATTTTAAAGGCAGAATTCCGCCATGTGAATAGACGCTAAGAATGCCCTCTTTGGTAAACAGAAAAGCAAAAAAAACTTTATTTGTATATGCTGTTCTAGCAAATTGTTAAACATGTGACTGTCAAAGCCTTTTCTTCATTCATCAGTCAAGAAATTCCAGAGATAGACACATTGCCTGCAAGAACATTTCTACCCTTTTATGAAGTGCCAAAATCTTATCCGAAGGAAGCCGCAGGCATCTCAGAGAGCAGAGACTGTCAGAAACTGTATTAGAGAACTATTAGCCTTTGTCGCTATCCAGAATATTCAGCCATTCACTTTGCACAAGCTATGAGAGGTAAGAGTCATCAGGGGTTCAGCTGCCTGCTGTTTCAGAGGGGTGGATCGCACATGGCCTTCTTCCTTATTCTGGCCCCTTCCTATAAACCCATCCAATAAAAGCAATAGAAGAAGAAAAAAAGATTTTTTTTTCTAAAGAAACAAACAAAAAAACAAAAAAATACAATTTTTGGATTGTTGGTTTTAAATGGGAACAGGAGTTCATTTTTTATTGCAGTAAACTTACTTTAAATGATGGAAAATTCAATTTTACATCAGTTTTGAGGTATAGCTAATGTCATTGTTTACATTAACCACAGCAGTGAAACCACATTGTGATCCATAGGTGCGGGTCCTCCACTCCAACATAGGTGCACAACTGCACTTGGGGTTGGGCACCTTGTATCAACCTTGGATCACATCAATTTCTGTGATTGTTTAGTCATATTTAATACATCCACATACACATTTATCTGGTGTCAGGATGCTATTGTGGTACTTGTGACCGTTTGCAGGCATCCTCCATTGTATGCAAATTTATGCTGGGGATCGCCCTTAGCAACGGTTCACAAGAGCGGGACCTCCGCCCCAGCAAAGGTGCACAACTGCACTTGGGGTTGAGTTTTCATGCTATAACCATGTTCATGCAAATATAAGCCGACATGTCTTTGCTTAAGGCTTATACTAATGCACCCTTTTATCTTGCTGGGTAGCATTAGGGTTTCACCTGTGAGGCCTGCTACAAATGAACCAACCAGGGGTGGGGCTTGTAGTTTGTCTACTCCCTCCCATTGTATGTGTGCTTAGATTCATACTGGAGGTGACTGAGGAGCAATCTGCAAGTCAGGCCTATGGCTGCCGTATATCGGTTCCTGGTTTTATTTATCTGGCCAGGTAGGTTAGTTGATAGGACCCGCATCACTTGAGAAACCTTGGCGTGGTATGCGGGCTCAAGTGTGTCCTTCATATAAGGATATACTGGCTAATGTCTCAATTTTACATCAGTTTTGAGGTATAGCTAATGTCATTGTTTACATTAACCACAGCAGTGAAACCACATTGTGATCCATAGGTGCGGGTCCTCCACTCCAACGTAGGTGCACAACTGCACTTGGGGTTGGGCACCTTGTATCAACCTTGGATCACATCAATTTCTGTGATTGAAAATTCAGTTTTCTAAGAAAAACAATACTAAAAACTAAGGCTCCCAATCACAAGGTTCCTTTACCATCATGACAGCTATACTTACAGTACTATACCATAAACTGTATCTGCCATTACAGCTCATCAACATATAAATCAATCAAACCTACTTTTCTAATCCCAAATATCCCTTCAAGTTAAGCACAAAGAAAACGGAATTGTGCGAAGTTCTGGAGGCATTAGCCCATCTAGCTACCAGTAATACAAACAAAAGTAGTACGTATAAAGCATTTTCCCAAACATTGCGCATCCTGTTTAGGGCATCATAACTTTATCATCAGTGGGTGGCCAACATTTGAGACACCCACTGGTCCTGAAAACAAAGGGGCTGCAACAATCTAAATAGTATTATCATTAACCCCTTAACGACGCAGGACGTCAATGTACGTCCTGGTGAGCTGGTACTTAATGCACCAGGACGTACATTTACGTCCTATACATAACTATACTATATTATCAGCAGCCGGGACCTGCCGCGCATGACGCGAGCATCGCTCCAAAGCTCGCGTCATGTGCGGCAGGTCCCGGCTGCTGATAGCAGCCAGGGTCCCGCCCGTAATGGCGCACATCCGCGATCGCGGATGTCCGCCATTAACCCCTCAGATGCTGTAATCAATACAGATCACGGCATCTGCAGCATCGCGGTCACTAAAATGGATGATCGGATCGCTTGCAGCGCTGCCGCGGTGATCCGATCTTACAGCATGGCAGCCGGCGGTCCCCTCACCTGCCTCCGCTGCCTTCCACGGGTCTTCTGTTCTGGTCTGTGATCGAGCAAACCAGAGCAGAAGATGACTGATAATACTGTCCTATAATATGTCCTATGCATAGCACTGAACAGTATTAGCAATCGAATGATTGCTATAAATAGTCCCCTACGGGGACTATTAAAGTGTAAAAATAAAAGTAAAAAAAGTAATTTAAAAAGTTTAAAAAAATTTGAAAAAACCCCTCCCACAATAAAAATTTAAATTGTCCAATTTTCCAATTTTCACCCCCAAAAAGTGTAAAAAAAAAGGTTTTATATAAATATTTGGTATCGCCGCGTGCGTAAATATCCCAACTATTAAAATAAAATATTAGTGATACCTTACGGTGAACGCACTGAACGGCATGAACGTAAAAAAATAAATAAAAAAAAATAGCAGCTATTTTGGATTTTAACATTTTATTCCCCAAAAAAAAAAAAAAAAAAAATGTATTAAAAAAAGTATTAAAAGTTTTATATAAGCAAATATGGTATCAATAAAAAGTACAGATCACGGCGCAAAAAAATGAGCCCTCATACCGCCGCTTATACGTAAAAATGTAAATGTTATAGGTCTTCAAAATAGGGAGATTTTAAGCGTACTAATTTGGTGAAACAGTTTGCAATTTTTTTAAGCACAACAGTAATAGAAAAGTACATTATCATGGGTATCATTTTAATCGTATTGACCCAAAGAATAAAGAACACACGTCATTTTTACCGTAAATTGTACAGCGTGAAAACGAAACCTTCCAAAATTAGCAAAATTGCAGTTTTCTTTTTAATTTCCCCACACAAATAGTATTTTTTTTGGTTGCGTCATACATTTTATGATATAATGAGTGATGGCATTACAATGGACAACTGGTCGCGCAAAAAACAAGCCCTCATACTAGTCTGTGGATGAAAATATAAAAGAGTTATGATTTTTTGAAGGCGAGGAGGAAAAACGAAAACTTAAAAATAAAATTGTCTGAGTCCTTAAGGCCCAAATGGGCTGAGTCCTTAAGGGGTTAAATAGCCCTGATCACACACCTTTTTACAGTTTCCTGATCTGCCTTTCTGTTCCTGTGACAAGTGGGTTTGTAGTTTGACTATTCAGGAAATCAAACAGATGGGGGTGAATGGGACTGTATAATCCCGACTATCACCTGATATTCACTCACATTATTAATCCTTTAAAAGGGGTATTCTAGTAAAAACATTTTTTTTTCTTATCAGCTGGTTCCATGAAGTTAAACAGATTTGTAAATTACTTCTATTACACAATCTTAATCCTTCCAGTACTTATCAGCTGCTGAAGTTGAGTTTTTCGTTTCTGTCTAACAACAGTGCTCTCTACTGACACCTCTGTCTGTCTCAGGAACTGTCCAGAGTCGGAGCAAATCCCCTTAGCAAACCTCTCATGCTCTGGACAGTTACTGAGACAGAGGTGTCAGCAGAGAGCACTGTTGTCAGAGAGAAATGAACAACTCAACTTCAGCAGCTGATAAGTACTGGAAGGATTAAGATTTTTTTTATAGAAGTCATTTACAAATCTGTAACTTTCTGGAGCCAGTTGATATGGAAAAAAAAATGTTTTTTACTGGAATACCCCTTTAAAGGACACAGCCCATTTTGGCCTTTAGGATGCAGACAATTTCATTTTGGCATTTTCATCTTGGCTCATGTAGAAAAAAAACCTGGGCAGCTGAATGTGCTGATCCACCCCCCATCCTCTCCTGGCCACAGGTAAGAAACAGAGTGTGTGCAGTATTACAACTCAGCCCGATTACCTTCAATGGAACTAAGATGCAATACCCCACACAACCAGAAGACAGATGTGGTGCTGTTTTTGTGAAGAAATTGGCTCAGTTTTTTTTTTATTCCTAGATAATTTCCCTTTAACTACCTCTCACCCATCGGTACAGACCCCTCATTAATGATCTCTTGTTTTTGATGATCTATTGTTCTTAATCCGATTAATTGAAAAAATAAATGGCCAATTAATGAAAATAAATTGGTAGTTGTAGCTCTAGATAGGATACCCAGTGATCAGACATATCACCTATCCTGTGGGGCACATGGTATTGTAGAAATCGGGCAGAAAAGACTAGGGACCATTTATTTTTGATGGGTACTAAATACGGAAGGTTTTATCCACATGGAAGCCTGTCAAAGATTTTATTGACAAAAGACCAAGAAAACAGACAATATCATGGAAATTGTATTAGTTTATTTGGGGCTGTCTCTTTAAGCGTTATAGACAAGGTTATGTCATTGCGTAATCTAAGTGATAGCGGAGTGATTGGGAAAGAATGTAGATTCAATTTTAAGCAGCAGGTAAAATTCCAAAGTGTAAGCAAGATAAGTAGGCCAAAAACAAAAGGAGTGTAAAGACCAAGGACAAAAACCTCAAGTCATATTTTGACTGAAGTGAAGTACCATATAAGACTAGGTGCACACCCATACAGCCTTTAGAAACACATTGGCCCAGATTTATAAAGCTGTGTGAGAGAAAAAATAGAGAGATTTTCCCACATGAACCAATCACAGCTCAGCTTTCACTTTACCTCAACTAGTTACCTGAGCTGTGATTGGTTGCTGGGGGAAAATCCCTCTATATTTTCTCTCACACAGTTTGATAAATCTGGGCCATAGACCGCTATATGTAGTGTCTACGTTTCTGTATATGCAATGCATTATTTCAGAAACATCAACAGGTTGTCTGTTGCACCTGGACAAGCTATTACTTCTAACTATCGGCATTTAGCTCCTCATTCCGACAGAAATCTGATCCTAACTATTTAGTAGACTACAATCAGCTGGAAGTCTTCAAAACGGTTCCCATTCAAGAGCAGACGGCACAGCCTGTAGGCGATTCCTCTCACAAGGACCCCTTTCAAGTTTCCAATTAAACAGCTGCATGCGAATATCTCAGCGCACCTAGAAGTATGTTCAAGGATAGTCAAATTACACAGGACACAGAGAAAGGGATGCTCAGTTTAAAGATTTGGGCTCTAAGCTCATGTCCAGACATGATAGCAGACACCACAAAAAGATAGGCTTCCGCTGTGCCCATATTCTTCAACAGATCGCTCACAAAGTGAATATGATGTACACAATTTTCCATTCTTCAGTCAACCATAATGAAATGAAAGCCGTACAACACTGCAATATCAAACCTACATGTCTATAGTGACCTATCTGTACTTATATATCTATATATTATCTATATGCTTCTGATTTGAACAGTCTTTGTTGACTATTGAACACATGGGGTAAACACGACAGGCTCAAGCAGATAGATGCCTTTGAGAAGAGATCCTCCCCTAAAAAGAGTTACTTAAAAGGGGTACTCCGCCCCTAGACATCTTATCCCCTATCCTTTGGATAGGGGATAAGATGTCTAATCACGGGGGTCCTACGGCGGGGACCACCCCGATGTCTTTGCAGCACAAGGCGGTCGTTTAGAACGCCGGCTGCGGCACCGGATGCTAGTGACGTCACGGCCACACACCCTCAATGCATGTCTATGGGAGGGGGCGTGACATCACTAGGGGGAGTGGCCATGACGTCAGCGCTGCATCGCTAGTCATGAGGCACGGAGCAAAGTTTGCTCCATGCATCTGTTCACTGCTGTGCCACAGCAGAGATCACGGGGGGGCCCAGCGACTCTTAAGGGTCTATTCACACGTACAGTATTGTGCGCAGATTTGATGCACAGGAGTGACTGAACACAGCTTGAAATCCTGAGCATCTAATCTGCGCAGAATACTGTACGTGTAAATAGACCCTAAAGGGGTTTTTAAAGAGGTACTCCGCCCCTAGACATCTTATCTCCTATCCTTTGGATAAGGGATAAGATGTCTAGGGGCAGAGTACTCCTTTAAAGGTCATTACTTTCATGCTGCCTGAACCAAGTCCACAAGCCTTATTAGCTAGATCTCTCCCTATACCCAAACAGGGGGAGATCTATCAAGGTTCGTTGGGAAGAGAGAGGCCACCGGGGACCCCCCTGACCACCACCAGGGTTAAGGCAGCATGAAAGTAATGACAGGCTTCCTTTAGGGTATGTTCCCACGGGCAAATATCCACCCAGAATTAGAATATGTTGGCGCTAGGACCTCTTGGAAATGCACCGCCTCCACAGACGGCAATGCATTTCTGAGGGGATTTCGCTGAAGAATTGACAAGTCAATTCTTTCGGTAGAGGCCAGAATCAAAATTTCAAGGGCAGATGCTTCTGAAAGATGCAGCAGAATCCCATTAAAAGCAATTGGATTCTGCTGCAATGGAATTTCCTAGCGTAATTTTTCTGGCAGATTCTATTGGAAATTCCATCGTGTGAACATGCCTTAAAGAGAGATTATCTTTAGTCCATGTATAGGGACCATTGGGGGAAATTTTCATTGGTTTTACACAGTTAAAAAGACGGAAAACTTTGCACAATGCATTTAGACTCATTCAAGAAAACAACCTAAATGTCGTCTGGCTTGGTTAGCTTTTTGCAGGGGCCAGGGAGTTATCAATTGTGACATTTTAAAAATTGATGCAAATTTTTGTACAATGGGTCAACCATAGAATATTATGTACTGAAGTGAAAATGGAAATGTGTACTTGCACAACATGTATTATAAATCTTCTGCAACCATTTATACATTTGGGGCATGTACACATTAGCACCACACAAAAAAATAAAATAAATAAAGTGTATGAAAATCTTTCACTTGCACCAACATTGATAAATAATGCATTAACGCACAGGACTGTGTCCAAGCTCTGTGCACATGGCACAAGACCTTATGGCTGGAGTGATATGCACAACTGTCCCTAGTGTGTTACCTATAAATGTATTTATTTATGTATTCAAAACTGCAGAGAAATCCTGTATACTGTATATACTCGAGTATAAGCTGAGTTTTTCAGCACAAATTTTCGTGCTGAAAACGCCCCCCTCGGCTTATACTCGAGTGAACTCTCCGCCTGTCAATCCCTTCTCAGAGGTCTTCAACCTGCGGACCTCCAGATGTTGACAAACATCATGCCGGGAGTTGTAGTTTTGAAACCTCTGGAGGTCCGCAGGTTGAAGACCACTGCGGCCTTCGTCATCATCCAGACACCCCCTTTAGTTTTCTACTCACCTCCCCTCGGTGGGAAGGAAAAGTGATCTGATCTGGGCCTTCTATGCTGCAGGGAGGGTTAGTCGTTCCGGGCTGTCCATTTTGACGGGGGGGCCCTCTTCTTCGCGCTCCGGGCCCGGCCCCGGACTAGTGACGTTGCCTTGACGACGACACACAGGGACGCGCATGAACGTGTACCTTTTTCTGTGATTTGGACCCACTCCTGGTCTTAGCTAAACAGACTATGGCTGGATTCACACCACATTTTTGCAATACAGTTCCCTTATCAGGTTTTTGATATAAAACGGATTCCTCAAAAGCTGACTAAACTGTATCAAAACGTTTGTACAAATTTTAATCCATAATAAGGTTTAAAACCGTATACGGTTTGAAAAATTATGTCTGATTGCATCAGTTTAAGGGGAAAAAAAACCTTATAAGTTTAACTTTTCACTCCATTATGAATAAAGTTTCACTTGTTTAATTGAAATTCCAAGAAGGAAACTGTGCAAAGTTGAAAACTGTATGGTGAAAACCAGATAGAACAGTACGCACATACGGTTCTGTACGGTTCCCATTAAGCGTTTAAGGACCCATGACGTACCGGTACGTCATGAGTCCACTCCCGATCTATAACGCGGGCCACGGCATGGCCCCGCGTCATAGCAGGTCGGGCCCGGCCTCTAACAACGCCCAGGACCCGTGGCTAATAGCGTGCAACACTGATCGCTGTGCCACGCGATATTAACCCTTTAGTCGCGGCGTTCAAAGTTGAACGCCGTGTCTAAAGTGAAAGTAAAACCATGTCGGTTAGCTCAAGGAGCTGTTAGGGATCGCCGCGGCATTCAGAACAGCTTACAGGACAGCCGGAAGGTCCCTACCTGCCTCCATTCTGTCCGATCGCCGAATGACTGCTCAGTGCCTGAGATCCAGGCATGAAGCGGCAGAATCATCGATCACTGGTTTCCTATGAGAAACCACTGATCAATGTAAAAGATCAGTGTGTGCAGTGTTATAGCTCACTATGGGAGCTATAATATTGCAAAGTGAATAAAAGTGAATAAAAAGTGAATAAAAAGATCATATAACCCCTTCCCTAATAAAAGTTTGAATCACTCCCCCTTTTCCCATAAAAAAAAACTGTAAATAAAAATAAACATATGTGGTATTGTCGCGTGTGGAAATGTCCAAATTATAAAAATATATCGTTAATTAAACCGCACGGTCAATACACGCAAAAAAATTCCAAAGTCCAAAATAGTGCATTTTTGGTCACTTTTTATATCATGAAAAAATGAATAAATCAATAAGTCCTATCAATACAAAAATGGTATCGCTAAAAGCTTCAGATCACGGTGCAAAAAATGGGCCCTCACACCGCCCCATACACGGAAAAATAAAAAAGTTATAGGGGTCAGAAGATGACAATTTTAAACGTATACATTTTCCTGCATGTAGTTATGATTTTTTCCAGAAGTACGACAAAATCAAACCTATATAAGTAGGGTATCAATTTAATCGTATGGACCTACAGAATAAAGAGAAGGTGTAATTTTTACCGAAAAATTTACTGCGTAGAAACGGAAGCCCTCAAAATGTACAAAATTGTGTTTTGTTTTTTTTTTCAATTTTGTCTCACAATGATTTTTTTTTTTTCGTTTTGCCCTAGATTTTTGGGTAAAATGACTGACGTCATTACAAAGTAGAATTGGTGGCGCACACAATAAGCCATCATATGGATTTTTAGGTGCAAAATTGAAAGAGTCATGATTTTTTAAAGGTAAGGAGGAAAAAACGAAAATGCAAAAACGGGAAACCCCCCCACCCCCCCACCCCCCCGGATCCTTAAGGGGTTAACTCCCATGTTAAAAAAAAAAAAAAAAAAACTTAAATAAATAAAAGTATACGTTTCAATACGGTTTTTCACCCGGATCAAAAACCATAGTAAGCTCTTTTGAAAACTGACAAAATCGTATAGGATGCAAAACAGACACAACCAGATGCATCGTTTGACATACGTTTTTTTAGGGAGAGTCAATGCATACAGTTTTCAATAGGTTCCGTATGGTTTTCAAATTATAAAGGTATACGGGCGTTGTATTGCAAAAACGTGGTGTGAACCCAGCCTTACTAGACTACTGGGGGGGACATCACTATGACTGGAGACTCAGACGTCTATACCTTCTGTAAGCTGGAGTAGATTCCTGACATTACTGTCTGAACCCAGGCTAAGACAAACACTGCTGATGTGAAGCTGCGGGAAAGTCTTTCACACTGGCATCCATTCCTTCAATATATACAGCAGAGAACACATACAAAAAAAATTTTTACAACAGGCAAATGAAAACACAGATATAAATACCCAACCCAGTTCCTGGAAATATGTGGATGAGTCAAACGTTAGCCATGCATATGAAGTGTGTACGGAGAATGGTTTGAAATAACAGCTGGATTAAACTAAAGAGATGCAATTACACCTACATTAAATATCTGCTTGATAGCGCTGACACTCAGGTCACCTGACCTCATTTTAGAAGGGCGTTAGTAAAGGTTACACCCCAAACTAGGATTTAATGAAGTACAAATATGTATACAGTGGTCCCTCAAGTTACAATATTAATTGGTTCCAGCACGACCATTGTATGTTGAAACCATTGTATGTTGAGACCAGAACTCTATGGAAACCTGGTAATTGGTTCTGAAGCCCCAAAAGGTCGTCCAAAAATAGGAAAAAAAAAAGTGAGGATTAAAGATAAATAAGTAGATAACTAATAGAGATAAAGCAAATCCTTACATATAAAAGTAAGAAAGATCTGCTGGGAGCTGTAATCACTGTCTATGTCAGTGTTTCCAAACCAGGGTGCCTCCAGCTGTTGCAAAACTACAACTCCCAGCATGCCCGGACAGCCGTTGGCTGTCCGGGCATGCTGGGAGTTGTAGTTTTGCAACAGCTGGAGGCACCCTGGTTGGGAAACAATGGTTTATGTAGAGGACAGGAGCTTCTTCAGGGTCCTATACAGTACACACAGTGTCCCAAATGGAGCCGCCCTTACTTGGTGTCCAAAGGAGCAACTAACCCTGGCACAGGTAAGGAGTAGTACAGAACTTGTAGTTCCTTCCTGTACTGTAGGGGGCGCTACCAGACAGCCAGTAAGTGCCTGCACTTCAGTAATAGAGGTGGTTTACCAGTGAATGCCCATTCTAATTGGTCAGTTCCTCCAGATCTGGACTGTCTGTATATTGTAAGTTGAGTCTGGTTTCAAGTTACAATGGTCCAGAAAAGACCATTGTATGTTGAAACTATTGTATGTTGAGGCCATTGTAAGTTGAGGGATCACTGTATAACAAGGAATCAAGAACTTTTGAAGGTCGCTTTAAAGGATTGGTTTACCAAAAAAAAAACTAAAAACACAGGAGCATAATTCTAGGTTCACAGGTGCCCAAATGTACCCTGTACAAGTCAAAGCACAAGTGACACTTCAGTGTCTGACGGTGTTTTACAGGAGTGGAGAAAAAAAGAACATTTCCAACACCATATACAGACTTCTAGGACTTTTCTCTCTGTCTACAAAGTTGTGTGAAGACTTGTTTTTTAAGGGGTTGAGCTGTAAATGTTATTGATTTTGGGGGGTAAATATGACTTTTAGATCACTTTCCTTTATCCATGTTTACTTGAATGTAAGGTGAACACAACACTTCTGTCTTGTATAGCAGACAGCTATTTGACCTGGTTCCATCAAACACATCTATGTATTGTAATAAGGAGAGGACGATGCCGGCAGACACCTCTGGTCACCATCCACCCCGCAACTCGCCACAGGATACAAACAGTACAACTACATACAGGTATAATACAACGGGCCAGAGAGATAATAAAGAGAGACAAACAGATACATAGAAATATAGATGATAGCTAGATTACAGATATTAAATGGGCACTGTCATTTGCAAAAAAAAATAAAAAATAATAATGTAAATACTATTATATGTGTAAATACTATTATATGTGTAATATACACTTGTGTATATTTTAGGGTGAAAAAAAATGCTCCATACTTCTTACCACTATGGGTCCCTCTACTGTTCAGGACATGGCCTTGTCCCTGCAGCTATAAGCTGTGTGTCTCAGTACCGAGAGAAAACACAAGAAGCGTGGGTGGGACAAGCAGGGCTATGGGCCTGCTCTGTGAGCCTTGGGCATGTCACAGAGCCTCAGTGCACAGAGCAGCCAGTTGTCAGCTTTGAAGAGCGAGGGAGGAAGTACCCACATAAAATATGAGGTGTCACGCTGCCCAAGGGAACACCCCCTCCTTCTCATTGAACTGTATGCAGTGTAAGCAACATAAACAAGGGAATTACTTTGTGAGTGCACCTTACAGCACTGTTGGCACTGGGAGAAGTTATCTCAGTAGGTTATGGGCTCCTCTGTGGAGCTCACTTCCCCCAATCACCTGTCAGTATTCAGCTGTTTATGCAGTTAATCTGCAGGGCAGGATGCGCACAGGGTAGGAGCAGGACAGGAGCTAAAAGAAGAAGAACTTGCAGCTGCGATTAGACATCTTACCCCCTATCCTTTGCATAGGGGATAAGATGCCTTAGGGCCGGAATACTCCTTTAAAGGTGGCAGCAGGCTCCCTAGCTGCCTCCTTAGAACAGTTTCCTCACTGCCTGCCTACACTATCTACCTGCCAATCACCCTACCTACCTTCACTATCTACATACCTATACTATCTACCTGCCTGCAGAGCCAATCCACCTTCCTGCCTCTACTTCTACCTACCTGCACTGCCTACCTAGAAAGTCTACCTACATGCACACCTACCTAACTTGACCATCCACCTACCATATTAGCAGCATTGTCTACCTGCACTATATACCTACCAGGTGGCAATTAGCTATCTACCAGGGGGCAGTAAAACATTGGAAAAATGTGCTGAAAAGGTGCAGAGCCAAACATGTTTTTCTGGCAGATTTTGCAGAGTTAAAGGAGAACTATGGGATTGAAAAATGTATCTCCTATCCTAAGGATAGGGGATAAGTTTCAGACCGCGGGGGGTCAGACCGCTGGGCCCCCCCGTGATCTCCCGTACGGGGCCCCGGCTCTCTGGTTAGAGAGGGCGTGTTGACCACCGCACGAAGCAGCGGCCGACACGCCCCTCCATACACTGCTATGGGAGAGCCGGAAATTGCTAAAGGCAGCGCTTTGGCCCACCCATAGCAGTAAATGGAGGGCGGGTGTCAGCCGCCGCCTCATGCGGTGGTCGACACGCGCTCTCTATGCAGAGAGCCGCAGCCCCGTACGGGAGATCGTGGGGGGCCCCAGCGGTCAGACCCCCGCGATCTGAAACTTATCCCCTATCCTTTCAATCCCGTAGTTCTCCTTTAAGTTAAGTGTAGTTATGGTGTGATACAATTATTTGTACCTTGTATAGTGGTGTTATTGGTGATAATGGTTGGTGTATATTGGTTTTTATCAGTATGGTAGTATTATCCAGTCACTATATGGTGGGAATGGTAGTGGACATTGGGTGGTGCAATTATTTGTCCCTTATATAGTGGTGATTTTGGTCTTTGTATAGTGGGTTTTATTTAATAACATTATGATGGTATTAGTCACTGCGGTCATCCTGGTGTGGAGGTATTATTTTATGTTTCTAAATCTCAACCCATTATAAAATCCTTTGTGTGCCCCTGGCGAGCGCCAATGCATACCGTGTATGCACTAACATTCTCTTACATTTACATGCCAAATATTCTACCTTTTCCAGGTGCTTCCAACCTACCCAATGCCAGTGAATTGGGGGGGGGGGGGGGGAAGAGTATTGTGGTGCTAACCAAAATGCACCTCCACTGTTTAGACAAAAATCCTTGCACTGGCCCTAAAGTATACACATAGGGGGAGACTGATCACAATTTGTGCAAAGGGAAATGTTTATCAGTTGCCCATAGCAACTAATCAGATTTCTTCTTAAATTTTCAGAGACCTTTTAAAAAATGAAAGAAGCAATCTAATTGGTTGATATGGCCAATGTTTCCTCTACACAGGTTTTGATACATTTCCCCAATAGTATTTTAGTCAGCATTTTGCTCAGTATTTTATCCTGTAAACGTATGCAGGTGTACGGATTGGACAGTTCTGAATGAAAGTTACACGGCCTTCTGCATGTGTACTGAAAATGTATATACTCTAAAAGGGGAAGTCCACAAACCGCAGATTTCTTCACTATTAATACGTGGTGAATCTGTTGGTGTAACATGTAAAATAGTCAAAAGAAAGCCATATACTGCTCATTTTAAAATCTGCAACACCGGAAAGTTTCAGGATGGAAATTTCCACATGCAATCCAGATGTGAAATTAACCAGTGAATCCACTAAGTGTGTATGTACCCCAAAAAGGGGTTATGTTTTGAAGACAACTATATCATATAGCCTATGAGGGTGCATGGATGTCAGAGATTGGTTTTCCACTCAGGACACCCTCCCCATCCAAAAACACTGTTTCCCCAACCAGAGTGCCTTCAGCTGTCGCTAATCTACAACTCCCAACATGCCCGGACAGCCAAAGGCTGTCCGGGCATGTTGGGAGTTGTAGATTTGCGACAGCTGAAGACACCCTGGTTGCTGCGCCATAACAAAGAGCTGCTTGAATGACGGTAATGTCCCCATTTATAATGTTTGTTAAGGGTGTAAGAGGCTTGACACGCAACGATCAGCTAACACTGTAGCTCCCAAAGGGGTTGTCTATAGTGATAGAAATATTATATCTGATATCTATCCTCCCATATGCAAAGATATGACCAGCATTTCTATATTTACCAAAAATAGAATAATATAGTCAATGGAAGGGCAATACTAGGCATTTGCAACAATGAGAATTTGTGTTCCTATATGGAAAAAGGTTTCTTTTTATTGGAAAAAAAAAATCTACTTATTTCCTTTGTTGCACGTGTATTTTTCTAAAGGAGGAGATCTACAGACATAGACACTTATCCCCTATCCGCAGGGTAAGGGATAAGTGTCTTTTCACCGGGGGTCCAAGCGCTGTACGGGGCCCTGGCTCTACCGCAGCTCTCCTGTGCAGGAGGCGCCATGGCCGACACGCCCCCTCCATGTATTTCTAATAGAGAGGCGGAGATGCAGTGTTTGTGCATCCCCGCCTCTCCCATAGAGTTGTATGGAGGGGGCATTTTCTCGACCTCAGTGAGGTCGCGACACGTGCATTAGCCGCGCAGAGCCGCTTGATCCCCAGACGGGAGATCGCAGGGGGGGGGGGGGGGGGGGTCCTGCAGATAGGGCATAAGTGTCTATGGCTGAATTACTCCTTTAATAGTGAACGTGTGTTAACTGTTACTGATCTAAAAATGGCCTTGCACGTTGCCTTTTACTATGAATTTAAACAGATCTTATTAGTAAAATATGCCTGTTTTGGGGGCTGTTTTGAAATGTTAATATAGTCTGAGACTTCTCTTTTTAAACCCATTCCTGGCTTTGTATTCAGTAATTGCAATTAAAAAGCTGAGCACCTTTAGCTTAATTATTAGTTATTCTGAAGCTAAATATTGAAGTCTATTACTTGACAACAGTCATTTTACCCTTGTAAATATTGCCATTATGGTAACATCTATGGCCACACTAGGAATATTGATGACCTTAAAGGGGTTATCCAGGAAAAAACTTGTTTTTATAGATCAACTGGCTCCAGAAAGTTAAACATATTTGTAAATTACTTCTATTAAAAAATCTTAATCCTTTCAGTACTTATGAGCTTCTGAAGTTAAGGTTGTTCTTTTCTTTCTAAGTTCTCTCTGATGACACGTGTCTCGGGAACTGCCCAGTTTAGAAGCAAATCCCCATAGCAAACCTCTTTTAAACTGGGCGGTTCCCGAGACACATGTCATCAGAGAGCACTTAGACAGAAATGAACAACCTTAACTTCAGAAGCTCATAAGTACTGAAAGGATTAAGATTTTTTAATAGAAGTAATTTACAAATATGTTTAACTTTCTGGAGCCAGTTGATATATATAAAAAAAGGTTTTTCCTGGATAACCGCTTTAATAACAATTGATGAGATCGGGGTGGGTCATAGCCATTCAGACAAGCAAGACAATAGCTTTCAAGACTGAAGTGGTCCAGCCTTTCAAGACTGGAGCTTCATCCGTATCTGTATGGGTCACACATGTCGTATTTTGCTGCGTATTTTGCTGCATATTTTCCTACTCATTAAAGCCAACTGGTAGAAAAATACGTGGCTGATTTTGCTACCAGGAAAATATGCAGCAGCAAATACGCAGCAAAACGTGTGGACACTGTCCCTGAATGCGGAGTGCCGGCATAACATGCTGGTGCTAGGACCGCTCGGGAATGTGCCATCTCATAGACTGCAATGCATTCCATGTGGAGTGCGGAGAAAGAATAGACATGTCTATTCTTTTTGCTGCCACCGTAATTTGAATTTACGCGCCTGGTGCTTCCGGCATGGAAATTCTGCTATGTGAACATAACCTAAAAAAGTCTATGTACTTTATGTCCACACTTGACTGAGACCCTTCTATTCTTTAGGCCGCCGTCAGGGCAACTACGATGTGTGTGGTCAGTTACTCTGGAAATTCCATCTACAAGCAATAGACAAATCTGCCCTGATTTGGGTCATTTCTCAGGTTCTACCAGGCGGACAGCTGCACAATGTGAATCCCTTTATTTGTTTTTCTACATTCCTTGTGCTTCACACACTCACTTGAGAGCCGTCTCTATTATCATCCCATGGGGCTTATTTACCAACAACTCCATGTGGAAATGTATATTTGTACACACAATGCATATGTCAACAGCAACGACACTGCTATATTCTATGCTGGCTTTATATACAAAGATTGTTGCCAATAGCTGGAATTTGCTCTAATAAACCTTTAGATTTTAAACAAACAAAGTGTCAAAAGCAGAGAAGTAAAAAGAAAAAAATATATATCACAATTGAGTATTTATATATATACAGAAACCTCACTAAATATAACAAAACATGGCATGTGTTCAGAGGTATACTTCATTGAAAGAAAAAATCTCCACACACATATATATATATATATATATATATATATATATATATATATATATAGGGGCAAGAACCCCGAAACAGCTGTCTGCAGATGGGTAGAAACTTCCCTTTTGGGGAGTAGTCTGGCTTGGCATTAATCCCGATCAGTTTTTTATATTCTGGAGCTGAGCTGATACCAGGAAACATCACCTGAGAAGGTGATGTAATGAGCTGCTTTGCATATTTCCCTACCCAGAAGGCCCGCGGAGTGCTAAGTGGCCCTTGAAAGATCCGTCACACCAGGAGTGGTGGACTCGCCCTGAGTTAAATACTCATATATACACGAAAACCTGTGTCCAAATACCTGCATATATACTTACCCTCTCCATACTCTCATTCTATGCAGTAGTGATCCACATAAGACATATGGGGGGGGGGGGGTTTATCAGTTGTCTATTTTCCGGATCAATATAGACCAACCTACAGAATGTAAGGGTGGTCTATTGTGCGCCTAATTGATCAAAAGTTGCACGGCTCTCAATAAATTCTGCACATGGACTTCGGGATCTATGGTTTAGACTATGTTTAAACCTGCTCCAGTATGGTCTGACATTTCAGCGTAGTTTTGCCCGATGCAAATTTTTGCCAAAAAGTCGCTATTGATAAATTCAGCACCAATGCATTTTTCCATCTAAAATAGCCTAGAATGCATCATGTATTAAAAATCCTCTAAAAGAAAAAAAAAATAGCCCAAAAAAATAAAATTAAATTGCACGTATTTAGACTGCGACTTTCTGTGAGACAATTTTAGACGGGAAAAAAACAGTCTAAATCCTTTGATAAATCTCCCCTATGGACACATATCTGTAGTCCTATACTCCAGACACTGTATATATGTGTTTATGTATACACACACACCACACTGTAAATACTTACACTACTTTGTATACCACATCTGTATATTGACACTATCATTGTTTGTTCCCCCCTCCCCTTTTATGACTTTATGTTTGATATGATTTGTCATGAATTTCCAGTCGTTTGATGACACCAGTCATGTACCTGTAAATGTTGTCATCTTCTACTGATATTTGTCTGAGACCCTTCTATTCTGAGGACGGTCCAGGGGGACCCAAACGTCAGTAAAATTATTCTCTTTGTGGATTGCAAAATAAATATTCTGAATTATCACACAGCAATATGAGTGCCAAGTGTTTCTATTACATGGTCTTATAAGGAGTGGGATCCTACTTGAGCACCACAAAGTGAGAGTGCCGCAATTTGCTTCTCTACACATATATACACACGCCTATGCACACTAAGGAAATACCTTGCAAGATACGTTCTGCCTGGAATCTAAGCTTTTTTGCACAGAATTCTTAAGAAGCATCAAAAATTAAAGTCCAATTGATAATTGGAGAATTCCACCAAAACAGTGGACATGCTCATCTTTCATTATAATAAAGCTCCTTATCAAACATTCCGCTACCGAATCTCTAATGTGTGAAATAAGCAGCAGACTCCCATTTAGACCAACAGGACAATGCTGCAAGCAGATTTGAAGGGGTATTCCAGGATTTATTTATTTTTTTAAATAACAACTGGTTCCAGAAAGTTAAACAGATTTGTAAATTAGTTCTATAAAAAAAAAATAATAATAATTTTTAATCCTTCCAGTACTTAACAGCTGCTAAAGTTGCGTTCTTTTCTGTCTGACCACAGTGCTCTCTGCTGACACCTATGCTTGTCTCAGGAACTGTCTAGAGTAGGAGCAAATCCCCATAGCAAACCTCTAATGCTTCGGACAGTTCCTGAGACAAGCAGAGGTGTCAGCAGAGACCACTGTTGTCAGACAGAAAAGAACAACTCAACTTCAACAGCTTATAACTACTGGAAGGATTAAGATTTTTTAATAGAAGCAATTTCCAAATCTGTTTAACTTTCTGGCAGCAGTTGATAAAAAATAAATAAATAAATAAATAAAAAAGGTTTTCCGGGGGGGGGGGGGGGGGGACCCCTTTATGCATGGCACTATAAAGATATAGGGATCTTTCAGTGTGTTCATTCACCTGTGCTGTTGATTACCGGCAGAACTGCTGCGTGTAGTGTCTTTTTGGCACTTGCCGGGATACATGATATACCAATTATTCTGCACATATTTCTCAAGGAAAATATATTGGTAAACCTTGACAAAATAATCATAAAGCCAAGGGTATAATCATGTTTAGGCTATTCTAAAAGAGTCACTCTACAACAAATAAGTGATATCTTTCTGATCATGTAATTTCTCTGCATGTTTACACAGGACAATTATGTGTAAAGTATTACTTTACCAATAAAAGTTCTCAATCTCTCTATGCCAGAGTTTCCCAACCAGGGTGCCTCCAGCTGTTGCAAAACTACAACTCTCAGCATGCTCGGACAGCCTTTGGCTGTCCGAGCATGCTGAGAGTTGTAGCTTTGCAACAGCTGGAGGCACCCTGGTTGGCAAACACTGTTCTATGCAAATTCCCTTAAAGTTAGCCTTACGTACATTAGATTAAAGTCAGGCACATAAATACCAGACAAACTCAAGGTCCGAGTAGAGATGAGCGAACTTACAGTAAATTCGATTCGTCACGAACTTCTCGGTTCGGCAGTTGATGACTTTTCCTGCATAAATTAGGTCAGCTTTCAGGTGATCCGGTGGGCTGGAAAAGGTGGATACAGTCCTAGGAGACTCTTTCCTAGGAATGTATCCACCTTTTCCAGCCCACCGGAGCGCCTGAAGGCTGAACTAATTTACGCAGGATAAGTCATCAACTGCCGAGCCGAGAAGTTTGTGACGAATCGAATTTACTGTATGTTTGCTCATCTCTAGCTCCGAGTAAACAGCAGCCACTTTGCTATTAGAGATGAGCGAACTTACAGTAAATTCGATTCGTCACGAACTTCTGGGCTCGGCAGTTGATGACTTATCCTGCGTAAATTAGTTCAGCCTTCAGGTGCTCCGGTGGGCTGGAAAAGGTGGATACATTCCAAGGAAAGAGAGTCTCCTAGGACTGTATCCACCTTTTCCAGCCCACGGGAGCACCGGAAAGCTGAACTAATTTACGCAGGAAAAGTCATCAACTGCCGAGCCGAGAAGTTCGCGACGAATCGAATTTAGTGTAAATTCGCTCATCTCTATTTGCTTAGCACTAGCTCCTGACACTACATTGTTTACAGTCCCAGTCCCATCTTTTGCACCTCCCCTGTCCTAATTCCTTGCACAATGTAGAGTGCGTTTATGACACTCAGCTACATGATCTCACGGTGGAATACTATTTAGAGCCATGTTTGTGGAGCCGGCTTTAGAACAGCAACATCAAACACAATTACCACTGCAAATATTAAGAGAAAAGAAATCTTGATGGGAATATCCTAATAAACCCTGTGGGACATATGAGAAAGACACATTGTGACTTGAAGAAGGCTTTGTGCTTGCTATACATAGTGTCAGCAAACTAACACCAGAAACAGTCTGCAGAACAACTCCTTAAAGGGGTACTCCGGTGGATTTTTTAAAAATTATTATTATTATTTTTTTTTTCAATCAACTGGTGCCAGAAAGTTAAGCAGATTTGTAAATTACTTCTATTAAAAAAATCTTAATCCTTCCAGTTCTTATTAGCTGCTGAATACTACAGAGGAAATCATTTTCTTTTTGGAACACAGAGCTCTCTGCTGACATCATGACCACAGTGCTCTCCGCTGACATCTCTGTCCATTTTAAGAACTGTCCAGAGTAGGAGAAAATCCCCATAGCAAACATATGGCTGCTCTGGACAGTTCTTAAAATGGACAGAGATGTCAGCAGAGAGCACTGTGATGTCAGCAGAGAGCTCTGTGTTCCAAAAAGAAAATAATTTCCTCTGTAGTATTCAGCAGCTAATAAGTACTGGAAGGATTAAGGATTATTTTTATTAGAATATATGTAGAGTAATGAAAATGGAGCGTGCACTCCCTGGCGGTGTATTTCACTCCTTATAATGCTCAATGGTCCGTATATACACCTAATGGGATGGTAGGGGTAAATGCAGTAGCCCTCGGAGAAGTCTGGCTGACACAAATGCACAAATACTTCTAATAAAAATAATCACAAAAAAAGAGAAACAAGTGTGCACTCACCGCAGGGAACGTCAAGCAGTGCCGGAGTCCGGGTCACAAGCAGCAGGTTACCGAGGACGCATCACGGGAAGCGCTCAGAGGCGATGCCAACCTTTCGCACGATAGAGCGTGCTTCTTCCGGCCTCTTGAGGCCGGAAGAAGCACGCTCTATCGTGCGAAAGGCCGGCATCGCCTCTGAGCGCTCCCCGTGATGCGTCCTCGGTAACCTGCTGCTTGTGACCCGGACTCCGGCACTGCTTTACGTTCCCTGCGGTGAGTGCACACTTATTTCTCTTTTTTGTGATTATTTTTATTAGAAGTAATTTACGAATCTGTGTTTAACTTTCTGGCACCAGTTTATTAAAAAATAAAATTAAAATAAAAGTTTTCCACCAGAGTACCCCTTTAAGCTTGCTGGGTGCAGTGGTTCTCCAGTCTACTGTGGACTGCCACAGTCTCCAACATGGAGAGCACAGGAAAAAGAAGTCTGGAACTCCTTCGAAATGTGATCCAATAAGAGGTTTTAGAGGAATCCACTAGAGTTTTCCTGTGGTCTAAGTATCGAAGACTGTGACATCCCAAGGATTGGACAACCACTGCACCCAGCAAGCTTCTCGTTGCAGTCTGATCCTGTTTTTTTATTTTTATTTTTTTTATTTATTATTTTTTAATGACACTTCTCTCTCGGTGGTAGATGCAGTGGATATTACAATCTGAGTACTACATAGAGTTGTGCCTATCCATGCACAACTACAAAAGGTTAGTGCACACATATGAAGGCACTTTTATTCTCGACTTGGGAATCTACCGCCACCCGCCATGTTTCTTTTGCCTTGTCAGTATATGCTATACATAAAAACAGCAGCCATGTCAAGAATTCTGATATCAGTCTTCAGCATGAAAGGATTCCAGGTCATTTTTCCAATATCAGTGCATATGGCCCAACAAGACAATAAAAAGGTCAAACAACAAAGGTCAGGCCATGACCCCGGACTAAAACACTATTACACAAGAGCGCTCAAATATTTATATTGACCCTCTCCATTTAGAGATTGACTAACAAAAAAATCTGTTGTGGAAAAATCCTCAACAAAAGTAGCTTGGTAGACAATTCCACTAACTAAATAAACTCCAAAGTCTCAAAGAGGGTAACAAAAAGAAGAAAAAAAAACTTCTGTGCGGACATTTCACCGACAGAGGAGCTAGGGCCAAATGTGTCAACTCAGAACGGCAATGCATTTTCTTGCAGACATGACTATTCATTCTGCGTAAACCGTAATCTTAATCAGTGCCAGGTGTTTCTGCCGTGTGAACAGTGAAGCAGAATCCCCCTGAAATCAATAGGACTCTGCTGCTGCAGAATGTCCGTGCTGAATATTCAAGCGGAATTCCGTGTGAACATGGCCTCAGAAACCAGACCTACATCTACTGCTGGTTATTTCTAGATGGTTCAAAACTTTATTTTTTTGAGTTAAAAAGGCCAAGGCTCCACACTGACATGGTGTTGCCCTTGAATCTCTGTAACAACTTGGCATTAAAGGGGTACGCCGGTGAAAACCTTTTTTCTTTTAAATCAACTGGTGGCAGAAAGGTAAACATATTTGTAAATTACTTCTATTAAAAAATCTTAATCCTTCCAGTACTGATTAGCTGCTGAATGCTACAGAGGAAATTCCTTTCTTTTTGGAACACTGATGACATCACGAGCACAGTGCTCTCTGCTGACATCTCTGTCCATTTTAGCAACCATGCATAGCAGATGTATGCTAAGGGCAGCATGGTGGCTCAGTGGTTAGCACTGCTGCCTTGCAGTGCTGGGGACTTGGGTTCAAATCCCACTAAGGACAACAATAAATACAGCGTTATTATTATTATAATAACGTCAGCAGAGAGAACTGTGCTTGTGATGTCATCAGAGAGCATTCCAAAAAGAAAAGAATTTCCTCTGTAGTATTCAGCAGCTAATAAGTACAGGAAGGATTAAGATTTTTAATAGAAGTAATTTACAAATATGTTAAACTTTCTGCCACCAGTTGATTTAAAAATAAAAAAGGTTTTCACCGGAGTACCCCTTTAAGGCAATACAATGTTCCTCAGCTTTGCAAGACAGAAAGGAAGCTTATATGCAACTCTCTTTCTAAACACTAGAAACCACCTTTGATGTTGTGCTGTAAAACAAAACACAGACACCATAGATCAGTAACACGTAGTGTCCACTTACATTGCAGTCATCCAGCTTGTCAGGGGCAGAGGTACAACAAGCGTGAAACAACAGTAGCAGTCCTGGACAAGTTTTTTTTTTAAATGTCCACAGTTCTGTAAGCCTGAGACTGTCATTACCTACTAAAGGTACAGTCCTATAACTAGTGTGTACTGTATATAATACGCCATAACAAGACAGTTCTAGAAAGATATCAGGGTCCTTGAAAGCTACACCAGTGTTTTATAAATGTTCCATCTTACATTAATGACAAATGTCACATACACATACTGCTAATATTTACCCATGACAACCATTAATGATAAATTTTTCACCCAATTCCAATTGGTCTCTACAAGCTTATTGGTAATAACAGCTGTTTATACCGTACTAGGCAAAGAAAAAAATTGGCATCTGAATTAGGGTATGTTCACATTCTGCTGCAACAGAGTCCATTCATTTCAATGGGATTCTGCTGCACTGTGGAATTTCTGCTGTGGAAATCCCAATTTCAGTGTCTGTAAATGGAATAGACTTGTCTATTCTTTTTGTGGATTTCGCTTGGAAATGCATTGCTGTCTATGAGACGGAACATTTACAAGCAGTCCTAGCGACATTAGATTATTCAAACATGCGGAATGTCCACCTGTGTTTTCCAGGTGGATATTCCACACATTTTACGCCGTGTGAACATGGACTTATAATCACAAGCCCCAGCCTGACCACGAGTCTGATGAACCAAACTGACACATGTAAGTTCGTGTCAATAGGCTATGTTCACACTTTGGAATGTCCGCACAGAGAAACTCCACCCGAACATTCTGCAAACTGCGCGCACGAGCATAAACACGCATAGCTGTCTATGTGCATCCCGTGTGGAGTTCACAGAAAGAATGAATATGTTCTTTCTTTCTGCAGACACGGAAAATCGGAATTTCCATGCCGGAAACATCTGGCACGGAAATTTCACTGTGTGCACAGTGCAGCAGAATCCTGTTGAATTCAACGGGACTCTGCAGCAGCGGAATCAGCGTGTCGAATTCCACTGCAGAATTCAGCATGGAAATTCTGACGTGTGAACATGGCCTTAGACTTATGGGCAGCCCCAGCCCTTGCAGATGTAAGAAGAAAGCATACATGAGCCATTAGTACCTTCATTAGGTTATGTTCACACAATTATTAGTTTTTATTTCCCCTAAATCCATCACTTTCACATCTACTTTTTTCCTACTGAATTAAAGAAAATTGAAAGCAAAGACCTGACTTTCACCCAAAAAAATAAAATAAAAATTATAATAAAATAAAAAAACAGTAAAAGTATAACAGTATGTATAAAATGCCAAAAACACTCCACAAAACAGTGTGCACAAAAACCTGTGAGACGGAAGGAAAAAACCAAAACATTTGAGGCTCATTTTGCTTGTAAAACACATTTTGTTTAGCCTCAAAATACACTGTGAACATAGCCTTAGGAGTTTGGTACTACAGTGGTCCCTCAAGTTACAATATTAATTGGTTCCAGGACGACCATTGTATGTTGAAACCATTGTATGTTGAGACCATAACTCTATGGAAACCTGGTAATTGGTTCTGAAGCCACCAAAATGTCATCCAAAAATAGGAAAAGGGGAGGATTAAAGAAAATAAGTAGATAACTAATATAGATAAAGCAAATCCTTACATATAAAAATAATAAAGATCTGCTGGGAGCTGTAATCACTGTCTATGTTAATGTTTCTCAAGCAAGGTGCCTCCAGCTGTTGCAAAACTACAACTCCCAGCATGCCCGGACAGCCGTTGGCTGTCCGGGCATGCTGGGAGTTGTAGTTTTGCAACAGCTGGAGGCACCCTGGTTGGGATACAATGGTTTATGTAGAGGACAGGAGCTTCTTCAGGGTCCTATACAGTACACACAGTGTCCCAAATGGAGCCACCCTTACTTGGTGTCCAAAGGAGCAACTAACCCTGACACAGGTAAGGAGTAGTACAGAACTTGTAGTTCCTCCCTGTACTGTAGGGGGTGCTACCAGACACCAGTCAGTGCATGCACTTCAGTAATAGAGATGATTTACCAGTAAAATGCCCATTCCTCCAGTTGTGACAGGTATCACAGATCTGGCCTGTCCGTACATTGTATGTTGAGTCTGGTTTCAAGTTACAATGGTCCAGAAAAAAACATTGTATGTTGAATCTATTGTATGTTGAGGCCATTGTAAATTGAGGGATCACTGTAATAGCCTTATACATAAAACACACACAATTCTAATGCCAGGGAAGGGGGGCATAAAGGTTGTTCTTTTAGGTTGTATACAAAACTGTGAGCAGGGGTCAGTCAATAATATAGACACATGAACCCAGGGTATAGAGTATATGTTTACACACAACAGGGGGCACAATTACAAGTGCCATGTCATCTACCTAAAACCCACCATCTCACCTATGTTCAGTGTGAATTGGTTGATAAGCTGCTAGAAATCGTGTCAAGACTACAATGACATATCTGATTACTCCTCTGCAGCCCATGTGGATGTACTGGTCCTATGCCATGGTTCTGGTGCCACTCAGGTATCAGGCTGGACCAGTCTGTGCCCGGTTGGCATATAGCAGCCAAGTACATAGCAGGCTTATCTGCTGCTGACAGAAGATGAAGCACTGATGAGGACAGGACATCCCTAGGGACCCCAGGGGCAGTGCTGGCCCCATACCTCCCGCACACATGTCACTACCTTCTCTACAGCACAAAGCCTCCTTTGATCACAGTCTCGCAGCTACCTCCCCCATCAGGAGCGCAATCCCCAACCCTGCACAACTTACACGATCCACATCCCGGTAATGGTTATGGCTGGCAGCGAGATGGGAAGGATCACCCAGCCTGGCATCTTGGATAGAGGCATGATAGCAGCAGCGCCTGTGCCCACAATGCCCAGGCTGACGGCTCTTAGTAGTGAGGTCTGGCAGGTCCGGGACCAGGTGGAGGCTTCTCCCAATAACTCCAGAAAAGTTTCAGCTGCTCTTCTCCCATAGCCCAGGCTAGTGCCCACCCCTGCCCGCTGCCCCGCTCTCCACACATGCACGATCCTCTCCGAGGGGCAGGACGAGGCTTCACTGGTCCCTTCCCCGGGCCAAGGCGCCCAGCATCCTGCGGGGCCACAGACCAAGATGTGATCAGGACTGTGATCTCCCGACCACTCAGTGCAGGAGACCTCCCCGCACAACACAATGTAACAACCCGTGTGAGAGAGCCCCGCCCCGGAGACTACAAGGCCCCGCCCAGAGGTGGGGGAGAGTCTGTACGAGATGTCTGAGCGCTCACTGCTTGTCTTACACTCTCCGCTATAAGGACTGTACATTATATACCGATTATATACTGTATAATCTCCCTCTAAGGACTGTACATTATATACCCATTATATACTGTATAATCTCCGCTATAAGTACTGTACATTATATACCCATTATATACTGTATAATCTCCCTCTAAGTACTGTACATTGTATACCCATTATATACTGTATAATCTCCCTCTAAGGACTGTACATTATATACCCATTATATACTGTATAATCTCCGCTATAAGGACTGTACATTATATACCGATTATATACTGTATAATCTCCCCCTAAGTACTGTACATTATATACCCATTATATACTGTATAATCTCCCTCTAAGTACTGTACATTGTATAGCCATTATATACTGTATAATCTCCCTCTAAGGACTGTACATTATATACCCATTATATACTGTATAATCTCCGCTATAAGGACTGTACATTATATACCGATTATATACTGTATAATCTCCCCCTAAGTACTGTACATTATATACCCATTATATACTGTATAATCTCCCTCTAAGTACTGTACATTGTATACCCATTATATACTGTATAATCTCCCTCTAAGGACTGTACATTATATACCCATTATATACTGTATAATCTCCCTCTAAGTACTGTACATTATATACCCATTATATACTGTATAATCTCCCCTCTAAGTACTGTACATTATATACCCATTATATACTGTATAATCTCCCCTCTAAGGACTGTACATTATATACCGATTATATACTGTATAATCTCCCTCTAAGTACTGTACATTATATACCCATTATATACTGTATAATCTCCCCTCTAAGTACTGTACATTTTATACCCATTATATACTGTATAATCTCCCCTTTAAGTACTGTACATTGTATACCCATTACACCAAAATAAAAGGGTTTAGAGAGCTACAAAAAGGTAATTTTTCATGCAAAAAAATCTTTATTAGAAATAATGAATCAATAAACTATACATAAAATAGAACTGGCACAGTATAATAGCAACATGGATGACAATGACATGGGGAAGGTTGGACATGGAACAGCCTATCATGAATTCATAAGTAAAATACAAGTGTACAAAATAATCAGATAGGGAACATAAGTAAAGAACCAGTACCCACATATATAGAAACCCTATCCAGGTCAATGTCTTTCGCCGGCCAAGTCGGAACTTCACTGCGGCCGGTGATTGGCTGAGCGCAGTACGAGTCCGAGCACCGGCAACCAGGAAGAGGATCGCGGCGGAGGCCGGAGCCGGTTACCGGAGGCCTCATGGGAGCGGAGGAAGGTATGTACATCTTTATTTTTTTACTGCCGGCAGTATGAGGGACAATTTTTATATTCTGGAGTTCTTCTTTAAGGACATCCCATGCCCCTGTTAACCCTCTGCAGCCCTCGCAGGGATCGCCGGGAGGTAGTGCACGCCGGAAAGCAACGCGGCCGGAAAGCAATGCAGCGTGCGCCCATTGGAAAGCAATGCGGAGGAGGGGAGCAGCGAACAGGATATGCGCTGGCCAGCATGGTAAGTGACCAGCGGCACATCAGCTTCAGTGCTCCGTGGGGGAACATACTACACCTAATGTGGGAGGAATATACTGCACCTAATGTTGGGGAACTATAGCCTAATGTGGGGAGAACTATACTGCACCTAATGTGGAGAACTATACTGCACCTAATGTGGGGAACTATACTGCACTTAATGTGGGGAGAACTATGCTGCACCTAATGTGGGGAACTATACTGCACCTAATGTTGGGGACTATACTGCACCTAATGTGGGGGAACTACAGCCTAATGTGGGGGAACTATACAGCACCTAATGTGGGGAACTATACTGCCTAATGTGAAGGAACTATACTGCACCTAATGTGGGGGACTATACTGTACCTAATGTGGGGAGCTATACTGCACATAATGTGGTGGACTATACTGCACCTAATGTGGGGGAACTCTACTGCACCTAATGTGGGGGACTATACTGTACCTAATGTGGGGGAACTCTACTGCACCTAATGTGGGGGAACTATACTGCACCTAATGTGGGGGAACACTGCTAGCCTAATATGGGGAGAACTCTGCTGCACCTAATGTGGGGGGAACTCTGCTGCACCTAATGTGGGGGGAACACTGCCTACCTAATGTGGGGAGAACTCTGCTGCACCTAATGGGGGGGGGAACTCTGCTGCACTTAATGTGGGGGGAACTCTGCGGCACCTAACGTGGGGGGAACTCTGCCGCACCTAACGTGGGGGGAACTCTGCCACACCTAACGTGGGGGGAACTCTGCCACACCTAACGTGGGGGGAACTGTGCCGCACCTAACGTGGGGGGAACTGTGCCGCAACTATCGTGGGGGGAACTGTGCCGCACCTAACGTGGAGGGAACTGTGCCGCACCTAACGTGGAGGGAACTGTGCCGCACCTAACTTGGGGGGGAACTGTGCTCCACCTAATGTGGGGGCCTCGTATCAACGTTCGCTCATGTCGCGCTCCCACCAGAAATCAAGGGCCGGCGTTACTACGTCCTGACGCCAGCCCTAGAGCGTGATGTGAGTTAACATCAAGGGGGGGGGGGGGGGGGGCCTCCATGTCCAATTTGCTTGGGGCCCCCAAATTCCTTCAAACGGCCCTGCATACCCCCTACATACTGTATGCCTCCATACACTGTATAACCTCACCTCCAAGTACTGCAAACTGCATACCCTCATATACTGTACACTGTATACCTTCACATAATGTATAACCACCCCTCGTAGTACTGTACACTGTATACTTGCCTACATAACTAACTAGCCATCTACCTACCAGTCTACATACCAAACTTCCTTCCTGGCTACCTACTTACTGTATCTAGCAGACTAACCAGCTACCTACCTGGTGAACTACCTAGCTACCTGGCTACCTACATAGCTGGCTGCCCACTTACCTGGCTACCTACTGATGCACTTATCTACATGGGGGGTGTTCTACCTACCTACATACCTACCTAAGGACGTATTTACCTATTGGGGGACTACCTACCTGCTTATGGGGGAAACTACCTAATAGGGGAACTAACTACTATAGGACATCCCTACCTAATGGGGAAACTAATGGTCACCATGACTTCCCAAGGCATCCCAGCTGATTTGTTTCAAAATTAGACCCCATAGCCCCCATAAACGGAATTTGAAAATACAGTTGAGAGCTGAAAAAGACTATACACACCATGAGACCTTGCACTTGTTTCCGTGTAAGCTGAAGAAGGGGCTGCCTTGAGAGACCTGATACGGTCACATGGTTAGCAAAGCAGGGAATACAGATAAGGGAGGTGTGTGTGCCTCAGTGATTTAGAGACAATTACACCCTGTACACTTAAGCACAGCTGAGGAGAATGGATTGTGACAAAGTGTTGGGCACAGGAAAATGGTGCCAGACAGTCATCATGTGTTATAAGGACTAATAGACTTCCTGCATGCAGGGAAACTAAGAGAAACATTGTATGTGCTCAGCAAAGATTACACTTATACATTGCACAGTTATATAACTTTAACATGTGCAGCAACAGAAAGGTCATGTCATTTGTTTGAAGGTTCTCCTTTAACCACTTAAGGACCCAGGCGTGCAGGTACGCCCTGACGCCCTGATAATTAAGGACCCAGGGCATACTTGTACGCCTGTGGGAATTCCGGTTCTGCTCACGGGGCGGGGACAGGACCGGGATGCCTGCTGAAATCGTTCAGCAGGCACCTCATCCAAACCCCTGGGGGGAGTCAATTCAGACAGGCAATTAGCGGCGATTCTGGGTCAATCGGGTCTCCAGTGACCCGTAAAAAAAGGGTGATAGGTGGTGTCCGAGATGCCACCTATCACCCTTTACCAGTGAGAGTGAGGTGGCACCAGTGCCACCTCACGGTCAGCGTGATTAGTCGGCCGAACTGGCTGACCAATCACCCATCCTGCTGGATGGCATTAGCGGGGCATCGGCAATGGAGGGAGGGGGTGATCGGCGGTGGGGGGTGTGGGGAGGCTTACCCGGGGGTCTGGTGTAGCAGCAGTCCCCAGCGGCAGTGTGGTCCCAAGGCGGCGGTCCTGGTGGTCTTCGGTGCAGGGGTCTAAAAGCAGGTGATAAGTGCTGTTTGCCTCCTGCTGTTGCATAGCAACAACTCCCAGCATGCACAGCCCAAGGGCATGCTGGGAGTTGTAGTTTTGCCACAGCTGGAGGCCCAACTGCAACTCCCAGCATGCCCTTTGGCTGTCTGGGCATGCTGGGAGTTGTAGTTATGTAGTTATGAAAAATTGTGCCTCCAGCTGTTGCATAACTACAACTCCCACCATGCATGGACAGCCAAAGGCATGCTGGGAGCTGTAGTAGTGTGCCTCCAGTTGTTGCAAAACTACAATGCTCAGCATGCCCTTCGGCTGTCAGTGCATGCTCAGAGTTGTAGTTTTGCAACAGCTTAAGGCACACTGGTTGTGAAACACAGATTTTGTCAACTAACTCAGTGTTTCACAACCAGTGTGTCTCCAGCTGTTGCAAAACTATAACTCCCAGCATGCATTGACAGACTCAGTTAAGTTACAAACTCTCAGTGTTTTGCAACCAGTGAGACTCAAGCTGTTGGATAACTACAACCCCAAGCATGCACGGACAGCCAAAGGGCATGCTGGGAGTTGTAGTTTTGCAACAGCTGGAGGTACAGAGTACATTCAATTGGGCAGGGGTTTACAAGAAGTTACTTTCTAAAAGTTGGAGATACAGCAAATTTTCTGCTGCAGCTCAAATTCCCAGTGGGAAACTCGCTGTAAACCCCCGCCCATGTGATTGTACCCTAAAAACACTACACTATACTAACACATAATAAAAAGTAAAAAAAAACACTACATATACACATACCCCTACACAGTCCCCTACCCCCCCCCCCCCCCCCCAAAACAAAAATGAACATCTGCATCTGCGTATGGCAGTGTTTTCAAAATGGAGCCTCCAGCTGTTGCAAAACAACAACCCCTATGTCCACCCCTATACAAATCCCTAATTAAGGCCTCAAATGTGCATGGCCTTACTCTCACTTCAGAGCCCAGTCATATTTCAAGGTAACAGTTTAGGGCCACATATGGGGTATTTCCGTACTCGGGAGAAATTGCCTAACAAATTTTGGAGGGTTTTTTCTCCTTTCACCCCTTATGAAAAGGTAAAGTTGGGGTCTACACCAGCATGTTATTGTAATAAAATTTAATTGTTTACACTAACATGCTGGTGTTGCCCCATACTTTTCATTTTCACAACACTTAAAAGAAAAAAAAAGCCCCAAAATTTGCAACGCAATTCCTCCTGAGTACGGAAATACCCCATATGTGGAGGTAAAATGCTCTGCAGGCGCACAACAATGCTCAGGAGTGAGAGCGTCATGTACATTTGAGGTGATTTGCACAGGGGTGGCTGATCGTTACAGCGGTTCTGACATAAACACAAAAAAAACACCCACATGTGACCACATTTTGGAAACTAAATCCCACACGGAACGTAACAAGGGGTATAATGAGCCTTAACATCACACAGGAGCTTGAAGAATTTTTGTTAAAGTTGGACATGAAAATTAAAAATTTTAATTTTTTCACTAAAATGCTGCTATTATCCCAAATTTTTCATTTTCGCAAGGGGTAATCGTAAAAAAAAAAAAGCCCCCATAATTTGTAACACCATTTTCTTCTGAGTATATAAATACCCCATGTGTGGATGTCAAGTGCTCTGCTGGCGCACTACAGGGCTCAGTAGGGGGGAGCGCCATTGGGCTTTTGGAGAGGTAATTTGGCTGGAATTGAAGGCCATGTGCGTCTACAAAGCCCCCATGGTGCCAGAACAGCGGAACCCCCTACATGTGACCTCATTTTGGAAACTACACCCCTCACGGAATGTAATAAGCGGTGCAGTGAGCATTTATGCCCCACTGGTGTCTGACAGATTTTTGGAACAGTGGTTTATGAAATTGAATTTTTTTTTTTTCATTTGCACAGCCCACTGTTCCAAAAGTCTGTCAAACATCAGTGGGGTGTAAATGCTCATTGCACCCATTGTTACATTCTGTGAGGGGTGTAGTTTCCAAAATAGGATCACATGTGGGGGTCCACTGTTCTGGCACCATGGGGGCTTTGTAAACGCACATGCCCCCCCCCCCCCCCCCCGACTTGAACTCCAGACAAATTCTCTCTCCAAAAGCCAGATGGCGCTCCTTCTCTTATGAGCATTGTAGTTCTCCCCCAGAGCACTTTACATCCACACTTGGGATATTTCCATACTCCTATTTAAAAATGTTAAATTTGGGAAAAAACTGCATTTCCATTTACACATCCGACTTAAACGAAAAGTCATCAAACACCTGTGGGGTATTAAGGCTCACTGTACCCCTTTTTATGTTCCTTAAGAGGTGTAGTTTCCAAAATAGTAAGCCATGTGTTTTTTTTGTTTGTTTTTTTTGGCTTTTCTGGCACCATAGAAGCTTCTTAAATGGACATGCCCTCCAAAAACTGTTCAGCAAAATTTGCTTTCCAAAAGCCAAATGTGACTCCTTCTTTTCTGAGCATTGTAGTGCACCAGCAGAGCACTTGACGTACACACATGGGATATTTGCATACTCAGAAGAGATGGGGTTACACATTTTGGGGGGCATTTTCTCTTATTACCCCTTGTAAAAATGTAAAATTTATGGAAAAACCTGCATTTTAGTGAAAAAAAATTTAATTTACACATCCAACTTTAACAAAAAGTCGTCAAACACCTGTCGGATATTAAGGCTCACTGGACCCCTTGTTACGTTCCTTGAGGGGTGTAGTTTCCAAAATAGTGTGCCATGTGTTTTTTTTTTTTTTTTTGCTGTTCTGGCACCATAGGGGCTTCCTAAATGTGACATGCCCCCCAAAAACCATTTCAGAAAAACTCACTCTCCAAAATCCCATTGTCGCTCCTTCCATTCTGAGCCCTCTAGTGCACCCACAGAGCACTTTACGTACACATATGAGGTACTTCCTTACTCGAGAGAGATTGGGTTACAAATTTTAGAGAGATTTCTCTCCTTTTACCCCTTGTAAAAATTCAAAAACTGGGTCTACAAGAACATGCGAGTGTAAAAAAAATGAAGATTTTTAATTTTCTCCTTCACTTTGCTATTCCTGTGAAACACCTAAAGGGTTAACACACTTTCTAAATGTCATTTTGAATACTTTGAGGGGTGCAGTTTTAATAATGGGGTCATTTATGGGGTATTTCTAATATGAAGGCCCTTCAAATCCACTTCAAAACTGAACTGGTCCCTGAAAAATTCAGATTTTGAAAATTTTGTGAAAAATTGGAAAATTGCTGCTGAACTTTGAAGCCCTCTGATGTCTTCCAAAAGTAAAAAACATGTCAACTTTATGATGCAAACATAAAGTAGACATATTGTATATGTGCATCAATACATAATTTATTTGGGATGTCCATTTTCCTTATAAGTAGAGAGTTTCAAAGTAAAAAAAAATTCTAAAATTTCAAATTTTTCATCAAATTTTGGAATATTTCGCCAAGAAATTATGCAAATATCGAGGAAAATTTACCACTATGATAAAGTCGAATATATCATGAAAAAACGGACTCGGATTTAGAATGAAAAGTAGAAGCATCCCAGAGTTATTAATGCTTAAAGTGACAGTGGTCAGATGTGCAAAAATGCTCGGGTCCCTGCGCCCGGTCCCGGTATAAAATGCGAGGTCACGGCGATACCCCGCGTCATACCGATTCGGTCCCGGTAGCTAATGACGGCACCGATCATTGTGCCGCGCACTATTAACCCTTTAGACGCACCGTTCAAAATTGATCACCGCTTCTAAAATGAAAGTAAAAGCTTCCCGGCAGCTCAGTCGGGCTGATCGGGACCATCGTGGTGAAATCGTGATGTCCCCATCAGCTAGAACGCGAGCGGAGGTCCCCTCACCTGCCTCTGTCGCGTCCGATCGGCGATTGATTGCTCCAAGCCTGAAATCCAGGATTGAGCAATTGACCACCGATTACACTGAGCCAAGAAACGGTATGCAATAAAGGAATGTCCACGGCAAGGGTTTTGCAATAACTGGAACTTTTACTTGGAATATTCAGGAAACAGTCTTTACAGTAATGCAGTTTCCACGGAGGCAGCCGGGACACAGGATACCTTGCAGGCTTGTTTGGACTTGTAGTTATGAGGATATTTAGGCAGGCCACTGTGCTACAAATATATTCCTAAGCTGAGTAGTAGTCACTGGATTTGTAGAGAGAATTGTAACTCACATTTTAGAAGTGGCTGCTGTTTCTTAGGCTTTGGTCTAGATGCAATTATGCAGGAATTGATGCTGCTTTAGTGTACAGGATGAGAAGCAGGAACTAAGAGAGTGCAGGAACAAGAGAAAAGAGACCTAACTGAGAGACTACAGCCCCTTATATACTAGGGAGTTGGACTAAAGCCCATTGGTTGCTAATGCCTGGGGTTCCTGTGCCCATGGAACTCTGGGTATATCACATGACAGTAGGTCACATGACCAAGGAAGGTCCTATACATTTTATACAAACTGTACAACTTTATACATGTGAACGAACAATAGATACACATAATGAATATACATTGCATTTATATGAGACAACAAAGGGGGGAGCCCAATGGACCTAAGGGACTCTTCCTGAGGGGAATTAAGGATGGTACAGGACAAATCCTGTACCGGAACACCACAAACCCCCTTACTTAATGAAAGTCGCCCTCAACGTCTGTCCCCTTAGGGAGAGGAGCGAAATGGCCATTGCCAGAGACAGTCCTGAAGCATTTAATTATAACGTCCAATTTCAGGCTGATGAACGAGCAGATAATAATGAAGAAGTGTAGAGTCTCTGTACACATTCAAATGTCCATATATGCTCTATAACTTTGCGAACAGGATGATATGGGATACATTTTAGGACTTGCTGGATATACAGATTCATTTTAGAATACAACCATGAAATGGTTGAAATAAGATCCCTACAGAATATGACCATAACCTCCATGACTATGGTACATTACTTTACATTTTACATCAATACCTTTTTTTTTCTTTTTTTTGTATAGATATATCTACATATTGTTATGCATCTCTAATGACTATGCACATACTATGAGTACCATCACATTTGACTATGACTGACAATTTTACTGACATTTGACTGCTATATATGGTATGCATGATGACTGCAATGCTTATACATACTTGACATTATCTCACTGTTACTTTTTTGTTTCTAGATATTTGACATTATACCACTGGTTATTTCTCCTGTTATACACTGGTTGCGGATTGGGTTGCCTGAGGCTTTCTGCCCAATGCCTTGGCTACTAGGGTCTATCGGTACTACACACTTACCCCTAGAACACTTTTTATTCTAGATAACATTTACACATTCTGTTACCTTACTTTTGTGCGTGCACGTGCATTTAGTTAGCTACAGGAATACTTTCTGGCCACAAAAGTACCCTGGACACACAAAGACAAGGAGAAATACCATTAGTTGCATGACATTTAGTGCATAACAGTCGTATGGACTGGCATAAGACAGGTTACAGTCCCTAATATACCTTTAATTGTGTACTTGTGAGATAGGTACATGAATTTAGAGCACTATGTGTACTAAACTTGTGGATGCACACTAATAAAGTTTTGTGTGTACTGAATTTATATGTACACTAATGTAGTCAGTCTTGGTATCTGACTGGTAATTGCCCTTGTGTCGACCTTTGAGACCGACGCAACATCACCTCTTGGGTCTCAGGAGTGCCCTCTTCTTCTGGAGCTCTTGCTGTTCCTAACATAGAAGGACCGGTTTGAGGGCTGGATTCAAGAGTTGTACTTGGTCCTGGATTGGTGGGATCCATACGAACTGGCGAAGCTGGATCTTGATTGGAGGCAGTTGCCACAGGAGACATACTAGTAGCAGGTGAGGAAATCAGAGATGGCTGTGTTGGTGCTGGGTACGACATCCCACAGAAAACTGCAGACTGATAAGATGAGAACCTCAGTATATCCATTGACCGATGGATTCCTTCTCCTGGGACATATTCCCTCACGGGTCTAGCAGCTGTGGGAGAAGGAGGAGGAGATTCAGGTAGGTCCTCTCTGAGGCATAATTTCATCATATCCGTATCCAGTCTTCTGAACCTTGTAGACATCTGAGTCTGGGTATGGCATTGGGGTAATAGTGTAAGGTTCCGTCTCCCAGATGGAATCCAACTTATGTGTCCTGGGGAATTTCCGCAGCCAAACTCTGTCTCCCAGTTGTAACGGCTTAGCAGAGGCATGGCAGTTGTAGTTGTTATGATATGCGCTCCTGCCTCACACGCTGGCCGTGAGTGCATGGTCCCCTTACCTCCTGCTGCCGACGGGGCAGGGACTCGCATTGCGGGATGCACCCGCATGCGAGCCACAGTCCGTCACTCTTTGGGTGTCTCTCCTGCCTCTGCCTCTCTGCTCCGACGTGCGTGTCCCTGTCCCTTAGGGTGTGCACGCGCTGGAGCTTTAAGATTTAAAGGGCCAGTACGCTAATTAGTGTCTCCACCTGTGTCTTGTTTATAAATTCCTCCACCCTCCTCAGTTCTCTGCCGGATCATTGTTGCCCTTGTGCCAAGTGAAAGCGTTCCTTAGTATTGCCTTGCCGTGTACCAGATCTCCTGCTCTTGTTAATTGACCTTGCTTCTCTGCCGCCTGCCTACTGAACTTCTGCTACGTCCCGACTTCGCTACTTTGCCGCCTGCCCTGACCTCCAGCTATCCTGACTACGAGTTGTCTCATCCCTTCTGTGCCTCGTATCTCCTCAGCCGCCTGTGTGGTCGAGCCGTTGCCAGGGGTAGCGACCTGGGTGTCGCCTGCATCTGCAAGTCTATCCTGCTTTGCGGCGGGCTCTGGTAAAGACCAGTGGCACCTTAGATTCCGCTCCCTGGCACGGTCCGAGCCATCTGCCACACAGGTCCAGCGGATCCACATCCACCGGAGTTCCTGTCTACTGAAACGTGAGTGTTGCAGTAAGATCCAGCCATGGATCCAGCTAAGGAACCCCTGCCTGAAGTTGCGGATCTTTCCTCCATTGTGATACGTCACTTACAGCAGTTGTCCCGACAGGCGCAGCAATTTTCTCAACTTGCAGCCATGATGCAACAGCTTTTGGCCTTGCAACAGCAGCAGGTACCACAATCTGGCCCACAATTCCGGAAAAGCCCTGGCTTGGGCTACACCCCTTTGGGACCGTGGTGATCCTGAATCCTCCAATTTGTCACCATTCTTGGCAGAATTTCGCAGTGTCTTTGAGGAACCCACACGTGCCTCTTCAGCTGAGACGGCGTTGCAGAATCTCTGTCAAGGAGATTCTACCGTTGGTGACTACGCGGTTCAGTTCCGCATTCTAGCCTCAGAACTTGCCTGGAATGAAGAGGTCTTGTGTGCCATATTTAAAAAAGGTATATATTCACAAGAAGATAGAAAATATGTCCGCACTCACCATGCTGTTATAATAGGTAAGCTTTATTGAAACCTTCAGAATTTCATGTAGAAAGCCAGTATCAAAAATACCCGAGTGCAAGGAGGGGGGAGCAGCTCCATTCACGGAGGCTAGGAGCAGCTGTCAGGAACAACAGCACCGTTTCACGTTATCCACGCATCTTCCGGTTCTGGAACCCTGGTTACACCGTCTGGACTTCAATCTGGACTTCTCCTCAGCCTACCACCCTCAGTCCAACGGTCAGGTGGAAAGGGTCAAACAAATCCTTGAGACTTATCTTCGGCATTTACTTTCAGCTCGCCAAGATGATTGGGTCAACCTTCTCCCTTGGGCTGAATTCTCATATAATCTAAAGGATTCAGAGTCTACGAGGTCGTCTCCCTTTTTTGTCATCTACGGACTCCATCTCTGTCCTCCTCTTCCTCTCCCAGTCTCCTCCGGTGTGCCTGCTGTTGATGAGCTGGTCCGTGACTTCTCCACCATCTGGCAAAAAACCCGACAGTCGTTGTCCCAGGTTCTCGCATGAAGGCACAAGTGGATAAAAGTAGAAGAACTCCTCCGTCCTTCTCTCCTGGTGACATGGTGTGGCTTTCATCCAAATACATCCGCTTCAAAATTCCCTGTTACAAGCTTGGTCCCCACTACCTTGGTCCCTTCCAGATTCTACAAAAGATCAATCCTGTCTCCTGCAAACTCCATCTACCTGCTACGTTACGCATTCCCAATTCCTTCCATGTCTGTCTGCTCAAGCCTCTTGTCATAAACCGGTTTTCTCAGAAGAATCCTGTCCCAACACCTGTTTCCGGCTCTGCTGATGTCTACAAGGTTAAACAGATTCTTTCTGCAAAAACTGTGAGAGGTAAACCATTTTTTTTGGTCGACTGGGAGGGTTATGGTCCTTAGGAGAGATCTTGGGAACCTGAGGAGAATATCCTGGACCGTGATCTTCTCAGGAGTTTCCTCTCTCGTAAAAGGAGGGGAGACCAAAGGGGGGGGGGGTACTGTTATGCTATGTGCTCCTGCCTCACACGCTGGCAGTGAGCGCATGGTCCCCTTACCTCCTGCTGCCGACAGGGCAGGGACTCGCATTGCGGGACGCACCCGCATGCGAGCCCCAGTCCGTCACTCTCTGGGTGTCTCTCCTGCCTCTGCCTCTTCTCTAGCGTGCGTGTCCCCATCCCTTAGGGTGTGCGCGCGCTGGAGCTTTAAGATTTAAAGGGCCAGTATGCTAATTAGTGTCTCCACCTGTGTCTTGTTTATAAATTCCTCCACCCTCCTCAGTTCTCTGCCAGATCTTTGTTGCCCTTGTGCCAAGTGAAAGCGTTCCTTAGTATTGCCTTGCCGTGTACCAGATCTCCAGCTCTTGTTAATTGACCTTGCTTCTCTGCCTTCTGAAGTTCTACTATGTCCCGACTCCGCTGCTTTGCCGCCTGCCCTGACTTCCAGCTATCCTGACTACGAGTTGTCTCATCCCTTCTGTGCCTCGCATCTCCTCAGCCGCCTGTGTGTGTTACAGTAGTCTCTCTGCTGTGTTCCTTGGGCTTCGCTAATCTCCTTAGCTTCTTGAATTCTTCTCTGATGATCAGAGATCCAGTCCTGCTAAAAGGTGCTTGTAGTCTGAATGCTCGGTCTTTTGGAAGTTGTCCATGTCTTCCCATCATTAGGATGAAGGGATTGTACCCCGTGAAGCAATGAATGGTGTTATTGTAGATCTCCAACAGTTCAGACAATAGCCGGGGCCACTCTTCATGCTTGGATACTGACGCTGCTCACAGCATATGTATGAAGACTTGATTGATGCACTCACATAATCCATTCCCCTGGGGGTGGTAAGCTGTCATCTGGAGCTTCTTGCAGTCATGAAACTGACACAATTCCTGGAACAGCTGAGCTTCAAAGGCTGTTCCTCAGTCCGTGAGGACTGACTCCGGACATCCCAGGGTCTTGACCCAGTTGGAGTAGAACATCTGTGCAACAGTCTTCGCTGTGAGGTCCTTGACGGGTGCTACCACCACCCACTTGGAGTAGTGATCTACCATGGTGAGGGTGTAGGTGTATTCAGACCGAGTAGGAGACAACTTGACATGGTCCAAGGCGACCAACTGGTTAGGCCTTTCAGTTTGGATGGAATGAAGGGGTGCTCTCACGTCCTTGCGGAGATTCTTGGTGACGTTACAGATAGTACATTCACCGCACCATTTTTCCTCTCATCGCGATCCAATAGAACCTCTGTCTGATGGTGGAATCGGTCTTGTGTATTTATTCCAAAGTGTCCCGACTGATCATGGTAAGCATTTATGACCTCTTCTGGGAATCAGGAGCTGATGGAGTCGCTCACCAGAGACTGGATCCTAAGAATTCCTGTACAACAGTCCCTTGTGTACAAACAGTTGATTTCTTTGTCCCCACAACCTTTTCAGCTCATAATCACATTGAGACCGGCGTAGACGGGTTGGTATCTTCTTCAATAATAGGTAGAGTCTTCCATGTGTAGAGGTCTTCCTGAACCCTTGTGGACCTGGGTTCACTATCTTCCCGTGTAGTCAAGACACTCTGACTCACGAACCTCTGATAAAATGGGGGCATCTCCACGTCTTCCCACTCGTCCTCGACAAGTGGTTCCTCGCCGGGGGCCATGTGGGACAGCACATCCACATTCACATGAGACTTGCCACTTCGATATTTGATGCTGAAGTCATAGTTGGCTAGTCTGGAGGCCCAATGCTGTTCAATGGCTCCCAACATGGCAGTGTTAAGATGGGCCAACGGATTGTTGTCCGTGTAGACGGTGAAAGGGGTAGCTACTTGATAGTCCTTGAATTTTTTGGTCACTGCCCAGACCAAGGCGAGGAGCTCAAGCTGGAAGGAACTGTAATTGGAGTCATTCTTCTCTGCTCCTCGCAGATGTCTGTTGGCATAGGCTTTCACCCTTTCTTTACCTTCTTGAACCTGGGACAGGACAGCACCCAGGCCTTCAAAGCTGGCATCGGTGTACAATCTGAAGGGCTGACCATAATCAGGATACGCCAGGAAAGGCGGTTCAGTTAGCAGGTATTTCAGAGCCAGGAACGCTGTTTCCTGCTCTTCGGCCCACTGGATAGGGAGTCTTCCGTTTTAGTTTTCCTTCGCGGTACCCCAGAGTAGAGCTGTAAGGGGTCCAGCAATCTGTGCGAAGTGAGGGATGAAGCGGTGGTAGTAGCCAGCGAATCCCAGGAAGCTCCTAATATCCTTCACTGTGCGTGGAGTAGGCCAGTCCTTGACAACACTCACTTTTCCTGGATCAGGCTGAATTCCCTCCGCGCTGACGACATGGCCTAGATAGTGGACCTGTGGTTTTAACAGATGACATTTAGAGGGTTTAATCTTCAATCCATGACGGATCAAGACTTGAAATACCTCTGTCAAGTGGTCAAGATGCTCTTGATAAGTCTTGGAGTAGACAATGACATCATCCAGATATAATAACACGCTTTGGAAGTTGAGATGTCCTAGGCATTGTTCCATTAGGCATTAAAAGGTAGCAGGGGCATTGCATAGCCCAAAGGGCATACTCTTGAATTCATATAACCACATTGGAGTCACAAAAGCCATCTTCTTCCGATCTTCTTCAGCCATCAGGACTTGCCAATATCCACTGGTCAAGTCCAGAGTAGAGAAGTATGTGGCTGATCCCAAGGGAGTCAGAGACTCTTCAATCCGGGGTCAAGGGTAGGCGTCTTTGTGCGAGACGTTATTCAGTTTCCGGTAGTCCATGCAGAAACGGATAGTCCCATCTTTTTTCTTGACAAGGACCAAAGGAGCGGCCCAGGCTCTTCGACTTTCCCGGATGACGTCAGCCTTCTTCATCTCAGTCAGCATTTTCTTGACTGTCTGGTACATACCCAGTGCTACCAGGCGGTGCCTCTCCTTGATTGGAGAACTATCACCTGTTAGGATCTGGTGCTGGATCATTGTGGTCCAGCCAAAATCAGTGGGGTGCTTGCAGAAGGCCTCCTGGTATTGTTTGGCCACTTAAATGACTCCACCAACCCGTTCTCTTGGGGTATTCTCATCCCCTATTTGAAGCTGGGTCCACCACGGCTCCGGATAGCTGCTGTCGGATCCGTGGCCTGGTTTCCCGTTCCCTGACATCACTTTAAAGTCAACGGCGTTGTTACGCCGAGCGCTCCGGGTCCCTGCTCCTCCCCGAAGCGCTCGCGGCGTTTCTCTCCCTGCAGCGCCCCGGTCAGACCCGCTGACCGGGAGCGCTGCACTGACATGGCCGGCGGGGATGCGATTCGCATAGCGGGACGCGCCCGCCAGCGAATCGCATCCCAGGTCACTTACCTGTCCCGGTCCCCGGCTGTCATGCTCTGGTGCGCGCGGCTCCGCTCTCTAGGGCGCGCGCTCCAGCGCTCTGAGATTTAAAGGGCCAGTGCACCAATGATGGTGCCTGGCCCAATCACCTTGATTAGCTTGCACCTGTGCACTCCCTACTTATACCTCACTTCCCCTGCACTCCCTCGCCGGATCTTGTTGCCCTTGTGCCTTGAGAAAGCTATTACTGTGTTTGTCCATACTGTGTTCCTGACCTCCTGCTATTGCCTTATTGACTACGAACCTTGCCGCCTGCCCCGACCTTCTGCTACGTCTGACCTTGTCTCTGCCTAGTCCTTCTGTCCCACGCCTTCTCAGCAGTCAGCGAGGTTGAGCCGTTGCTAGTGGATACAACCTGGTTGCTACCGCCGCAGCAAGACCATCCCGCTTTGCGGCGGGCTCTGGTGAATACCAGTAGCATCTTAGAACCGGTCCACCGGCACGGTCCACGCCAATCCCTCGCTGACACAGAGGATCCACAACCAGCTAGCCGAATCGGGACAGTAGATCCGGCCATGGATCCCGCTGACGTGCCGCTGCCAAGTATCGCTGATATATCCACGCTGGTCGCCCAGCAATCCCGACTGATCGCCCAACAAGAAAACCAGTTGTCGTACTTGACCACCATGACACAGCAACTTCAGTCACAGCTTCAGCAACTTCAGCCACAGCTACAGCAACTTCAGTCACAGCTACAGCAGCTGCAACAGCAACAACCTTCTCCTCCGCCGGCTCCTGCACCTCCTCCGCAGCGAGCGGCCGCTCCTAACCACCGCTTGTCCCTGCCAGACAAATTTGATGGGGACTCTAGACTCTGCCGTGGTTTTCTGTCACAATGTTCCCTACATTTGGAGATGTTGTCGGACCAATTTCCTACAGAACGGTCGAAGGTGGCTTTCGTGGTCAGTCTCCTGTCTGGGAAGGCTTTGTCTTGGGCCACACCGCTCTGGGACTGCGATGACCCTGTCACCGCCTCTGTACACTCCTTCTTCTCTGAGGTTCGCAGTGTCTTCGAGGAACCAGCCCGAGCTTCTTCTGCCGAGACTGCCCTGCTGAACCTGGTCCAGGGTAATTCTTCAGTAGGCGAGTACGCCATCCGATTTCGTACTTTCGCTTCCGAATTATCTTGGAACAACGAGGCTCTCTGCTCGACCTTTAAAAAAGGCCTATCCAGTAACATCAAAGATGTGCTGGCCGCACAAGAGATTCCTGCCAACCTGCATGAACTTATCCATTTGGCCACCCGCATTGACATGCGTTTTTCGGAAAGACACCAGGAACTCCGCCAGGAAAAAGACCTTAATCCCTGGGCACCTCTCTCTCGGTATCCCTTGCAATCTACCCCTGTGCCTCCCGCCGAGGAGCCTATGCAAGTAGATCGGTCTCGCCTGACTATTGAAGAGAGGTCTCGCCGTAGGGATAAAAATCTATGTCTGTACTGCGCTAGTACCGAACATTTCTTGGTGAATTGCCCTATTCGTCCTCCACGTCTGGAAAATGCACGGACGCAACCTGCTCATGTGGGCCTGGCATCTCTGGGTACGGAGTCTGCTTCTCCATCTCTCTCTGTGCCTGTACGGATTTCTCCTTCTGCCAACTCCTCCTTCTCTGCTGTGGCCGTCTTGGACTCTGGTTCTTCTGGAAATTTTATTCTGGCCTCTTTGCTTGATACGTACTGCATCCCGGTGACCCGTCTCATCAAGCCGCTCTATATTTCTTCGGTCAACGGGGTCAAGCTGCATTGCACTGTGCGTTATCGCACAGTGCCCCTGCTTATGAACATTGGACCGCATCTCGAGGAAATTGAATTTTTGGTTTTGCCCGGCTGTACCTCTGAAATCCTCCTCGGTCTGCCATGGCTCCAGCACCATTCTCCCACCCTTGACTGGACCACCGGGGAGATCAAGAATTGGGGTCCTGCTTGCTGCAAGGAGTGCCTCACGTCTGCTCCCAGCCCCGTCTGTCGGTCCTCAGTGTCCCCTCCTGTGCCTGGTCTCCCCAAGGCCTGTCAGGACTGTGCCGTGCCCCCTCATAGTCCCCGTCCTGGTGACACTCTGCCCCGTGTCAAGCCGGATTGGCAGGACGGGGAGTGGGTTTTCTAGGTGGATGTGTCTCTTGGATTGGTGGGCTGGACCGGCTAGTAAGTTCTTTAACAGCCTTAGTTAACTGGTCAATGTCCTGCCTCACACTTTGTAATTCTGAGGCCGCAGGGATTGTTGGGGCAGGTGGTAGCGGTGCAGGAGCAGGTGGTGATGGTGGCACTGGCTTGCAGACGCTCCTAACGTTTCGGAGGAGGAAGCGCTGACTTCTTCAGCCCCAGACTCAATAACTTGCATGGCTAGTCTTTTGAAAGCAGGAAAAGACAAACTAGGATTCTGCACTGCGAGCATTCTAAGTTGGGCCTTGTCCCACTTGTTGTGAGCCCCATCTATAAATCTGTCCATGAGTACTTTGTAACCCTGCTCGGACGTGATACCGTCTTATCTCTGTACAGTCTCTAAGGCATTTTTCAAAGCTACAGCATAGGCCTGGAGAGACTCACCTGGTTTCTACCGTCTCTCGTATAGGCGGAGGTATACCTCAGATGGGGAGTGAGACTTGAACACTTGGCACAGTCCCTCAAAGATCTGCTCCACTGTGGCCTTCTCGGAGGATGGCCAGGTGCGGACTTCTTCCAGTGCTGATCCTTGTAGCTGTCCAATAAGCAACTACACCTGCTGATTAGGGGAAAAAGAATAGAAAACAAAAAGACTCTGTATCTTCTCCTTGAAATCTCGCAAAGTGAAGGGGTCCCCATTATAGGTGGGAAGAACGGGGTTCCCCAAGAAGACTGGTGCAGCCACAGGAACTCCTAAACTGTTGCGCCGAGCTGGAGGTGAAGAGGTTAGAAACCTCGAGGTAGAAGGTGGTGACCCCACTGCTGGAGTCAGAGGAGTACCTTCGTCCGGTGATCCAGGAGAATTGGGTGCTGACATCTTGCAGGCTTAATTGAGTGTGCAGTCACTTTAAGAAATTTGGGGTGCGTTGGCCCTTTAATAAAATTTTGAGTGCGCTGACCTGTAGTCTTGATGGGTGCACTGTCGCTGCAAGCAGGTTAGAGTACGCTGGTTTTGTAGCCTTGGTTGAGTGTGTCGTCGCTGCAGGACAGTTAAGGTACGCTAGCCCTTTAAGAGAAGTTGCAGTGTGCCGCAGTGGCTTGGGCGGCCTGCTTCTGAAGTCCCTGGTATCTGCTGCGCTGCCCGAATCCTTCTTCTGGCCGGAACTTTTTGTGTTTTACTGTGCCCGGAGGACTTGCGGTGGGATCTGGGTAAGAAATCCTTCCCCACTGCAACACAGGGGGAAACTTTTAGTTCCTTCCGGCTGGCACTGGAGGCGTGACTCCGGAGGACCAGCGGGGCGGAGCTGCGGCCGCTCACGAGCACTGGAAGGTCCGGGATTGACTTTAACCCTAGGTATTTCAGCAGCAACACAATATTCTTCACTTCCCCCTTACTTTTTCTAGCGCCCCGGCAAAGCACATTTTCAGCAACAATGTCCTGTACACTTTTGGGCGCAATTTCGGTCGCGGCTTGCGACAATCCTGGACAGTTTTGCAATACTCAATCCTGAATAGGGGGAGGTCTAGTGGCACTTGCAATAACGGTATACACCCGTTTTTTGTTGCGGGTGGCTGAATTATTAAAGGCACACACCCGTATCCTGTTCGTAGGACGCCAAAAGCTATGTGTTGACCACAGGTTGTTGCAGCATGTAGCAGGGTCTGGTGGTAATTACCCTGGGGGCAAGATGTTGTTAACCAAATTGTGTTCGTGGTGCCACAATGCAGTTGCTTGGTTGGACTTGTAGTTATGAGGATATTTATGCAGGCCACTGTGCTACTAATATATTCCTTAGATGAGTAGTAGTCACTGGATTTGTAGAGAGAATTGTAACTCACGTTTTAGAAGTGGCTGCTGTTCCTTAGGCTTTGGCCTAGATGCAATTGTGCAGGAATTGATGCTGCTTTAGTGTACAGGATGAGAAGCAGGAACTAAGAGAGTGCAGGAACAAGAGAAAAGAGACCTAACTGAGAGACTACAGCCCCTTATGTACTAGGGAGTTGGACTAAAGCCCATTGGTTGCTAATGCCTGGGGTGCCTGTGCCCATGGAACTCTGGGTATATCACATATCAGTAGGTCACATGACCAAGGAAGGTCCTATACATTTTATACAAACTGTACAACTTTATACATATGAACAATAGATACACATAATGAATATACATTGCATTTATATGAGACAACAAAGGGGGGAGCCCTGCAGGAGAGCCCAATGGACCTAAGGGACTCTTCCTGAGAGGATTTAAGGATGGTACAGGACAGGTTCTGTACCGGGATACCACAACGGCAAAAAAAAAAAAAAGTGTTAAATAATTAAGAAAAGTAAGAATCACCCCCCTTTTCTGTGTGGTATCGCCGCGTGCAGAAATGTCCGAACTGTAAAAATATATCATTAATTAAACCGTACGGTCAATGGTGTACGCACAAAAAAATTCCAATGTCCAAAGTAGCGTATTTTTGGTCACTTTTTATATAATGAAAAAATGAATACAAAGCAATAAAAAAGTCCGATCAATATAAAAATGGTACCGATAAAAACATCAGATCACGGCACAAAAAATTAGTCCTCATACCGGCAGTAATACAAAATCATACCTATACAAGTAGGGTATCATTTTAACCGTATAGACGTAAAGAATAAAGATAAGATGTAATTTTTACCGAGAAATGTACTGTGTAGAAACGGAAGCCCCCAAAATTTACAACATTTTTTCTTAAATTTTGTCGCACAATGAATTTTTCCCACTTCGCTGTGGATATTTTGGTAAAATGACTGATGTCACTGCAAAGTAGAATTGGTGGTGCAAAAAATAAGACATAATATGGAATTTTAGGTGCAAAATTGAAAGCGTTATGATTTTTAGAAGGGGATGAGGAAAAAAGGAAAATGCAAAAATGGAAAAACCCTTCATCCTTAAGGGGTTAATGTAGGACATAGTAACCTACCCACTTTTTCTGTGCAGGGCACCAAGAGGACATTATTATAGTTTGGAGGCCTATAGATGGGGGAGATTGTGTGGGGAGGGCACTGGAAAATGTAGAGTCTAAGATGATTGTCCTGCAGATTTTGAAGAAATGAGTCATGGTTGAGAGAAGTCGGTCTGAGACAAAAAAGGAAATTGGAGGACTGCGATCAGAGAAGACATTACCTGTGAGTCACTGGATGTAACAGTAATTACTTGTACTTACATGGTATACAGATCCTGTATACAGCTTGTATCTACCTTTATATGGTCCTGTATATATTAACTTAAAGATTACCTGTCATGATCTTGTTAAATTTTATAATCCTCCCAGTTCACTGCCCCATCATGATAAACCACCCCCCTGCCTTTATTTTTATTACCTTTTAGTTTTCTTACTTGATATTGCTCTGTATTTTCTGCTCAGTCAGATTCACAGACTAGGAAGGGGGGTCCCCAGCAGGCATGACAGAATCTGAAACCATACAGGGGAGAACTTCCTCCCTCACTCTGCTACACACAGCCAAAAGCAGTTCAGTGTGAGATGAGCTATGATTGGCAAAGGTTGCCCCCCACCCAGGGCCGGATTAAGAGCGTCATGGGCCTGGTGCTGAGGATTTTGGTGGGCCTATAAGTGTCAGTGACCCAACAGCTGGGTTGCAGCCATTTGTGGGTTGCAGTGCAACTCCATTAACTTACATTATGTGCGACATGTACGACAAACATATGACATAGGTAGGTAGCCAGGTAAGTAGCTTGCTAGTTGGATTGTTGGATTTAACTTGGTAAATAGCCAGATAGATAAGTAGAAGCAAGGTAGAGCAGCACATCCGAACAGCGTCAAGGTGATGTGGGTACAAGCGGGCCCAATCGCAGCCTGGTCGCTGGCGGCAGTAATCAACACAAATAGAAAGCGTCCCACAGCACTCCAAAATAAGGTGAAAAGCAGTGTATTTCCTCATATGTGGCAAGCAATGTTTCGACTGTCTGCACAGTCTTTATCAAGCATACAAAAGTGATCAGAGTACTGGTATTTATGTGTGAACACACACAAAATCAATTACAGGGTAATTATAGCAAATCAAAGTAAAAAGGTTAAAAAATAAAAATAAAAAAAATGATCCAGTGCAAAAAATAACATACACATACAGTGATCCCTCAACTTACAATAGCTTCAACATACAAGGGTCTTTTCTGGACCATTGTAACTTGAAACCAGACTCAACATACAATGTTACAGACAGTCCAGATCTGTGAAACGTGTCTATAGCTGGAAGAACCGACCAATCAAACTGGTAAAACCCCTGTATTACTGCAGTGTATGCACTGACTGTCTGTCTGGTAGCGCCCCCTACAGTACAGGAAGGTACTACATGTGCTGTATTACTCTTTACCTGTACCAGTCAAAGCTGTCTATAATAGCTGAACTATATGATAAGCAAATATGGCATTCAGGAGTATGAAAAAGCTAGGTGAGAAATTGTCATCTAACTTTTCTGTGTACCTGAATGGCAAGTCAGTTCATGCCTGGTGGATTAGTGATACCTTTGGGGGAACTCCTGGGGCAGAGGCAGCAGGACCTCAGGCAGGTGGCAGCTACAGCACTACAGTTTTTTAAACTTGGCGGGCGCTGGCCGAACGGGGGGAGGAGTCTCATACGCTACCCTGATGTCATGTGGGGCACGCAGGTCAGCAGGTTACGTAGTCATATCACCAGGGCTGCCCCTTACACACTGTGGCACACGCTAGATTTTAGAAACATAAAATAATATCGCCACTCCATATTATTTCTGCAGTGACTAAATAATACCACCATACTGTAAGAAAATAAAAACCACTATACACAGACCAGTATACCTAATAACATCACAATACAAGGGACATATACATCCGCCACACCATGACCACTACCAATACCACTGACTAACACTGCTATATTGTTATTGAACAAAAACCAGTACAGTATACAAAAGATCAGTAATCCTACACAGGAATAGATTTGAGCTGTACACAGGGGCTGCAGACCATATAGGTTATTATAGTTATATACTCACAAGGGCGTCTTCTCTGTTCGGAATCGTTCACTTTTCTCTTTCTTCTCCATCTGTCCTGGGTCATCATGAAGATTTCTCCCAATCACAAATCGTCTTCATCGAATCTGCCGGACAAACATTTTAGGCTTCTCGCTACAGCAAAATCCTCAACTCTATACAAACTCCCTATATGTATTACACTGCCCCATATAGTAGTCACTTCTGTGCCCTTAATAGTATTCGGCCCCAACATTGTCCTCATACATTATAATGCCCCCTCTCATTGCCCCATATAATATAATGCCCCTGTACATTGCCCTCAAATATAGTAATGCCCTCTCACATTGCCCCCATATATAGTAACGTCCCCGTACACATCCCCCATACATAATGCCCACTCACATTGACCCCATATATATTAATGCCTCCTCACATTACCCCCATAGATTATAATGTCCCCTCATATGGTCCCCATATAAGTAATGCCCCCTCACATTGCCCCCATATATAGTAATGCCCCTTCACATGACCCCCTCCCCCTGTCAGGGGCGGACATATCGCCTGTGCAGCCGGTTCAGCTGCACAGGGGCCCAGCGTGAGAGGGGGCCCGCTGCCCTCTCCAGCTCCGGCCCCAGAGGCGAGCATTAGGCCACATACCACCGCATACTCCCCGACCACAGCAAGTTTGACAGCACCCGGATGGACGCTGCGTTCAACCACCCCTGCAGCCAGTGGCGTCTCTGGGGGGGGGGTGGGGTTAGGGGGGCCAGAGGGGGCCACGGCCCCCCCCCCTACATCATGATTGCCCCCCCCCCCCTTGTGCCCCCCCTAGCAGCAGTAGGTCACTAGCAGCTCTCATGGCCACCAGTAAGGGGCCCGAGCCCCCGCCCCCTAAGAGCCCCCGCCCCCCTGAGCCATCTACTCCGGCATCCTTTTTTTTAAATAAATCTTCAGCCAGCAGCCCTGTCACCACGCAGGGGCCGCGCTGTGCAGACTGGGAAGAGCAGACAGGAAGCTCCTCCCCCTCTCTCACTCCCCTGTATGCTGGACCTTGTGGAGCAGGCCCGCTGTGTGTATACAGGCCCGGACACCACCAGTATGGAAGACTTACCTGCCCAGTGCCCACTGCTGATGCTGCCCTTTTAAAGTAAGTAACTTGCTTGGGGGAGAGGGGGGAAGTTGTAGGAGACAGTTGGAGGTAGTTCAGTGTTTCCCAACCAGGGGGCCTCCAGCTGTTGCAAAACTACAACTCCCAGCATTCCTTTGGCTTTATGAGCATACTGGGAGTTGTAGTTTTGCAACAGCTGGAGGCCCCCAGGTTGGGAAACACTGATCTATCTATCTATCTATCTATCAATCTATTATATATCTATCTCCTATCTATCTATCTATCTCATATCTATCCATCCATCCATCTATCTATATCCATCTATTTATGCATCTATCTATCTATCTTTCTCATATCTATCTATCGATCCTCATATCTATCTCATATCTATCTATCTCATATCTATCTCATATCTATCTATCTATCTATCTATCTCATATCTATCTATCTCATATCTATCTATCTCATATCCATCTATCTATCTCATATTTATCTATCTATCTATCTAACTCAGATAGATAGATAAATAGATATGAGAGATAGATAGGTAGATGGATGGTATATAGATAGATAGATATATATATATATATATATATATATATATATATATATATATATATAGATAGATATGAGATAAATAGAAAGATAGATAAATAGATGATATATAGATAGAGAGATGATATATAGAAAGATACATAAATAGATGGATAGATAGATGATAGACAGATCGATAGATAGATGATAGATACATAGATATGATATAGATAGATAGATGATAGATAGATATGATATAGATAGATAGATTAGATAGATTGATAGATAGATAGGAGATAGATGGATATGATATAGATAGATGGATATGATATAGATACATTTATATGATATAGATAGATAGATCAGTTTCCTAACCAGGGGGCCTCCAGCTGTTGCAAAACTACAACTCCCAGCATTCCTTTGGCTTTATGAGCATACTGGGAGTTGTAGTTTTGCAACAGCTGGAGGCCCCCCTAGTTGGGAAACACTGATCTATATCAATCATCTATTATCTATCTATCAAAAAAAAAAAAAAAAAAATCAAGAGACCAGCAGCACACAGAAAAATTAGTGCAAAAAAGGTGGAGATTTATTGCATTATCCCAGTGTACAAAAGAAGCGACGTTTCAGCGACCTCTCGTCGCCGTTCTCAAGGAGCTTGAGAACGGCGACGAGAGGTCGCTGAAACGTCGCTTCTTTTGTACACTGGGATAATGCAATAAATCTCCACCTTTTTTGCACTAATTTTTCTGTGTGCTGCTGGTCTCTTGATTTTTTCTAGTACAAGTGAATCTCTCACCAAGGTCCACACCCAGCGTGCACCATTGCATTGGTTTTCTTAATTTTGTTGTGCTGCTCTTCTGGAGTTTTTTTTTTTTTTTATCTATCTATCTATCTATCTATCTATCTCATATCTATCTATCTCATATCTATCTATCTCATATCTATCTATCTCATATCTATCTATCTATATCATATCTATCTATATCATATTTATCTATATCATATCTATCTATCTCATATCTATCTATCTATCTCATATCTATCTATCTATCTATCTCATATCTATCTATCTATATCATATCTATCTATATCATATCTTTCTATCCATCTATCTCCAATCTATTTATCTATCTCATATCTATCTATCTATCTATCTATCTATCTATCTCATATCTATCTATCTATCCATCTATCTATATCCATCTATTTATGTATCTATCTATCTATCTTTCTATTTATCTATCTATCTATCTATCTCATATCTATCTCAGATAGATGAGAGATAGATGAAAGATAAATAGATATGAGAGATAGATAGATGATATATAGATAGATATGAGATAGATAGAAAGATAGATTAATAAATGATAGATGGATAGATTATAGATATGATATAGATAGATAGATAGGAGATAGATGGATAGATAGCTGATTGATAGATAGATAGATAGATAGAGCAGTGTTTCCCAACCAGGGGGCCTCCAGCTGTTGCAAAACTACAACTCCCAGTATGCTCATGAAGCCAAAGACATGCTGGGAGTTGTCGTTTTGGAATAGCTAGAGGCCCCCTGGTTGGGATACACTGATCTATCTATCTATCTATCTATCTATCTCATATCTATTATCTATTTATCTATATATC